>NW_026909028.1:0-351021 GCF_033115175.1 Lepus europaeus | reverse complement strand
TGCCTGTGTGCAGGGCTTCTACGCACAAGGTGGCACCTCATCCCGGCCCAAGGGTGGTGGCAGGAACCCAGGTGGCGCTCGGGGACTCAGCAGGGCCTGCCCCCGGGGCCTGCCCGCAACACCTGATTGCCCGCGGGCGTGTCCGTCCACCCTCAAAAAGTTCTGCTGGGACAGCCCTGACCGAGCTCCGAGCTCCTCGCCCTTGGACCGCCCCAGTGGGCTTCAGGAGTGGGTGTGTGCCAGCAGCAGCCCTCCCCACTCACCCACCGTGCGTCGGCCCCGCCCGACAAGCCCCTAGGGCCGGCGGGGCTTCCCGGGGGACCTATTTGCAACGCCGGGAAGCGCGGGGCAGTTCGTGTGTGCGGCCCGGGGACACCCGCAGGTGTGTGTGCTCCCCCCGTGGCCGGCCGAGGCGGCTAGCCAGCACCTGGGGGCTGTTGGCAGCGCCCCTGGGCAGCCTCCTAGAGCCAGGGGTCTGGCAGGCTCCGGGGCCAAATGGACTACGGAAGCCGAGAGGGGCCCGTCCGCGCCAAAACCCAAAACGCGCTGCGGCCTCCAGGGAGGGACACAGGGGACACAAGTGGCTGTGTGGCTTGCAGTGCCCGACCAGAGGGAGGGAGGTTGGCTGGCTGCTGAGGCGCAGCAGGTGTCAGCCCTTCGGGAAGTGCCCGTGGATGCTTCGGGAATGGGGCCTGCCAACTCAGAACCCCCGTTCCCTGTGGCTGCAGCCGGCCAGGGGGCTCCAGGGTCGGGTGCGCCGCGGGCCTGGGGGGCTTCTTGCCTGTGTGCAGGGCTTCTACGCACAAGGTGGCACCTCATCCCGGCCCAAGGGTGGTGGCAGGAACCCAGGTGGCGCTCGGGGACTCAGCAGGGCCTGCCCCCGGGGCCTGCCCGCAACACCTGATTGCCCGCGGGCGTGTCCGTCCACCCTCAAAAAGTTCTGCTGGGACAGCCCTGACCGAGCTCCGAGCTCCTCGCCCTTGGACCGCCCCAGTGGGCTTCAGGAGTGGGTGTGTGCCAGCAGCAGCCCTCCCCACTCACCCACCGTGCGTCGGCCCCGCCCGACAAGCCCCTAGGGCCGGCGGGGCTTCCCGGGGGACCTATTTGCAACGCCGGGAAGCGCGGGGCAGTTCGTGTGTGCGGCCCGGGGACACCCGCAGGTGTGTGTGCTCCCCCCGTGGCCGGCCGAGGCGGCTAGCCAGCACCTGGGGGCTGTTGGCAGCGCCCCTGGGCAGCCTCCTAGAGCCAGGGGTCTGGCAGGCTCCGGGGCCAAATGGACTACGGAAGCCGAGAGGGGCCCGTCCGCGCCAAAACCCAAAACGCGCTGCGGCCTCCAGGGAGGGACACAGGGGACACAAGTGGCTGTGTGGCTTGCAGTGCCCGACCAGAGGGAGGGAGGTTGGCTGGCTGCTGAGGCGCAGCAGGTGTCAGCCCTTCGGGAAGTGCCCGTGGATGCTTCGGGAATGGGGCCTGCCAACTCAGAACCCCCGTTCCCTGTGGCTGCAGCCGGCCAGGGGGCTCCAGGGTCGGGTGCGCCGCGGGCCTGGGGGGCTTCTTGCCTGTGTGCAGGGCTTCTACGCACAAGGTGGCACCTCATCCCGGCCCAAGGGTGGTGGCAGGAACCCAGGTGGCGCTCGGGGACTCAGCAGGGCCTGCCCCCGGGGCCTGCCCGCAACACCTGATTGCCCGCGGGCGTGTCCGTCCACCCTCAAAAAGTTCTGCTGGGACAGCCCTGACCGAGCTCCGAGCTCCTCGCCCTTGGACCGCCCCAGTGGGCTTCAGGAGTGGGTGTGTGCCAGCAGCAGCCCTCCCCACTCACCCACCGTGCGTCGGCCCCGCCCGACAAGCCCCTAGGGCCGGCGGGGCTTCCCGGGGGACCTATTTGCAACGCCGGGAAGCGCGGGGCAGTTCGTGTGTGCGGCCCGGGGACACCCGCAGGTGTGTGTGCTCCCCCCGTGGCCGGCCGAGGCGGCTAGCCAGCACCTGGGGGCTGTTGGCAGCGCCCCTGGGCAGCCTCCTAGAGCCAGGGGTCTGGCAGGCTCCGGGGCCAAATGGACTACGGAAGCCGAGAGGGGCCCGTCCGCGCCAAAACCCAAAACGCGCTGCGGCCTCCAGGGAGGGACACAGGAGACACAAGTGGCTGTGTGGCGTGCAGTGCCCGACCAGAGGGAGGGAGGTTGGCTGGCTGCTGAGGCGCAGCAGGTGTCAGCCCTTCGGGAAGTGCCCGTGGATGCTTCGGGAATGGGGCCTGCCAACTCAGAACCCCCGTTCCCTGTGGCTGCAGCCGGCCAGGGGGCTCCAGGGTCGGGTGCGCCGCGGGCCTGGGGGGCTTCTTGCCTGTGTGCAGGGCTTCTACGCACAAGGTGGCACCTCATCCCGGCCCAAGGGTGGTGGCAGGAACCCAGGTGGCGCTCGGGGACTCAGCAGGGCCTGCCCCCGGGGCCTGCCCGCAACACCTGATTGCCCGCGGGCGTGTCCGTCCACCCTCAAAAAGTTCTGCTGGGACAGCCCTGACCGAGCTCCGAGCTCCTCGCCCTTGGACCGCCCCAGTGGGCTTCAGGAGTGGGTGTGTGCCAGCAGCAGCCCTCCCCACTCACCCACCGTGCGTCGGCCCCGCCCGACAAGCCCCTAGGGCCGGCGGGGCTTCCCAGGGGACCTATTTGCAACGCCGGGAAGCGCGGGGCAGTTCGTGTGTGCGGCCCGGGGACACCCGCAGGTGTGTGTGCTCCCCCCGTGGCCGGCCGAGGCGGCTAGCCAGCACCTGGGGGCTGTTGGCAGCGCCCCTGGGCAGCCTCCTAGAGCCAGGGGTCTGGCAGGCTCCGGGGCCAAATGGACTACGGAAGCCGAGAGGGGCCCGTCCGCGCCAAAACCCAAAACGCGCTGCGGCCTCCAGGGAGGGACACAGGGGACACAAGTGGCTGTGTGGCTTGCAGTGCCCGACCAGAGGGAGGGAGGTTGGCTGGCTGCTGAGGCGCAGCAGGTGTCAGCCCTTCGGGAAGTGCCCGTGGATGCTTCGGGAATGGGGCCTGCCAACTCAGAACCCCCGTTCCCTGTGGCTGCAGCCGGCCAGGGGGCTCCAGGGTCGGGTGCGCCGCGGGCCTGGGGGGCTTCTTGCCTGTGTGCAGGGCTTCTACGCACAAGGTGGCACCTCATCCCGGCCCAAGGGTGGTGGCAGGAACCCAGGTGGCGCTCGGGGACTCAGCAGGGCCTGCCCCCGGGGCCTGCCCGCAACACCTGATTGCCCGCGGGCGTGTCCGTCCACCCTCAAAAAGTTCTGCTGGGACAGCCCTGACCGAGCTCCGAGCTCCTCGCCCTTGGACCGCCCCAGTGGGCTTCAGGAGTGGGTGTGTGCCAGCAGCAGCCCTCCCCACTCACCCACCGTGCGTCGGCCCCGCCCGACAAGCCCCTAGGGCCGGCGGGGCTTCCCGGGGGACCTATTTGCAACGCCGGGAAGCGCGGGGCAGTTCGTGTGTGCGGCCCGGGGACACCCGCAGGTGTGTGTGCTCCCCCCGTGGCCGGCCGAGGCGGCTAGCCAGCACCTGGGGGCTGTTGGCAGCGCCCCTGGGCAGCCTCCTAGAGCCAGGGGTCTGGCAGGCTCCGGGGCCAAATGGACTACGGAAGCCGAGAGGGGCCCGTCCGCGCCAAAACCCAAAACGCGCTGCGGCCTCCAGGGAGGGACACAGGAGACACAAGTGGCTGTGTGGCGTGCAGTGCCCGACCAGAGGGAGGGAGGTTGGCTGGCTGCTGAGGCGCAGCAGGTGTCAGCCCTTCGGGAAGTGCCCGTGGATGCTTCGGGAATGGGGCCTGCCAACTCAGAACCCCCGTTCCCTGTGGCTGCAGCCGGCCAGGGGGCTCCAGGGTCGGGTGCGCCGCGGGCCTGGGGGGCTTCTTGCCTGTGTGCAGGGCTTCTACGCACAAGGTGGCACCTCATCCCGGCCCAAGGGTGGTGGCAGGAACCCAGGTGGCGCTCGGGGACTCAGCAGGGCCTGCCCCCGGGGCCTGCCCGCAACACCTGATTGCCCGCGGGCGTGTCCGTCCACCCTCAAAAAGTTCTGCTGGGACAGCCCTGACCGAGCTCCGAGCTCCTCGCCCTTGGACCGCCCCAGTGGGCTTCAGGAGTGGGTGTGTGCCAGCAGCAGCCCTCCCCACTCACCCACCGTGCGTCGGCCCCGCCCGACAAGCCCCTAGGGCCGGCGGGGCTTCCCAGGGGACCTATTTGCAACGCCGGGAAGCGCGGGGCAGTTCGTGTGTGCGGCCCGGGGACACCCGCAGGTGTGTGTGCTCCCCCCGTGGCCGGCCGAGGCGGCTAGCCAGCACCTGGGGGCTGTTGGCAGCGCCCCTGGGCAGCCTCCTAGAGCCAGGGGTCTGGCAGGCTCCGGGGCCAAATGGACTACGGAAGCCGAGAGGGGCCCGTCCGCGCCAAAACCCAAAACGCGCTGCGGCCTCCAGGGAGGGACACAGGGGACACAAGTGGCTGTGTGGCTTGCAGTGCCCGACCAGAGGGAGGGAGGTTGGCTGGCTGCTGAGGCGCAGCAGGTGTCAGCCCTTCGGGAAGTGCCCGTGGATGCTTCGGGAATGGGGCCTGCCAACTCAGAACCCCCGTTCCCTGTGGCTGCAGCCGGCCAGGGGGCTCCAGGGTCGGGTGCGCCGCGGGCCTGGGGGGCTTCTTGCCTGTGTGCAGGGCTTCTACGCACAAGGTGGCACCTCATCCCGGCCCAAGGGTGGTGGCAGGAACCCAGGTGGCGCTCGGGGACTCAGCAGGGCCTGCCCCCGGGGCCTGCCCGCAACACCTGATTGCCCGCGGGCGTGTCCGTCCACCCTCAAAAAGTTCTGCTGGGACAGCCCTGACCGAGCTCCGAGCTCCTCGCCCTTGGACCGCCCCAGTGGGCTTCAGGAGTGGGTGTGTGCCAGCAGCAGCCCTCCCCACTCACCCACCGTGCGTCGGCCCCGCCCGACAAGCCCCTAGGGCCGGCGGGGCTTCCCGGGGGACCTATTTGCAACGCCGGGAAGCGCGGGGCAGTTCGTGTGTGCGGCCCGGGGACACCCGCAGGTGTGTGTGCTCCCCCCGTGGCCGGCCGAGGCGGCTAGCCAGCACCTGGGGGCTGTTGGCAGCGCCCCTGGGCAGCCTCCTAGAGCCAGGGGTCTGGCAGGCTCCGGGGCCAAATGGACTACGGAAGCCGAGAGGGGCCCGTCCGCGCCAAAACCCAAAACGCGCTGCGGCCTCCAGGGAGGGACACAGGGGACACAAGTGGCTGTGTGGCTTGCAGTGCCCGACCAGAGGGAGGGAGGTTGGCTGGCTGCTGAGGCGCAGCAGGTGTCAGCCCTTCGGGAAGTGCCCGTGGATGCTTCGGGAATGGGGCCTGCCAACTCAGAACCCCCGTTCCCTGTGGCTGCAGCCGGCCAGGGGGCTCCAGGGTCGGGTGCGCCGCGGGCCTGGGGGGCTTCTTGCCTGTGTGCAGGGCTTCTACGCACAAGGTGGCACCTCATCCCGGCCCAAGGGTGGTGGCAGGAACCCAGGTGGCGCTCGGGGACTCAGCAGGGCCTGCCCCCGGGGCCTGCCCGCAACACCTGATTGCCCGCGGGCGTGTCCGTCCACCCTCAAAAAGTTCTGCTGGGACAGCCCTGACCGAGCTCCGAGCTCCTCGCCCTTGGACCGCCCCAGTGGGCTTCAGGAGTGGGTGTGTGCCAGCAGCAGCCCTCCCCACTCACCCACCGTGCGTCGGCCCCGCCCGACAAGCCCCTAGGGCCGGCGGGGCTTCCCGGGGGACCTATTTGCAACGCCGGGAAGCGCGGGGCAGTTCGTGTGTGCGGCCCGGGGACACCCGCAGGTGTGTGTGCTCCCCCCGTGGCCGGCCGAGGCGGCTAGCCAGCACCTGGGGGCTGTTGGCAGCGCCCCTGGGCAGCCTCCTAGAGCCAGGGGTCTGGCAGGCTCCGGGGCCAAATGGACTACGGAAGCCGAGAGGGGCCCGTCCGCGCCAAAACCCAAAACGCGCTGCGGCCTCCAGGGAGGGACACAGGGGACACAAGTGGCTGTGTGGCGTGCAGTGCCCGACCAGAGGGAGGGAGGTTGGCTGGCTGCTGAGGCGCAGCAGGTGTCAGCCCTTCGGGAAGTGCCCGTGGATGCTTCGGGAATGGGGCCTGCCAACTCAGAACCCCCGTTCCCTGTGGCTGCATCCGGCCAGGGGGCTCCAGGGTCGGGTGCGCCGCGGGCCTGGGGGGCTTCTTGCCTGTGTGCAGGGCTTCTACGCACAAGGTGGCACCTCATCCCGGCCCAAGGGTGGTGGCAGGAACCCAGGTGGCGCTCGGGGACTCAGCAGGGCCTGCCCCCGGGGCCTGCCCGCAACACCTGATTGCCCGCGGGCGTGTCCGTCCACCCTCAAAAAGTTCTGCTGGGACAGCCCTGACCGAGCTCCGAGCTCCTCGCCCTTGGACCGCCCCAGTGGGCTTCAGGAGTGGGTGTGTGCCAGCAGCAGCCCTCCCCACTCACCCACCGTGCGTCGGCCCCGCCCGACAAGCCCCTAGGGCCGGCGGGGCTTCCCGGGGGACCTATTTGCAACGCCGGGAAGCGCGGGGCAGTTCGTGTGTGCGGCCCGGGGACACCCGCAGGTGTGTGTGCTCCCCCCGTGGCCGGCCGAGGCGGCTAGCCAGCACCTGGGGGCTGTTGGCAGCGCCCCTGGGCAGCCTCCTAGAGCCAGGGGTCTGGCAGGCTCCGGGGCCAAATGGACTACGGAAGCCGAGAGGGGCCCGTCCGCGCCAAAACCCAAAACGCGCTGCGGCCTCCAGGGAGGGACACAGGGGACACAAGTGGCTGTGTGGCTTGCAGTGCCCGACCAGAGGGAGGGAGGTTGGCTGGCTGCTGAGGCGCAGCAGGTGTCAGCCCTTCGGGAAGTGCCCGTGGATGCTTCGGGAATGGGGCCTGCCAACTCAGAACCCCCGTTCCCTGTGGCTGCAGCCGGCCAGGGGGCTCCAGGGTCGGGTGCGCCGCGGGCCTGGGGGGCTTCTTGCCTGTGTGCAGGGCTTCTACGCACAAGGTGGCACCTCATCCCGGCCCAAGGGTGGTGGCAGGAACCCAGGTGGCGCTCGGGGACTCAGCAGGGCCTGCCCCCGGGGCCTGCCCGCAACACCTGATTGCCCGCGGGCGTGTCCGTCCACCCTCAAAAAGTTCTGCTGGGACAGCCCTGACCGAGCTCCGAGCTCCTCGCCCTTGGACCGCCCCAGTGGGCTTCAGGAGTGGGTGTGTGCCAGCAGCAGCCCTCCCCACTCACCCACCGTGCGTCGGCCCCGCCCGACAAGCCCCTAGGGCCGGCGGGGCTTCCCGGGGGACCTATTTGCAACGCCGGGAAGCGCGGGGCAGTTCGTGTGTGCGGCCCGGGGACACCCGCAGGTGT
Organism: Lepus europaeus; assembly: GCF_033115175.1. Lineage (NCBI taxonomy): Eukaryota > Metazoa > Chordata > Mammalia > Lagomorpha > Leporidae > Lepus > Lepus europaeus. The sequence goes on along the minus strand of NW_026909028.1, from coordinate 343,633 downwards.
GTGTGCTCCCCCCGTGGCCGGCCGAGGCGGCTAGCCAGCACCTGGGGGCTGTTGGCAGCGCCCCTGGGCAGCCTCCTAGAGCCAGGGGTCTGGCAGGCTCCGGGGCCAAATGGACTACGGAAGCCGAGAGGGGCCCGTCCGCGCCAAAACCCAAAACGCGCTGCGGCCTCCAGGGAGGGACACAGGAGACACAAGTGGCTGTGTGGCGTGCAGTGCCCGACCAGAGGGAGGGAGGTTGGCTGGCTGCTGAGGCGCAGCAGGTGTCAGCCCTTCGGGAAGTGCCCGTGGATGCTTCGGGAATGGGGCCTGCCAACTCAGAACCCCCGTTCCCTGTGGCTGCAGCCGGCCAGGGGGCTCCAGGGTCGGGTGCGCCGCGGGCCTGGGGGGCTTCTTGCCTGTGTGCAGGGCTTCTACGCACAAGGTGGCACCTCATCCCGGCCCAAGGGTGGTGGCAGGAACCCAGGTGGCGCTCGGGGACTCAGCAGGGCCTGCCCCCGGGGCCTGCCCGCAACACCTGATTGCCCGCGGGCGTGTCCGTCCACCCTCAAAAAGTTCTGCTGGGACAGCCCTGACCGAGCTCCGAGCTCCTCGCCCTTGGACCGCCCCAGTGGGCTTCAGGAGTGGGTGTGTGCCAGCAGCAGCCCTCCCCACTCACCCACCGTGCGTCGGCCCCGCCCGACAAGCCCCTAGGGCCGGCGGGGCTTCCCAGGGGACCTATTTGCAACGCCGGGAAGCGCGGGGCAGTTCGTGTGTGCGGCCCGGGGACACCCGCAGGTGTGTGTGCTCCCCCCGTGGCCGGCCGAGGCGGCTAGCCAGCACCTGGGGGCTGTTGGCAGCGCCCCTGGGCAGCCTCCTAGAGCCAGGGGTCTGGCAGGCTCCGGGGCCAAATGGACTACGGAAGCCGAGAGGGGCCCGTCCGCGCCAAAACCCAAAACGCGCTGCGGCCTCCAGGGAGGGACACAGGGGACACAAGTGGCTGTGTGGCTTGCAGTGCCCGACCAGAGGGAGGGAGGTTGGCTGGCTGCTGAGGCGCAGCAGGTGTCAGCCCTTCGGGAAGTGCCCGTGGATGCTTCGGGAATGGGGCCTGCCAACTCAGAACCCCCGTTCCCTGTGGCTGCATCCGGCCAGGGGGCTCCAGGGTCGGGTGCGCCGCGGGCCTGGGGGGCTTCTTGCCTGTGTGCAGGGCTTCTACGCACAAGGTGGCACCTCATCCCGGCCCAAGGGTGGTGGCAGGAACCCAGGTGGCGCTCGGGGACTCAGCAGGGCCTGCCCCCGGGGCCTGCCCGCAACACCTGATTGCCCGCGGGCGTGTCCGTCCACCCTCAAAAAGTTCTGCTGGGACAGCCCTGACCGAGCTCCGAGCTCCTCGCCCTTGGACCGCCCCAGTGGGCTTCAGGAGTGGGTGTGTGCCAGCAGCAGCCCTCCCCACTCACCCACCGTGCGTCGGCCCCGCCCGACAAGCCCCTAGGGCCGGCGGGGCTTCCCGGGGGACCTATTTGCAACGCCGGGAAGCGCGGGGCAGTTCGTGTGTGCGGCCCGGGGACACCCGCAGGTGTGTGTGCTCCCCCCGTGGCCGGCCGAGGCGGCTAGCCAGCACCTGGGGGCTGTTGGCAGCGCCCCTGGGCAGCCTCCTAGAGCCAGGGGTCTGGCAGGCTCCGGGGCCAAATGGACTACGGAAGCCGAGAGGGGCCCGTCCGCGCCAAAACCCAAAACGCGCTGCGGCCTCCAGGGAGGGACACAGGGGACACAAGTGGCTGTGTGGCTTGCAGTGCCCGACCAGAGGGAGGGAGGTTGGCTGGCTGCTGAGGCGCAGCAGGTGTCAGCCCTTCGGGAAGTGCCCGTGGATGCTTCGGGAATGGGGCCTGCCAACTCAGAACCCCCGTTCCCTGTGGCTGCAGCCGGCCAGGGGGCTCCAGGGTCGGGTGCGCCGCGGGCCTGGGGGGCTTCTTGCCTGTGTGCAGGGCTTCTACGCACAAGGTGGCACCTCATCCCGGCCCAAGGGTGGTGGCAGGAACCCAGGTGGCGCTCGGGGACTCAGCAGGGCCTGCCCCCGGGGCCTGCCCGCAACACCTGATTGCCCGCGGGCGTGTCCGTCCACCCTCAAAAAGTTCTGCTGGGACAGCCCTGACCGAGCTCCGAGCTCCTCGCCCTTGGACCGCCCCAGTGGGCTTCAGGAGTGGGTGTGTGCCAGCAGCAGCCCTCCCCACTCACCCACCGTGCGTCGGCCCCGCCCGACAAGCCCCTAGGGCCGGCGGGGCTTCCCGGGGGACCTATTTGCAACGCCGGGAAGCGCGGGGCAGTTCGTGTGTGCGGCCCGGGGACACCCGCAGGTGTGTGTGCTCCCCCCGTGGCCGGCCGAGGCGGCTAGCCAGCACCTGGGGGCTGTTGGCAGCGCCCCTGGGCAGCCTCCTAGAGCCAGGGGTCTGGCAGGCTCCGGGGCCAAATGGACTACGGAAGCCGAGAGGGGCCCGTCCGCGCCAAAACCCAAAACGCGCTGCGGCCTCCAGGGAGGGACACAGGGGACACAAGTGGCTGTGTGGCTTGCAGTGCCCGACCAGAGGGAGGGAGGTTGGCTGGCTGCTGAGGCGCAGCAGGTGTCAGCCCTTCGGGAAGTGCCCGTGGATGCTTCGGGAATGGGGCCTGCCAACTCAGAACCCCCGTTCCCTGTGGCTGCAGCCGGCCAGGGGGCTCCAGGGTCGGGTGCGCCGCGGGCCTGGGGGGCTTCTTGCCTGTGTGCAGGGCTTCTACGCACAAGGTGGCACCTCATCCCGGCCCAAGGGTGGTGGCAGGAACCCAGGTGGCGCTCGGGGACTCAGCAGGGCCTGCCCCCGGGGCCTGCCCGCAACACCTGATTGCCCGCGGGCGTGTCCGTCCACCCTCAAAAAGTTCTGCTGGGACAGCCCTGACCGAGCTCCGAGCTCCTCGCCCTTGGACCGCCCCAGTGGGCTTCAGGAGTGGGTGTGTGCCAGCAGCAGCCCTCCCCACTCACCCACCGTGCGTCGGCCCCGCCCGACAAGCCCCTAGGGCCGGCGGGGCTTCCCGGGGGACCTATTTGCAACGCCGGGAAGCGCGGGGCAGTTCGTGTGTGCGGCCCGGGGACACCCGCAGGTGTGTGTGCTCCCCCCGTGGCCGGCCGAGGCGGCTAGCCAGCACCTGGGGGCTGTTGGCAGCGCCCCTGGGCAGCCTCCTAGAGCCAGGGGTCTGGCAGGCTCCGGGGCCAAATGGACTACGGAAGCCGAGAGGGGCCCGTCCGCGCCAAAACCCAAAACGCGCTGCGGCCTCCAGGGAGGGACACAGGGGACACAAGTGGCTGTGTGGCTTGCAGTGCCCGACCAGAGGGAGGGAGGTTGGCTGGCTGCTGAGGCGCAGCAGGTGTCAGCCCTTCGGGAAGTGCCCGTGGATGCTTCAGGAATGGGGCCTGCCAACTCAGAACCCCCGTTCCCTGTGGCTGCAGCCGGTCAGGGGGCTCCAGGGTCGGGTGCGCCGCGGGCCTGGGGGGCTTCTTGCCTGTGTGCAGGGCTTCTACGCACAAGGTGGCACCTCATCCCGGCCCAAGGGTGGTGGCAGGAACCCAGGTGGCGCTCGGGGACTCAGCAGGGCCTGCCCCCGGGGCCTGCCCGCAACACCTGATTGCCCGCGGGCGTGTCCGTCCACCCTCAAAAAGTTCTGCTGGGACAGCCCTGACCGAGCTCCGAGCTCCTCGCCCTTGGACCGCCCCAGTGGGCTTCAGGAGTGGGTGTGTGCCAGCAGCAGCCCTCCCCACTCACCCACCGTGCGTCGGCCCCGCCCGACAAGCCCCTAGGGCCGGCGGGGCTTCCCGGGGGACCTATTTGCAACGCCGGGAAGCGCGGGGCAGTTCGTGTGTGCGGCCCGGGGACACCCGCAGGTGTGTGTGCTCCCCCCGTGGCCGGCCGAGGCGGCTAGCCAGCACCTGGGGGCTGTTGGCAGCGCCCCTGGGCAGCCTCCTAGAGCCAGGGGTCTGGCAGGCTCCGGGGCCAAATGGACTACGGAAGCCGAGAGGGGCCCGTCCGCGCCAAAACCCAAAACGCGCTGCGGCCTCCAGGGAGGGACACAGGGGACACAAGTGGCTGTGTGGCTTGCAGTGCCCGACCAGAGGGAGGGAGGTTGGCTGGCTGCTGAGGCGCAGCAGGTGTCAGCCCTTCGGGAAGTGCCCGTGGATGCTTCGGGAATGGGGCCTGCCAACTCAGAACCCCCGTTCCCTGTGGCTGCAGCCGGCCAGGGGGCTCCAGGGTCGGGTGCGCCGCGGGCCTGGGGGGCTTCTTGCCTGTGTGCAGGGCTTCTACGCACAAGGTGGCACCTCATCCCGGCCCAAGGGTGGTGGCAGGAACCCAGGTGGCGCTCGGGGACTCAGCAGGGCCTGCCCCCGGGGCCTGCCCGCAACAGCTGATTGCCCGCGGGCGTGTCCGTCCACCCTCAAAAAGTTCTGCTGGGACAGCCCTGACCGAGCTCCGAGCTCCTCGCCCTTGGACCGCCCCAGTGGGCTTCAGGAGTGGGTGTGTGCCAGCAGCAGCCCTCCCCACTCACCCACCGTGCGTCGGCCCCACCCGACAAGCCCCTAGGGCCGGCGGGGCTTCCCGGGGGACCTATTTGCAACGCCGGGAAGCGCGGGGCAGTTCGTGTGTGCGGCCCGGGGACACCCGCAGGTGTGTGTGCTCCCCCCGTGGCCGGCCGAGGCGGCTAGCCAGCACCTGGGGGCTGTTGGCAGCGCCCCTGGGCAGCCTCCTAGAGCCAGGGGTCTGGCAGGCTCCGGGGCCAAATGGACTACGGAAGCCGAGAGGGGCCCGTCCGCGCCAAAACCCAAAACGCGCTGCGGCCTCCAGGGAGGGACACAGGGGACACAAGTGGCTGTGTGGCTTGCAGTGCCCGACCAGAGGGAGGGAGGTTGGCTGGCTGCTGAGGCGCAGCAGGTGTCAGCCCTTCGGGAAGTGCCCGTGGATGCTTCGGGAATGGGGCCTGCCAACTCAGAACCCCCGTTCCCTGTGGCTGCAGCCGGCCAGGGGGCTCCAGGGTCGGGTGCGCCGCGGGCCTGGGGGGCTTCTTGCCTGTGTGCAGGGCTTCTACGCACAAGGTGGCACCTCATCCCGGCCCAAGGGTGGTGGCAGGAACCCAGGTGGCGCTCGGGGACTCAGCAGGGCCTGCCCCCGGGGCCTGCCCGCAACACCTGATTGCCCGCGGGCGTGTCCGTCCACCCTCAAAAAGTTCTGCTGGGACAGCCCTGACCGAGCTCCGAGCTCCTCGCCCTTGGACCGCCCCAGTGGGCTTCAGGAGTGGGTGTGTGCCAGCAGCAGCCCTCCCCACTCACCCACCGTGCGTCGGCCCCGCCCGACAAGCCCCTAGGGCCGGCGGGGCTTCCCGGGGGACCTATTTGCAACGCCGGGAAGCGCGGGGCAGTTCGTGTGTGCGGCCCGGGGACACCCGCAGGTGTGTGTGCTCCCCCCGTGGCCGGCCGAGGCGGCTAGCCAGCACCTGGGGGCTGTTGGCAGCGCCCCTGGGCAGCCTCCTAGAGCCAGGGGTCTGGCAGGCTCCGGGGCCAAATGGACTACGGAAGCCGAGAGGGGCCCGTCCGCGCCAAAACCCAAAACGCGCTGCGGCCTCCAGGGAGGGACACAGGGGACACAAGTGGCTGTGTGGCTTGCAGTGCCCGACCAGAGGGAGGGAGGTTGGCTGGCTGCTGAGGCGCAGCAGGTGTCAGCCCTTCGGGAAGTGCCCGTGGATGCTTCAGGAATGGGGCCTGCCAACTCAGAACCCCCGTTCCCTGTGGCTGCAGCCGGTCAGGGGGCTCCAGGGTCGGGTGCGCCGCGGGCCTGGGGGGCTTCTTGCCTGTGTGCAGGGCTTCTACGCACAAGGTGGCACCTCATCCCGGCCCAAGGGTGGTGGCAGGAACCCAGGTGGCGCTCGGGGACTCAGCAGGGCCTGCCCCCGGGGCCTGCCCGCAACACCTGATTGCCCGCGGGCGTGTCCGTCCACCCTCAAAAAGTTCTGCTGGGACAGCCCTGACCGAGCTCCGAGCTCCTCGCCCTTGGACCGCCCCAGTGGGCTTCAGGAGTGGGTGTGTGCCAGCAGCAGCCCTCCCCACTCACCCACCGTGCGTCGGCCCCGCCCGACAAGCCCCTAGGGCCGGCGGGGCTTCCCGGGGGACCTATTTGCAACGCCGGGAAGCGCGGGGCAGTTCGTGTGTGCGGCCCGGGGACACCCGCAGGTGTGTGTGCTCCCCCCGTGGCCGGCCGAGGCGGCTAGCCAGCACCTGGGGGCTGTTGGCAGCGCCCCTGGGCAGCCTCCTAGAGCCAGGGGTCTGGCAGGCTCCGGGGCCAAATGGACTACGGAAGCCGAGAGGGGCCCGTCCGCGCCAAAACCCAAAACGCGCTGCGGCCTCCAGGGAGGGACACAGGGGACACAAGTGGCTGTGTGGCTTGCAGTGCCCGACCAGAGGGAGGGAGGTTGGCTGGCTGCTGAGGCGCAGCAGGTGTCAGCCCTTCGGGAAGTGCCCGTGGATGCTTCGGGAATGGGGCCTGCCAACTCAGAACCCCCGTTCCCTGTGGCTGCAGCCGGCCAGGGGGCTCCAGGGTCGGGTGCGCCGCGGGCCTGGGGGGCTTCTTGCCTGTGTGCAGGGCTTCTACGCACAAGGTGGCACCTCATCCCGGCCCAAGGGTGGTGGCAGGAACCCAGGTGGCGCTCGGGGACTCAGCAGGGCCTGCCCCCGGGGCCTGCCCGCAACAGCTGATTGCCCGCGGGCGTGTCCGTCCACCCTCAAAAAGTTCTGCTGGGACAGCCCTGACCGAGCTCCGAGCTCCTCGCCCTTGGACCGCCCCAGTGGGCTTCAGGAGTGGGTGTGTGCCAGCAGCAGCCCTCCCCACTCACCCACCGTGCGTCGGCCCCACCCGACAAGCCCCTAGGGCCGGCGGGGCTTCCCGGGGGACCTATTTGCAACGCCGGGAAGCGCGGGGCAGTTCGTGTGTGCGGCCCGGGGACACCCGCAGGTGTGTGTGCTCCCCCCGTGGCCGGCCGAGGCGGCTAGCCAGCACCTGGGGGCTGTTGGCAGCGCCCCTGGGCAGCCTCCTAGAGCCAGGGGTCTGGCAGGCTCCGGGGCCAAATGGACTACGGAAGCCGAGAGGGGCCCGTCCGCGCCAAAACCCAAAACGCGCTGCGGCCTCCAGGGAGGGACACAGGGGACACAAGTGGCTGTGTGGCTTGCAGTGCCCGACCAGAGGGAGGGAGGTTGGCTGGCTGCTGAGGCGCAGCAGGTGTCAGCCCTTCGGGAAGTGCCCGTGGATGCTTCGGGAATGGGGCCTGCCAACTCAGAACCCCCGTTCCCTGTGGCTGCAGCCGGCCAGGGGGCTCCAGGGTCGGGTGCGCCGCGGGCCTGGGGGGCTTCTTGCCTGTGTGCAGGGCTTCTACGCACAAGGTGGCACCTCATCCCGGCCCAAGGGTGGTGGCAGGAACCCAGGTGGCGCTCGGGGACTCAGCAGGGCCTGCCCCCGGGGCCTGCCCGCAACACCTGATTGCCCGCGGGCGTGTCCGTCCACCCTCAAAAAGTTCTGCTGGGACAGCCCTGACCGAGCTCCGAGCTCCTCGCCCTTGGACCGCCCCAGTGGGCTTCAGGAGTGGGTGTGTGCCAGCAGCAGCCCTCCCCACTCACCCACCGTGCGTCGGCCCCGCCCGACAAGCCCCTAGGGCCGGCGGGGCTTCCCGGGGGACCTATTTGCAACGCCGGGAAGCGCGGGGCAGTTCGTGTGTGCGGCCCGGGGACACCCGCAGGTGTGTGTGCTCCCCCCGTGGCCGGCCGAGGCGGCTAGCCAGCACCTGGGGGCTGTTGGCAGCGCCCCTGGGCAGCCTCCTAGAGCCAGGGGTCTGGCAGGCTCCGGGGCCAAATGGACTACGGAAGCCGAGAGGGGCCCGTCCGCGCCAAAACCCAAAACGCGCTGCGGCCTCCAGGGAGGGACACAGGGGACACAAGTGGCTGTGTGGCTTGCAGTGCCCGACCAGAGGGAGGGAGGTTGGCTGGCTGCTGAGGCGCAGCAGGTGTCAGCCCTTCGGGAAGTGCCCGTGGATGCTTCGGGAATGGGGCCTGCCAACTCAGAACCCCCGTTCCCTGTGGCTGCAGCCGGCCAGGGGGCTCCAGGGTCGGGTGCGCCGCGGGCCTGGGGGGCTTCTTGCCTGTGTGCAGGGCTTCTACGCACAAGGTGGCACCTCATCCCGGCCCAAGGGTGGTGGCAGGAACCCAGGTGGCGCTCGGGGACTCAGCAGGGCCTGCCCCCGGGGCCTGCCCGCAACACCTGATTGCCCGCGGGCGTGTCCGTCCACCCTCAAAAAGTTCTGCTGGGACAGCCCTGACCGAGCTCCGAGCTCCTCGCCCTTGGACCGCCCCAGTGGGCTTCAGGAGTGGGTGTGTGCCAGCAGCAGCCCTCCCCACTCACCCACCGTGCGTCGGCCCCGCCCGACAAGCCCCTAGGGCCGGCGGGGCTTCCCGGGGGACCTATTTGCAACGCCGGGAAGCGCGGGGCAGTTCGTGTGTGCGGCCCGGGGACACCCGCAGGTGTGTGTGCTCCCCCCGTGGCCGGCCGAGGCGGCTAGCCAGCACCTGGGGGCTGTTGGCAGCGCCCCTGGGCAGCCTCCTAGAGCCAGGGGTCTGGCAGGCTCCGGGGCCAAATGGACTACGGAAGCCGAGAGGGGCCCGTCCGCGCCAAAACCCAAAACGCGCTGCGGCCTCCAGGGAGGGACACAGGAGACACAAGTGGCTGTGTGGCTTGCAGTGCCCGACCAGAGGGAGGGAGGTTGGCTGGCTGCTGAGGCGCAGCAGGTGTCAGCCCTTCGGGAAGTGCCCGTGGATGCTTCGGGAATGGGGCCTGCCAACTCAGAACCCCCGTTCCCTGTGGCTGCAGCCGGCCAGGGGGCTCCAGGGTCGGGTGCGCCGCGGGCCTGGGGGGCTTCTTGCCTGTGTGCAGGGCTTCTACGCACAAGGTGGCACCTCATCCCGGCCCAAGGGTGGTGGCAGGAACCCAGGTGGCGCTCGGGGACTCAGCAGGGCCTGCCCCCGGGGCCTGCCCGCAACACCTGATTGCCCGCGGGCGTGTCTGTCCACCCTCAAAAAGTTCTGCTGGGACAGCCCTGACCGAGCTCCGAGCTCCTCGCCCTTGGACCGCCCCAGTGGGCTTCAGGAGTGGGTGTGTGCCAGCAGCAGCCCTCCCCACTCACCCACCGTGCGTCGGCCCCGCCCGACAAGCCCCTAGGGCCGGCGGGGCTTCCCGGGGGACCTATTTGCAACGCCGGGAAGCGCGGGGCAGTTCGTGTGTGCGGCCCGGGGACACCCGCAGGTGTGTGTGCTCCCCCCGTGGCCGGCCGAGGCGGCTAGCCAGCACCTGGGGGCTGTTGGCAGCGCCCCTGGGCAGCCTCCTAGAGCCAGGGGTCTGGCAGGCTCCGGGGCCAAATGGACTACGGAAGCCGAGAGGGGCCCGTCCGCGCCAAAACCCAAAACGCGCTGCGGCCTCCAGGGAGGGACACAGGAGACACAAGTGGCTGTGTGGCTTGCAGTGCCCGACCAGAGGGAGGGAGGTTGGCTGGCTGCTGAGGCGCAGCAGGTGTCAGCCCTTCGGGAAGTGCCCGTGGATGCTTCGGGAATGGGGCCTGCCAACTCAGAACCCCCGTTCCCTGTGGCTGCAGCCGGCCAGGGGGCTCCAGGGTCGGGTGCGCCGCGGGCCTGGGGGGCTTCTTGCCTGTGTGCAGGGCTTCTACGCACAAGGTGGCACCTCATCCCGGCCCAAGGGTGGTGGCAGGAACCCAGGTGGCGCTCGGGGACTCAGCAGGGCCTGCCCCCGGGGCCTGCCCGCAACACCTGATTGCCCGCGGGCGTGTCTGTCCACCCTCAAAAAGTTCTGCTGGGACAGCCCTGACCGAGCTCCGAGCTCCTCGCCCTTGGACCGCCCCAGTGGGCTTCAGGAGTGGGTGTGTGCCAGCAGCAGCCCTCCCCACTCACCCACCGTGCGTCGGCCCCTCCCGACAAGCCCCTAGGGCCGGCGGGGCTTCCCGGGGGACCTATTTGCAACGCCGGGAAGCGCGGGGCAGTTCGTGTGTGAGGCTCGGGGACACCCGCAGGTGTGTGTGCTCCCCCCGTGGCCGGCCGAGGCGGCTAGCCAGCACCTGGGGGCTGTTGGCAGCGCCCCTGGGCAGCCTCCTAGAGCCAGGGGTCTGGCAGGCTCCGGGGCCAAATGGACTACGGAAGCCGAGAGGGGCCCGTCCGCGCCAAAACCCAAAACGCGCTGCGGCCTCCAGGGAGGGACACAGGGGACACAAGTGGCTGTGTGGCTTGCAGTGCCCGACCAGAGGGAGGGAGGTTGGCTGGCTGCTGAGGCGCAGCAGGTGTCAGCCCTTCGGGAAGTGCCCGTGGATGCTTCGGGAATGGGGCCTGCCAACTCAGAACCCCCGTTCCCTGTGGCTGCATCCGGCCAGGGGGCTCCAGGGTCGGGTGCGCCGCAGGCCTGGGGGGCTTCTTGCCTGTGTGCAGGGCTTCTACGCACAAGGTGGCACCTCATCCCGGCCCAAGGGTGGTGGCAGGAACCCAGGTGGCGCTCGGGGACTCAGCAGGGCCTGCCCCCGGGGCCTGCCCGCAACACCTGATTGCCCGCGGGCGTGTCCGTCCACCCTCAAAAAGTTCTGCTGGGACAGCCCTGACCGAGCTCCGAGCTCCTCGCCCTTGGACCGCCCCAGTGGGCTTCAGGAGTGGGTGTGTGCCAGCAGCAGCCCTCCCCACTCACCCACCGTGCGTCGGCCCCGCCCGACAAGCCCCTAGGGCCGGCGGGGCTTCCCGGGGGACCTATTTGCAACGCCGGGAAGCGCGGGGCAGTTCGTGTGTGCGGCCCGGGGACACCCGCAGGTGTGTGTGCTCCCCCCGTGGCCGGCCGAGGCGGCTAGCCAGCACCTGGGGGCTGTTGGCAGCGCCCCTGGGCAGCCTCCTAGAGCCAGGGGTCTGGCAGGCTCCGGGGCCAAATGGACTACGGAAGCCGAGAGGGGCCCGTCCGCGCCAAAACCCAAAACGCGCTGCGGCCTCCAGGGAGGGACACAGGGGACACAAGTGGCTGTGTGGCTTGCAGTGCCCGACCAGAGGGAGGGAGGTTGGCTGGCTGCTGAGGCGCAGCAGGTGTCAGCCCTTCGGGAAGTGCCCGTGGATGCTTCGGGAATGGGGCCTGCCAACTCAGAACCCCCGTTCCCTGTGGCTGCAGCCGGCCAGGGGGCTCCAGGGTCGGGTGCGCCGCGGGCCTGGGGGGCTTCTTGCCTGTGTGCAGGGCTTCTACGCACAAGGTGGCACCTCATCCCGGCCCAAGGGTGGTGGCAGGAACCCAGGTGGCGCTCGGGGACTCAGCAGGGCCTGCCCCCGGGGCCTGCCCGCAACACCTGATTGCCCGCGGGCGTGTCCGTCCACCCTCAAAAAGTTCTGCTGGGACAGCCCTGACCGAGCTCCGAGCTCCTCGCCCTTGGACCGCCCCAGTGGGCTTCAGGAGTGGGTGTGTGCCAGCAGCAGCCCTCCCCACTCACCCACCGTGCGTCGGCCCCGCCCGACAAGCCCCTAGGGCCGGCGGGGCTTCCCGGGGGACCTATTTGCAACGCCGGGAAGCGCGGGGCAGTTCGTGTGTGCGGCCCGGGGACACCCGCAGGTGTGTGTGCTCCCCCCGTGGCCGGCCGAGGCGGCTAGCCAGCACCTGGGGGCTGTTGGCAGCGCCCCTGGGCAGCCTCCTAGAGCCAGGGGTCTGGCAGGCTCCGGGGCCAAATGGACTACGGAAGCCGAGAGGGGCCCGTCCGCGCCAAAACCCAAAACGCGCTGCGGCCTCCAGGGAGGGACACAGGGGACACAAGTGGCTGTGTGGCTTGCAGTGCCCGACCAGAGGGAGGGAGGTTGGCTGGCTGCTGAGGCGCAGCAGGTGTCAGCCCTTCGGGAAGTGCCCGTGGATGCTTCGGGAATGGGGCCTGCCAACTCAGAACCCCCGTTCCCTGTGGCTGCAGCCGGCCAGGGGGCTCCAGGGTCGGGTGCGCCGCGGGCCTGGGGGGCTTCTTGCCTGTGTGCAGGGCTTCTACGCACAAGGTGGCACCTCATCCCGGCCCAAGGGTGGTGGCAGGAACCCAGGTGGCGCTCGGGGACTCAGCAGGGCCTGCCCCCGGGGCCTGCCCGCAACACCTGATTGCCCGCGGGCGTGTCCGTCCACCCTCAAAAAGTTCTGCTGGGACAGCCCTGACCGAGCTCCGAGCTCCTCGCCCTTGGACCGCCCCAGTGGGCTTCAGGAGTGGGTGTGTGCCAGCAGCAGCCCTCCCCACTCACCCACCGTGCGTCGGCCCCGCCCGACAAGCCCCTAGGGCCGGCGGGGCTTCCCGGGGGACCTATTTGCAACGCCGGGAAGCGCGGGGCAGTTCGTGTGTGCGGCCCGGGGACACCCGCAGGTGTGTGTGCTCCCCCCGTGGCCGGCCGAGGCGGCTAGCCAGCACCTGGGGGCTGTTGGCAGCGCCCCTGGGCAGCCTCCTAGAGCCAGGGGTCTGGCAGGCTCCGGGGCCAAATGGACTACGGAAGCCGAGAGGGGCCCGTCCGCGCCAAAACCCAAAACGCGCTGCGGCCTCCAGGGAGGGACACAGGGGACACAAGTGGCTGTGTGGCTTGCAGTGCCCGACCAGAGGGAGGGAGGTTGGCTGGCTGCTGAGGCGCAGCAGGTGTCAGCCCTTCGGGAAGTGCCCGTGGATGCTTCGGGAATGGGGCCTGCCAACTCAGAACCCCCGTTCCCTGTGGCTGCAGCCGGCCAGGGGGCTCCAGGGTCGGGTGCGCCGCGGGCCTGGGGGGCTTCTTGCCTGTGTGCAGGGCTTCTACGCACAAGGTGGCACCTCATCCCGGCCCAAGGGTGGTGGCAGGAACCCAGGTGGCGCTCGGGGACTCAGCAGGGCCTGCCCCCGGGGCCTGCCCGCAACACCTGATTGCCCGCGGGCGTGTCCGTCCACCCTCAAAAAGTTCTGCTGGGACAGCCCTGACCGAGCTCCGAGCTCCTCGCCCTTGGACCGCCCCAGTGGGCTTCAGGAGTGGGTGTGTGCCAGCAGCAGCCCTCCCCACTCACCCACCGTGCGTCGGCCCCGCCCGACAAGCCCCTAGGGCCGGCGGGGCTTCCCGGGGGACCTATTTGCAACGCCGGGAAGCGCGGGGCAGTTCGTGTGTGCGGCCCGGGGACACCCGCAGGTGTGTGTGCTCCCCCCGTGGCCGGCCGAGGCGGCTAGCCAGCACCTGGGGGCTGTTGGCAGCGCCCCTGGGCAGCCTCCTAGAGCCAGGGGTCTGGCAGGCTCCGGGGCCAAATGGACTACGGAAGCCGAGAGGGGCCCGTCCGCGCCAAAACCCAAAACGCGCTGCGGCCTCCAGGGAGGGACACAGGGGACACAAGTGGCTGTGTGGCTTGCAGTGCCCGACCAGAGGGAGGGAGGTTGGCTGGCTGCTGAGGCGCAGCAGGTGTCAGCCCTTCGGGAAGTGCCCGTGGATGCTTCGGGAATGGGGCCTGCCAACTCAGAACCCCCGTTCCCTGTGGCTGCAGCCGGCCAGGGGGCTCCAGGGTCGGGTGCGCCGCGGGCCTGGGGGGCTTCTTGCCTGTGTGCAGGGCTTCTACGCACAAGGTGGCACCTCATCCCGGCCCAAGGGTGGTGGCAGGAACCCAGGTGGCGCTCGGGGACTCAGCAGGGCCTGCCCCCGGGGCCTGCCCGCAACACCTGATTGCCCGCGGGCGTGTCCGTCCACCCTCAAAAAGTTCTGCTGGGACAGCCCTGACCGAGCTCCGAGCTCCTCGCCCTTGGACCGCCCCAGTGGGCTTCAGGAGTGGGTGTGTGCCAGCAGCAGCCCTCCCCACTCACCCACCGTGCGTCGGCCCCGCCCGACAAGCCCCTAGGGCCGGCGGGGCTTCCCGGGGGACCTATTTGCAACGCCGGGAAGCGCGGGGCAGTTCGTGTGTGCGGCCCGGGGACACCCGCAGGTGTGTGTGCTCCCCCCGTGGCCGGCCGAGGCGGCTAGCCAGCACCTGGGGGCTGTTGGCAGCGCCCCTGGGCAGCCTCCTAGAGCCAGGGGTCTGGCAGGCTCCGGGGCCAAATGGACTACGGAAGCCGAGAGGGGCCCGTCCGCGCCAAAACCCAAAACGCGCTGCGGCCTCCAGGGAGGGACACAGGGGACACAAGTGGCTGTGTGGCTTGCAGTGCCCGACCAGAGGGAGGGAGGTTGGCTGGCTGCTGAGGCGCAGCAGGTGTCAGCCCTTCGGGAAGTGCCCGTGGATGCTTCGGGAATGGGGCCTGCCAACTCAGAACCCCCGTTCCCTGTGGCTGCAGCCGGCCAGGGGGCTCCAGGGTCGGGTGCGCCGCGGGCCTGGGGGGCTTCTTGCCTGTGTGCAGGGCTTCTACGCACAAGGTGGCACCTCATCCCGGCCCAAGGGTGGTGGCAGGAACCCAGGTGGCGCTCGGGGACTCAGCAGGGCCTGCCCCCGGGGCCTGCCCGCAACACCTGATTGCCCGCGGGCGTGTCCGTCCACCCTCAAAAAGTTCTGCTGGGACAGCCCTGACCGAGCTCCGAGCTCCTCGCCCTTGGACCGCCCCAGTGGGCTTCAGGAGTGGGTGTGTGCCAGCAGCAGCCCTCCCCACTCACCCACCGTGCGTCGGCCCCGCCCGACAAGCCCCTAGGGCCGGCGGGGCTTCCCGGGGGACCTATTTGCAACGCCGGGAAGCGCGGGGCAGTTCGTGTGTGCGGCCCGGGGACACCCGCAGGTGTGTGTGCTCCCCCCGTGGCCGGCCGAGGCGGCTAGCCAGCACCTGGGGGCTGTTGGCAGCGCCCCTGGGCAGCCTCCTAGAGCCAGGGGTCTGGCAGGCTCCGGGGGCAAATGGACTACGGAAGCCGAGAGGGGCCCGTCCGCGCCAAAACCCAAAACGCGCTGCGGCCTCCAGGGAGGGACACAGGGGACACAAGTGGCTGTGTGGCTTGCAGTGCCCGACCAGAGGGAGGGAGGTTGGCTGGCTGCTGAGGCGCAGCAGGTGTCAGCCCTTCGGGAAGTGCCCGTGGATGCTTCGGGAATGGGGCCTGCCAACTCAGAACCCCCGTTCCCTGTGGCTGCAGCCGGCCAGGGGGCTCCAGGGTCGGGTGCGCCGCGGGCCTGGGGGGCTTCTTGCCTGTGTGCAGGGCTTCTACGCACAAGGTGGCACCTCATCCCGGCCCAAGGGTGGTGGCAGGAACCCAGGTGGCGCTCGGGGACTCAGCAGGGCCTGCCCCCGGGGCCTGCCCGCAACACCTGATTGCCCGCGGGCGTGTCCGTCCACCCTCAAAAAGTTCTGCTGGGACAGCCCTGACCGAGCTCCGAGCTCCTCGCCCTTGGACCGCCCCAGTGGGCTTCAGGAGTGGGTGTGTGCCAGCAGCAGCCCTCCCCACTCACCCACCGTGCGTCGGCCCCGCCCGACAAGCCCCTAGGGCCGGCGGGGCTTCCCGGGGGACCTATTTGCAACGCCGGGAAGCGCGGGGCAGTTCGTGTGTGCGGCCCGGGGACACCCGCAGGTGTGTGTGCTCCCCCCGTGGCCGGCCGAGGCGGCTAGCCAGCACCTGGGGGCTGTTGGCAGCGCCCCTGGGCAGCCTCCTAGAGCCAGGGGTCTGGCAGGCTCCGGGGGCAAATGGACTACGGAAGCCGAGAGGGGCCCGTCCGCGCCAAAACCCAAAACGCGCTGCGGCCTCCAGGGAGGGACACAGGGGACACAAGTGGCTGTGTGGCTTGCAGTGCCCGACCAGAGGGAGGGAGGTTGGCTGGCTGCTGAGGCGCAGCAGGTGTCAGCCCTTCGGGAAGTGCCCGTGGATGCTTCGGGAATGGGGCCTGCCAACTCAGAACCCCCGTTCCCTGTGGCTGCAGCCGGCCAGGGGGCTCCAGGGTCGGGTGCGCCGCGGGCCTGGGGGGCTTCTTGCCTGTGTGCAGGGCTTCTACGCACAAGGTGGCACCTCATCCCGGCCCAAGGGTGGTGGCAGGAACCCAGGTGGCGCTCGGGGACTCAGCAGGGCCTGCCCCCGGGGCCTGCCCGCAACACCTGATTGCCCGCGGGCGTGTCCGTCCACCCTCAAAAAGTTCTGCTGGGACAGCCCTGACCGAGCTCCGAGCTCCTCGCCCTTGGACCGCCCCAGTGGGCTTCAGGAGTGGGTGTGTGCCAGCAGCAGCCCTCCCCACTCACCCACCGTGCGTCGGCCCCGCCCGACAAGCCCCTAGGGCCGGCGGGGCTTCCCGGGGGACCTATTTGCAACGCCGGGAAGCGCGGGGCAGTTCGTGTGTGCGGCCCGGGGACACCCGCAGGTGTGTGTGCTCCCCCCGTGGCCGGCCGAGGCGGCTAGCCAGCACCTGGGGGCTGTTGGCAGCGCCCCTGGGCAGCCTCCTAGAGCCAGGGGTCTGGCAGGCTCCGGGGCCAAATGGACTACGGAAGCCGAGAGGGGCCCGTCCGCGCCAAAACCCAAAACGCGCTGCGGCCTCCAGGGAGGGACACAGGGGACACAAGTGGCTGTGTGGCTTGCAGTGCCCGACCAGAGGGAGGGAGGTTGGCTGGCTGCTGAGGCGCAGCAGGTGTCAGCCCTTCGGGAAGTGCCCGTGGATGCTTCGGGAATGGGGCCTGCCAACTCAGAACCCCCGTTCCCTGTGGCTGCAGCCGGCCAGGGGGCTCCAGGGTCGGGTGCGCCGCGGGCCTGGGGGGCTTCTTGCCTGTGTGCAGGGCTTCTACGCACAAGGTGGCACCTCATCCCGGCCCAAGGGTGGTGGCAGGAACCCAGGTGGCGCTCGGGGACTCAGCAGGGCCTGCCCCCGGGGCCTGCCCGCAACACCTGATTGCCCGCGGGCGTGTCCGTCCACCCTCAAAAAGTTCTGCTGGGACAGCCCTGACCGAGCTCCGAGCTCCTCGCCCTTGGACCGCCCCAGTGGGCTTCAGGAGTGGGTGTGTGCCAGCAGCAGCCCTCCCCACTCACCCACCGTGCGTCGGCCCCGCCCGACAAGCCCCTAGGGCCGGCGGGGCTTCCCGGGGGACCTATTTGCAACGCCGGGAAGCGCGGGGCAGTTCGTGTGTGCGGCCCGGGGACACCCGCAGGTGTGTGTGCTCCCCCCGTGGCCGGCCGAGGCGGCTAGCCAGCACCTGGGGGCTGTTGGCAGCGCCCCTGGGCAGCCTCCTAGAGCCAGGGGTCTGGCAGGCTCCGGGGCCAAATGGACTACGGAAGCCGAGAGGGGCCCGTCCGCGCCAAAACCCAAAACGCGCTGCGGCCTCCAGGGAGGGACACAGGGGACACAAGTGGCTGTGTGGCTTGCAGTGCCCGACCAGAGGGAGGGAGGTTGGCTGGCTGCTGAGGCGCAGCAGGTGTCAGCCCTTCGGGAAGTGCCCGTGGATGCTTCGGGAATGGGGCCTGCCAACTCAGAACCCCCGTTCCCTGTGGCTGCAGCCGGCCAGGGGGCTCCAGGGTCGGGTGCGCCGCGGGCCTGGGGGGCTTCTTGCCTGTGTGCAGGGCTTCTACGCACAAGGTGGCACCTCATCCCGGCCCAAGGGTGGTGGCAGGAACCCAGGTGGCGCTCGGGGACTCAGCAGGGCCTGCCCCCGGGGCCTGCCCGCAACACCTGATTGCCCGCGGGCGTGTCCGTCCACCCTCAAAAAGTTCTGCTGGGACAGCCCTGACCGAGCTCCGAGCTCCTCGCCCTTGGACCGCCCCAGTGGGCTTCAGGAGTGGGTGTGTGCCAGCAGCAGCCCTCCCCACTCACCCACCGTGCGTCGGCCCCGCCCGACAAGCCCCTAGGGCCGGCGGGGCTTCCCGGGGGACCTATTTGCAACGCCGGGAAGCGCGGGGCAGTTCGTGTGTGCGGCCCGGGGACACCCGCAGGTGTGTGTGCTCCCCCCGTGGCCGGCCGAGGCGGCTAGCCAGCACCTGGGGGCTGTTGGCAGCGCCCCTGGGCAGCCTCCTAGAGCCAGGGGTCTGGCAGGCTCCGGGGCCAAATGGACTACGGAAGCCGAGAGGGGCCCGTCCGCGCCAAAACCCAAAACGCGCTGCGGCCTCCAGGGAGGGACACAGGAGACACAAGTGGCTGTGTGGCTTGCAGTGCCCGACCAGAGGGAGGGAGGTTGGCTGGCTGCTGAGGCGCAGCAGGTGTCAGCCCTTCGGGAAGTGCCCGTGGATGCTTCGGGAATGGGGCCTGCCAACTCAGAACCCCCGTTCCCTGTGGCTGCAGCCGGCCAGGGGGCTCC
Organism: Lepus europaeus; assembly: GCF_033115175.1. Taxonomy (NCBI): domain Eukaryota; kingdom Metazoa; phylum Chordata; class Mammalia; order Lagomorpha; family Leporidae; genus Lepus; species Lepus europaeus. The sequence continues at coordinate 325,381 of NW_026909028.1, read as the reverse complement.
AGGGTCGGGTGCGCCGCGGGCCTGGGGGGCTTCTTGCCTGTGTGCAGGGCTTCTACGCACAAGGTGGCACCTCATCCCGGCCCAAGGGTGGTGGCAGGAACCCAGGTGGCGCTCGGGGACTCAGCAGGGCCTGCCCCCGGGGCCTGCCCGCAACACCTGATTGCCCGCGGGCGTGTCTGTCCACCCTCAAAAAGTTCTGCTGGGACAGCCCTGACCGAGCTCCGAGCTCCTCGCCCTTGGACCGCCCCAGTGGGCTTCAGGAGTGGGTGTGTGCCAGCAGCAGCCCTCCCCACTCACCCACCGTGCGTCGGCCCCTCCCGACAAGCCCCTAGGGCCGGCGGGGCTTCCCGGGGGACCTATTTGCAACGCCGGGAAGCGCGGGGCAGTTCGTGTGTGCGGCCCGGGGACACCCGCAGGTGTGTGTGCTCCCCCCGTGGCCGGCCGAGGCGGCTAGCCAGCACCTGGGGGCTGTTGGCAGCGCCCCTGGGCAGCCTCCTAGAGCCAGGGGTCTGGCAGGCTCCGGGGCCAAATGGACTACGGAAGCCGAGAGGGGCCCGTCCGCGCCAAAACCCAAAACGCGCTGCGGCCTCCAGGGAGGGACACAGGAGACACAAGTGGCTGTGTGGCTTGCAGTGCCCGACCAGAGGGAGGGAGGTTGGCTGGCTGCTGAGGCGCAGCAGGTGTCAGCCCTTCGGGAAGTGCCCGTGGATGCTTCGGGAATGGGGCCTGCCAACTCAGAACCCCCGTTCCCTGTGGCTGCAGCCGGCCAGGGGGCTCCAGGGTCGGGTGCGCCGCGGGCCTGGGGGGCTTCTTGCCTGTGTGCAGGGCTTCTACGCACAAGGTGGCACCTCATCCCGGCCCAAGGGTGGTGGCAGGAACCCAGGTGGCGCTCGGGGACTCAGCAGGGCCTGCCCCCGGGGCCTGCCCGCAACACCTGATTGCCCGCGGGCGTGTCTGTCCACCCTCAAAAAGTTCTGCTGGGACAGCCCTGACCGAGCTCCGAGCTCCTCGCCCTTGGACCGCCCCAGTGGGCTTCAGGAGTGGGTGTGTGCCAGCAGCAGCCCTCCCCACTCACCCACCGTGCGTCGGCCCCTCCCGACAAGCCCCTAGGGCCGGCGGGGCTTCCCGGGGGACCTATTTGCAACGCCGGGAAGCGCGGGGCAGTTCGTGTGTGAGGCTCGGGGACACCCGCAGGTGTGTGTGCTCCCCCCGTGGCCGGCCGAGGCGGCTAGCCAGCACCTGGGGGCTGTTGGCAGCGCCCCTGGGCAGCCTCCTAGAGCCAGGGGTCTGGCAGGCTCCGGGGCCAAATGGACTACGGAAGCCGAGAGGGGCCCGTCCGCGCCAAAACCCAAAACGCGCTGCGGCCTCCAGGGAGGGACACAGGGGACACAAGTGGCTGTGTGGCTTGCAGTGCCCGACCAGAGGGAGGGAGGTTGGCTGGCTGCTGAGGCGCAGCAGGTGTCAGCCCTTCGGGAAGTGCCCGTGGATGCTTCGGGAATGGGGCCTGCCAACTCAGAACCCCCGTTCCCTGTGGCTGCAGCCGGCCAGGGGGCTCCAGGGTCGGGTGCGCCGCGGGCCTGGGGGGCTTCTTGCCTGTGTGCAGGGCTTCTACGCACAAGGTGGCACCTCATCCCGGCCCAAGGGTGGTGGCAGGAACCCAGGTGGCGCTCGGGGACTCAGCAGGGCCTGCCCCCGGGGCCTGCCCGCAACACCTGATTGCCCGCGGGCGTGTCCGTCCACCCTCAAAAAGTTCTGCTGGGACAGCCCTGACCGAGCTCCGAGCTCCTCGCCCTTGGACCGCCCCAGTGGGCTTCAGGAGTGGGTGTGTGCCAGCAGCAGCCCTCCCCACTCACCCACCGTGCGTCGGCCCCGCCCGACAAGCCCCTAGGGCCGGCGGGGCTTCCCGGGGGACCTATTTGCAACGCCGGGAAGCGCGGGGCAGTTCGTGTGTGCGGCCCGGGGACACCCGCAGGTGTGTGTGCTCCCCCCGTGGCCGGCCGAGGCGGCTAGCCAGCACCTGGGGGCTGTTGGCAGCGCCCCTGGGCAGCCTCCTAGAGCCAGGGGTCTGGCAGGCTCCGGGGGCAAATGGACTACGGAAGCCGAGAGGGGCCCGTCCGCGCCAAAACCCAAAACGCGCTGCGGCCTCCAGGGAGGGACACAGGGGACACAAGTGGCTGTGTGGCTTGCAGTGCCCGACCAGAGGGAGGGAGGTTGGCTGGCTGCTGAGGCGCAGCAGGTGTCAGCCCTTCGGGAAGTGCCCGTGGATGCTTCGGGAATGGGGCCTGCCAACTCAGAACCCCCGTTCCCTGTGGCTGCAGCCGGCCAGGGGGCTCCAGGGTTGGGTGCGCCGCGGGCCTGGGGGGCTTCTTGCCTGTGTGCAGGGCTTCTACGCACAAGGTGGCACCTCATCCCGGCCCAAGGGTGGTGGCAGGAACCCAGGTGGCGCTCGGGGACTCAGCAGGGCCTGCCCCCGGGGCCTGCCCGCAACACCTGATTGCCCGCGGGCGTGTCCGTCCACCCTCAAAAAGTTCTGCTGGGACAGCCCTGACCGAGCTCCGAGCTCCTCGCCCTTGGACCGCCCCAGTGGGCTTCAGGAGTGGGTGTGTGCCAGCAGCAGCCCTCCCCACTCACCCACCGTGCGTCGGCCCCGCCCGACAAGCCCCTAGGGCCGGCGGGGCTTCCCGGGGGACCTATTTGCAACGCCGGGAAGCGCGGGGCAGTTCGTGTGTGCGGCCCGGGGACACCCGCAGGTGTGTGTGCTCCCCCCGTGGCCGGCCGAGGCGGCTAGCCAGCACCTGGGGGCTGTTGGCAGCGCCCCTGGGCAGCCTCCTAGAGCCAGGGGTCTGGCAGGCTCCGGGGGCAAATGGACTACGGAAGCCGAGAGGGGCCCGTCCGCGCCAAAACCCAAAACGCGCTGCGGCCTCCAGGGAGGGACACAGGGGACACAAGTGGCTGTGTGGCTTGCAGTGCCCGACCAGAGGGAGGGAGGTTGGCTGGCTGCTGAGGCGCAGCAGGTGTCAGCCCTTCGGGAAGTGCCCGTGGATGCTTCGGGAATGGGGCCTGCCAACTCAGAACCCCCGTTCCCTGTGGCTGCAGCCGGCCAGGGGGCTCCAGGGTCGGGTGCGCCGCGGGCCTGGGGGGCTTCTTGCCTGTGTGCAGGGCTTCTACGCACAAGGTGGCACCTCATCCCGGCCCAAGGGTGGTGGCAGGAACCCAGGTGGCGCTCGGGGACTCAGCAGGGCCTGCCCCCGGGGCCTGCCCGCAACACCTGATTGCCCGCGGGCGTGTCCGTCCACCCTCAAAAAGTTCTGCTGGGACAGCCCTGACCGAGCTCCGAGCTCCTCGCCCTTGGACCGCCCCAGTGGGCTTCAGGAGTGGGTGTGTGCCAGCAGCAGCCCTCCCCACTCACCCACCGTGCGTCGGCCCCGCCCGACAAGCCCCTAGGGCCGGCGGGGCTTCCCGGGGGACCTATTTGCAACGCCGGGAAGCGCGGGGCAGTTCGTGTGTGCGGCCCGGGGACACCCGCAGGTGTGTGTGCTCCCCCCGTGGCCGGCCGAGGCGGCTAGCCAGCACCTGGGGGCTGTTGGCAGCGCCCCTGGGCAGCCTCCTAGAGCCAGGGGTCTGGCAGGCTCCGGGGCCAAATGGACTACGGAAGCCGAGAGGGGCCCGTCCGCGCCAAAACCCAAAACGCGCTGCGGCCTCCAGGGAGGGACACAGGGGACACAAGTGGCTGTGTGGCTTGCAGTGCCCGACCAGAGGGAGGGAGGTTGGCTGGCTGCTGAGGCGCAGCAGGTGTCAGCCCTTCGGGAAGTGCCCGTGGATGCTTCGGGAATGGGGCCTGCCAACTCAGAACCCCCGTTCCCTGTGGCTGCAGCCGGCCAGGGGGCTCCAGGGTCGGGTGCGCCGCGGGCCTGGGGGGCTTCTTGCCTGTGTGCAGGGCTTCTACGCACAAGGTGGCACCTCATCCCGGCCCAAGGGTGGTGGCAGGAACCCAGGTGGCGCTCGGGGACTCAGCAGGGCCTGCCCCCGGGGCCTGCCCGCAACACCTGATTGCCCGCGGGCGTGTCCGTCCACCCTCAAAAAGTTCTGCTGGGACAGCCCTGACCGAGCTCCGAGCTCCTCGCCCTTGGACCGCCCCAGTGGGCTTCAGGAGTGGGTGTGTGCCAGCAGCAGCCCTCCCCACTCACCCACCGTGCGTCGGCCCCGCCCGACAAGCCCCTAGGGCCGGCGGGGCTTCCCGGGGGACCTATTTGCAACGCCGGGAAGCGCGGGGCAGTTCGTGTGTGCGGCCCGGGGACACCCGCAGGTGTGTGTGCTCCCCCCGTGGCCGGCCGAGGCGGCTAGCCAGCACCTGGGGGCTGTTGGCAGCGCCCCTGGGCAGCCTCCTAGAGCCAGGGGTCTGGCAGGCTCCGGGGGCAAATGGACTACGGAAGCCGAGAGGGGCCCGTCCGCGCCAAAACCCAAAACGCGCTGCGGCCTCCAGGGAGGGACACAGGGGACACAAGTGGCTGTGTGGCTTGCAGTGCCCGACCAGAGGGAGGGAGGTTGGCTGGCTGCTGAGGCGCAGCAGGTGTCAGCCCTTCGGGAAGTGCCCGTGGATGCTTCGGGAATGGGGCCTGCCAACTCAGAACCCCCGTTCCCTGTGGCTGCAGCCGGCCAGGGGGCTCCAGGGTCGGGTGCGCCGCGGGCCTGGGGGGCTTCTTGCCTGTGTGCAGGGCTTCTACGCACAAGGTGGCACCTCATCCCGGCCCAAGGGTGGTGGCAGGAACCCAGGTGGCGCTCGGGGACTCAGCAGGGCCTGCCCCCGGGGCCTGCCCGCAACACCTGATTGCCCGCGGGCGTGTCCGTCCACCCTCAAAAAGTTCTGCTGGGACAGCCCTGACCGAGCTCCGAGCTCCTCGCCCTTGGACCGCCCCAGTGGGCTTCAGGAGTGGGTGTGTGCCAGCAGCAGCCCTCCCCACTCACCCACCGTGCGTCGGCCCCGCCCGACAAGCCCCTAGGGCCGGCGGGGCTTCCCGGGGGACCTATTTGCAACGCCGGGAAGCGCGGGGCAGTTCGTGTGTGCGGCCCGGGGACACCCGCAGGTGTGTGTGCTCCCCCCGTGGCCGGCCGAGGCGGCTAGCCAGCACCTGGGGGCTGTTGGCAGCGCCCCTGGGCAGCCTCCTAGAGCCAGGGGTCTGGCAGGCTCCGGGGCCAAATGGACTACGGAAGCCGAGAGGGGCCCGTCCGCGCCAAAACCCAAAACGCGCTGCGGCCTCCAGGGAGGGACACAGGGGACACAAGTGGCTGTGTGGCTTGCAGTGCCCGACCAGAGGGAGGGAGGTTGGCTGGCTGCTGAGGCGCAGCAGGTGTCAGCCCTTCGGGAAGTGCCCGTGGATGCTTCGGGAATGGGGCCTGCCAACTCAGAACCCCCGTTCCCTGTGGCTGCAGCCGGCCAGGGGGCTCCAGGGTCGGGTGCGCCGCGGGCCTGGGGGGCTTCTTGCCTGTGTGCAGGGCTTCTACGCACAAGGTGGCACCTCATCCCGGCCCAAGGGTGGTGGCAGGAACCCAGGTGGCGCTCGGGGACTCAGCAGGGCCTGCCCCCGGGGCCTGCCCGCAACACCTGATTGCCCGCGGGCGTGTCCGTCCACCCTCAAAAAGTTCTGCTGGGACAGCCCTGACCGAGCTCCGAGCTCCTCGCCCTTGGACCGCCCCAGTGGGCTTCAGGAGTGGGTGTGTGCCAGCAGCAGCCCTCCCCACTCACCCACCGTGCGTCGGCCCCGCCCGACAAGCCCCTAGGGCCGGCGGGGCTTCCCGGGGGACCTATTTGCAACGCCGGGAAGCGCGGGGCAGTTCGTGTGTGCGGCCCGGGGACACCCGCAGGTGTGTGTGCTCCCCCCGTGGCCGGCCGAGGCGGCTAGCCAGCACCTGGGGGCTGTTGGCAGCGCCCCTGGGCAGCCTCCTAGAGCCAGGGGTCTGGCAGGCTCCGGGGCCAAATGGACTACGGAAGCCGAGAGGGGCCCGTCCGCGCCAAAACCCAAAACGCGCTGCGGCCTCCAGGGAGGGACACAGGGGACACAAGTGGCTGTGTGGCTTGCAGTGCCCGACCAGAGGGAGGGAGGTTGGCTGGCTGCTGAGGCGCAGCAGGTGTCAGCCCTTCGGGAAGTGCCCGTGGATGCTTCGGGAATGGGGCCTGCCAACTCAGAACCCCCGTTCCCTGTGGCTGCATCCGGCCAGGGGGCTCCAGGGTCGGGTGCGCCGCGGGCCTGGGAGGCTTCTTGCCTGTGTGCAGGGCTTCTACGCACAAGGTGGCACCTCATCCCGGCCCAAGGGTGGTGGCAGGAACCCAGGTGGCGCTCGGGGACTCAGCAGGGCCTGCCCCCGGGGCCTGCCCGCAACACCTGATTGCCCGCGGGCGTGTCTGTCCACCCTCAAAAAGTTCTGCTGGGACAGCCCTGACCGAGCTCCGAGCTCCTCGCCCTTGGACCGCCCCAGTGGGCTTCAGGAGTGGGTGTGTGCCAGCAGCAGCCCTCCCCACTCACCCACCGTGCGTCGGCCCCTCCCGACAAGCCCCTAGGGCCGGCGGGGCTTCCCGGGGGACCTATTTGCAACGCCGGGAAGCGCGGGGCAGTTCGTGTGTGAGGCTCGGGGACACCCGCAGGTGTGTGTGCTCCCCCCGTGGCCGGCCGAGGCGGCTAGCCAGCACCTGGGGGCTGTTGGCAGCGCCCCTGGGCAGCCTCCTAGAGCCAGGGGTCTGGCAGGCTCCGGGGCCAAATGGACTACGGAAGCCGAGAGGGGCCCGTCCGCGCCAAAACCCAAAACGCGCTGCGGCCTCCAGGGAGGGACACAGGGGACACAAGTGGCTGTGTGGCTTGCAGTGCCCGACCAGAGGGAGGGAGGTTGGCTGGCTGCTGAGGCGCAGCAGGTGTCAGCCCTTCGGGAAGTGCCCGTGGATGCTTCGGGAATGGGGCCTGCCAACTCAGAACCCCCGTTCCCTGTGGCTGCAGCCGGCCAGGGGGCTCCAGGGTCGGGTGCGCCGCGGGCCTGGGGGGCTTCTTGCCTGTGTGCAGGGCTTCTACGCACAAGGTGGCACCTCATCCCGGCCCAAGGGTGGTGGCAGGAACCCAGGTGGCGCTCGGGGACTCAGCAGGGCCTGCCCCCGGGGCCTGCCCGCAACACCTGATTGCCCGCGGGCGTGTCCGTCCACCATCAAAAAGTTCTGCTGGGACAGCCCTGTCCGAGCTCCGAGCTCCTCGCCCTTGGACCGCCCCAGTGGGCTTCAGGAGTGGGTGTGTGCCAGCAGCAGCCCTCCCCACTCACCCACCGTGCGTCGGCCCCGCCCGACAAGCCCCTAGGGCCGGCGGGGCTTCCCGGGGGACCTATTTGCAACGCCGGGAAGCGCGGGGCAGTTCGTGTGTGCGGCCCGGGGACACCCGCAGGTGTGTGTGCTCCCCCCGTGGCCGGCCGAGGCGGCTAGCCAGCACCTGGGGGCTGTTGGCAGCGCCCCTGGGCAGCCTCCTAGAGCCAGGGGTCTGGCAGGCTCCGGGGCCAAATGGACTACGGAAGCCGAGAGGGGCCCGTCCGCGCCAAAACCCAAAACGCGCTGCGGCCTCCAGGGAGGGACACAGGGGACACAAGTGGCTGTGTGGCTTGCAGTGCCCGACCAGAGGGAGGGAGGTTGGCTGGCTGCTGAGGCGCAGCAGGTGTCAGCCCTTCGGGAAGTGCCCGTGGATGCTTCGGGAATGGGGCCTGCCAACTCAGAACCCCCGTTCCCTGTGGCTGCATCCGGCCAGGGGGCTCCAGGGTCGGGTGCGCCGCGGGCCTGGGGGGCTTCTTGCCTGTGTGCAGGGCTTCTACGCACAAGGTGGCACCTCATCCCGGCCCAAGGGTGGTGGCAGGAACCCAGGTGGCGCTCGGGGACTCAGCAGGGCCTGCCCCCGGGGCCTGCCCGCAACACCTGATTGCCCGCGGGCGTGTCCGTCCACCCTCAAAAAGTTCTGCTGGGACAGCCCTGACCGAGCTCCGAGCTCCTCGCCCTTGGACCGCCCCAGTGGGCTTCAGGAGTGGGTGTGTGCCAGCAGCAGCCCTCCCCACTCACCCACCGTGCGTCGGCCCCGCCCGACAAGCCCCTAGGGCCGGCGGGGCTTCCCGGGGGACCTATTTGCAACGCCGGGAAGCGCGGGGCAGTTCGTGTGTGCGGCCCGGGGACACCCGCAGGTGTGTGTGCTCCCCCCGTGGCCGGCCGAGGCGGCTAGCCAGCACCTGGGGGCTGTTGGCAGCGCCCCTGGGCAGCCTCCTAGAGCCAGGGGTCTGGCAGGCTCCGGGGCCAAATGGACTACGGAAGCCGAGAGGGGCCCGTCCGCGCCAAAACCCAAAACGCGCTGCGGCCTCCAGGGAGGGACACAGGGGACACAAGTGGCTGTGTGGCTTGCAGTGCCCGACCAGAGGGAGGGAGGTTGGCTGGCTGCTGAGGCGCAGCAGGTGTCAGCCCTTCGGGAAGTGCCCGTGGATGCTTCGGGAATGGGGCCTGCCAACTCAGAACCCCCGTTCCCTGTGGCTGCAGCCGGCCAGGGGGCTCCAGGGTCGGGTGCGCCGCGGGCCTGGGGGGCTTCTTGCCTGTGTGCAGGGCTTCTACGCACAAGGTGGCACCTCATCCCGGCCCAAGGGTGGTGGCAGGAACCCAGGTGGCGCTCGGGGACTCAGCAGGGCCTGCCCCCGGGGCCTGCCCGCAACACCTGATTGCCCGCGGGCGTGTCCGTCCACCCTCAAAAAGTTCTGCTGGGACAGCCCTGACCGAGCTCCGAGCTCCTCGCCCTTGGACCGCCCCAGTGGGCTTCAGGAGTGGGTGTGTGCCAGCAGCAGCCCTCCCCACTCACCCACCGTGCGTCGGCCCCGCCCGACAAGCCCCTAGGGCCGGCGGGGCTTCCCGGGGGACCTATTTGCAACGCCGGGAAGCGCGGGGCAGTTCGTGTGTGCGGCCCGGGGACACCCGCAGGTGTGTGTGCTCCCCCCGTGGCCGGCCGAGGCGGCTAGCCAGCACCTGGGGGCTGTTGGCAGCGCCCCTGGGCAGCCTCCTAGAGCCAGGGGTCTGGCAGGCTCCGGGGCCAAATGGACTACGGAAGCCGAGAGGGGCCCGTCCGCGCCAAAACCCAAAACGCGCTGCGGCCTCCAGGGAGGGACACAGGGGACACAAGTGGCTGTGTGGCTTGCAGTGCCCGACCAGAGGGAGGGAGGTTGGCTGGCTGCTGAGGCGCAGCAGGTGTCAGCCCTTCGGGAAGTGCCCGTGGATGCTTCGGGAATGGGGCCTGCCAACTCAGAACCCCCGTTCCCTGTGGCTGCAGCCGGCCAGGGGGCTCCAGGGTCGGGTGCGCCGCGGGCCTGGGGGGCTTCTTGCCTGTGTGCAGGGCTTCTACGCACAAGGTGGCACCTCATCCCGGCCCAAGGGTGGTGGCAGGAACCCAGGTGGCGCTCGGGGACTCAGCAGGGCCTGCCCCCGGGGCCTGCCCGCAACACCTGATTGCCCGCGGGCGTGTCCGTCCACCCTCAAAAAGTTCTGCTGGGACAGCCCTGACCGAGCTCCGAGCTCCTCGCCCTTGGACCGCCCCAGTGGGCTTCAGGAGTGGGTGTGTGCCAGCAGCAGCCCTCCCCACTCACCCACCGTGCGTCGGCCCCGCCCGACAAGCCCCTAGGGCCGGCGGGGCTTCCCGGGGGACCTATTTGCAACACCGGGAAGCGCGGGGCAGTTCGTGTGTGCGGCCCGGGGACACCCGCAGGTGTGTGTGCTCCCCCCGTGGCCGGCCGAGGCGGCTAGCCAGCACCTGGGGGCTGTTGGCAGCGCCCCTGGGCAGCCTCCTAGAGCCAGGGGTCTGGCAGGCTCCGGGGCCAAATGGACTACGGAAGCCGAGAGGGGCCCGTCCGCGCCAAAACCCAAAACGCGCTGCGGCCTCCAGGGAGGGACACAGGAGACACAAGTGGCTGTGTGGCGTGCAGTGCCCGACCAGAGGGAGGGAGGTTGGCTGGCTGCTGAGGCGCAGCAGGTGTCAGCCCTTCGGGAAGTGCCCGTGGATGCTTCGGGAATGGGGCCTGCCAACTCAGAACCCCCGTTCCCTGTGGCTGCAGCCGGCCAGGGGGCTCCAGGGTCGGGTGCGCCGCGGGCCTGGGGGGCTTCTTGCCTGTGTGCAGGGCTTCTACGCACAAGGTGGCACCTCATCCCGGCCCAAGGGTGGTGGCAGGAACCCAGGTGGCGCTCGGGGACTCAGCAGGGCCTGCCCCCGGGGCCTGCCCGCAACACCTGATTGCCCGCGGGCGTGTCCGTCCACCCTCAAAAAGTTCTGCTGGGACAGCCCTGACCGAGCTCCGAGCTCCTCGCCCTTGGACCGCCCCAGTGGGCTTCAGGAGTGGGTGTGTGCCAGCAGCAGCCCTCCCCACTCACCCACCGTGCGTCGGCCCCGCCCGACAAGCCCCTAGGGCCGGCGGGACTTCCCGGGGGAACCTATTTGCAACGCCGGGAAGCGCGGGGCAGTTCGTGTGTGAGGCCCGGGGACACCCGCAGGTGTGTGTGCTCCCCCCGTGGCCGGCCGAGGCGGCTAGCCAGCACCTGGGGGCTGTTGGCAGCACCCCTGGGCAGCCTCCTAGAGCCAGGGGTCTGGCAGGCTCCGGGGCCAAATGGACTATGGAAGCCGAGAGGGGCCCGTCCGCGCCAAAACCCAAAACGCGCTGCGGCCTCCAGGGAGGGACACAGGGGACACAAGTGGCTGTGTGGCTTGCAGTGCCCGACCAGAGGGAGGGAGGTTGGCTGGCTGCTGAGGCGCAGCAGGTGTCAGCCCTTCGGGAAGTGCCCGTGGATGCTTCGGGAATGGGGCCTGCCAACTCAGAACCCCCGTTCCCTGTGGCTGCATCCGGCCAGGGGTCTCCAGGGGCTCCAGGGTCGGGTGCGCCGCGGGCCTGGGGGGCTTCTTGCCTGTGTGCAGGGCTTCTACGCACAAGGTGGCACCTCATCCCGGCCCAAGGGTGGTGGCAGGAACCCAGGTGGCGCTCGGGGACTCAGCAGGGCCTGCCCCCGGGGCCTGCCCGCAACACCTGATTGCCCGCGGGCGTGTCCGTCCACCCTCAAAAAGTTCTGCTGGGACAGCCCTGACCGAGCTCCGAGCTCCTCGCCCTTGGACCGCCCCAGTGGGCTTCAGGAGTGGGTGTGTGCCAGCAGCAGCCCTCCCCACTCACCCACCGTGCGTCGGCCCCGCCCGACAAGCCCCTAGGGCCGGCGGGGCTTCCCGGGGGACCTATTTGCAACGCCGGGAAGCGCGGGGCAGTTCGTGTGTGCGGCCCGGGGACACCCGCAGGTGTGTGTGCTCCCCCCGTGGCCGGCCGAGGCGGCTAGCCAGCACCTGGGGGCTGTTGGCAGCGCCCCTGGGCAGCCTCCTAGAGCCAGGGGTCTGGCAGGCTCCGGGGCCAAATGGACTACGGAAGCCGAGAGGGGCCCGTCCGCGCCAAAACCCAAAACGCGCTGCGGCCTCCAGGGAGGGACACAGGGGACACAAGTGGCTGTGTGGCTTGCAGTGCCCGACCAGAGGGAGGGAGGTTGGCTGGCTGCTGAGGCGCAGCAGGTGTCAGCCCTTCGGGAAGTGCCCGTGGATGCTTCGGGAATGGGGCCTGCCAACTCAGAACCCCCGTTCCCTGTGGCTGCAGCCGGCCAGGGGGCTCCAGGGTCGGGTGCGCCGCGGGCCTGGGGGGCTTCTTGCCTGTGTGCAGGGCTTCTACGCACAAGGTGGCACCTCATCCCGGCCCAAGGGTGGTGGCAGGAACCCAGGTGGCGCTCGGGGACTCAGCAGGGCCTGCCCCCGGGGCCTGCCCGCAACACCTGATTGCCCGCGGGCGTGTCCGTCCACCCTCAAAAAGTTCTGCTGGGACAGCCCTGACCGAGCTCCGAGCTCCTCGCCCTTGGACCGCCCCAGTGGGCTTCAGGAGTGGGTGTGTGCCAGCAGCAGCCCTCCCCACTCACCCACCGTGCGTCGGCCCCGCCCGACAAGCCCCTAGGGCCGGCGGGGCTTCCCGGGGGACCTATTTGCAACGCCGGGAAGCGCGGGGCAGTTCGTGTGTGCGGCCCGGGGACACCCGCAGGTGTGTGTGCTCCCCCCGTGGCCGGCCGAGGCGGCTAGCCAGCACCTGGGGGCTGTTGGCAGCGCCCCTGGGCAGCCTCCTAGAGCCAGGGGTCTGGCAGGCTCCGGGGCCAAATGGACTACGGAAGCCGAGAGGGGCCCGTCCGCGCCAAAACCCAAAACGCGCTGCGGCCTCCAGGGAGGGACACAGGGGACACAAGTGGCTGTGTGGCTTGCAGTGCCCGACCAGAGGGAGGGAGGTTGGCTGGCTGCTGAGGCGCAGCAGGTGTCAGCCCTTCGGGAAGTGCCCGTGGATGCTTCGGGAATGGGGCCTGCCAACTCAGAACCCCCGTTCCCTGTGGCTGCAGCCGGCCAGGGGGCTCCAGGGTCGGGTGCGCCGCGGGCCTGGGGGGCTTCTTGCCTGTGTGCAGGGCTTCTACGCACAAGGTGGCACCTCATCCCGGCCCAAGGGTGGTGGCAGGAACCCAGGTGGCGCTCGGGGACTCAGCAGGGCCTGCCCCCGGGGCCTGCCCGCAACACCTGATTGCCCGCGGGCGTGTCCGTCCACCCTCAAAAAGTTCTGCTGGGACAGCCCTGACCGAGCTCCGAGCTCCTCGCCCTTGGACCGCCCCAGTGGGCTTCAGGAGTGGGTGTGTGCCAGCAGCAGCCCTCCCCACTCACCCACCGTGCGTCGGCCCCGCCCGACAAGCCCCTAGGGCCGGCGGGACTTCCCGGGGGAACCTATTTGCAACGCCGGGAAGCGCGGGGCAGTTCGTGTGTGAGGCCCGGGGACACCCGCAGGTGTGTGTGCTCCCCCCGTGGCCGGCCGAGGCGGCTAGCCAGCACCTGGGGGCTGTTGGCAGCGCCCCTGGGCAGCCTCCTAGAGCCAGGGGTCTGGCAGGCTCCGGGGCCAAATGGACTACGGAAGCCGAGAGGGGCCCGTCCGCGCCAAAACCCAAAACGCGCTGCGGCCTCCAGGGAGGGACACAGGGGACACAAGTGGCTGTGTGGCTTGCAGTGCCCGACCAGAGGGAGGGAGGTTGGCTGGCTGCTGAGGCGCAGCAGGTGTCAGCCCTTCGGGAAGTGCCCGTGGATGCTTCGGGAATGGGGCCTGCCAACTCAGAACCCCCGTTCCCTGTGGCTGCAGCCGGCCAGGGGGCTCCAGGGTCGGGTGCGCCGCGGGCCTGGGGGGCTTCTTGCCTGTGTGCAGGGCTTCTACGCACAAGGTGGCACCTCATCCCGGCCCAAGGGTGGTGGCAGGAACCCAGGTGGCGCTCGGGGACTCAGCAGGGCCTGCCCCCGGGGCCTGCCCGCAACACCTGATTGCCCGCGGGCGTGTCCGTCCACCCTCAAAAAGTTCTGCTGGGACAGCCATGACCGAGCTCCGAGCTCCTCGCCCTTGGACCGCCCCAGTGGGCTTCAGGAGTGGGTGTGTGCCAGCAGCAGCCCTCCCCACTCACCCACCGTGCGTCGGCCCCACCCGACAAGCCCCTAGGGCCGGCGGGGCTTCCCGGGGGACCTATTTGCAACGCCGGGAAGCGCGGGGCAGTTCGTGTGTGCGGCCCGGGGACACCCGCAGGTGTGTGTGCTCCCCCCGTGGCCGGCCGAGGCGGCTAGCCAGCACCTGGGGGCTGTTGGCAGCGCCCCTGGGCAGCCTCCTAGAGCCAGGGGTCTGGCAGGCTCCGGGGCCAAATGGACTACGGAAGCCGAGAGGGGCCCGTCCGCGCCAAAACCCAAAACGCGCTGCGGCCTCCAGGGAGGGACACAGGGGACACAAGTGGCTGTGTGGCTTGCAGTGCCCGACCAGAGGGAGGGAGGTTGGCTGGCTGCTGAGGCGCAGCAGGTGTCAGCCCTTCGGGAAGTGCCCGTGGATGCTTCGGGAATGGGGCCTGCCAACTCAGAACCCCCGTTCCCTGTGGCTGCAGCCGGCCAGGGGGCTCCAGGGTCGGGTGCGCCGCGGGCCTGGGGGGCTTCTTGCCTGTGTGCAGGGCTTCTACGCACAAGGTGGCACCTCATCCCGGCCCAAGGGTGGTGGCAGGAACCCAGGTGGCGCTCGGGGACTCAGCAGGGCCTGCCCCCGGGGCCTGCCCGCAACACCTGATTGCCCGCGGGCGTGTCCGTCCACCCTCAAAAAGTTCTGCTGGGACAGCCCTGACCGAGCTCCGAGCTCCTCGCCCTTGGACCGCCCCAGTGGGCTTCAGGAGTGGGTGTGTGCCAGCAGCAGCCCTCCCCACTCACCCACCGTGCGTCGGCCCCGCCCGACAAGCCCCTAGGGCCGGCGGGACTTCCCGGGGGAACCTATTTGCAACGCCGGGAAGCGCGGGGCAGTTCGTGTGTGAGGCCCGGGGACACCCGCAGGTGTGTGTGCTCCCCCCGTGGCCGGCCGAGGCGGCTAGCCAGCACCTGGGGGCTGTTGGCAGCGCCCCTGGGCAGCCTCCTAGAGCCAGGGGTCTGGCAGGCTCCGGGGCCAAATGGACTACGGAAGCCGAGAGGGGCCCGTCCGCGCCAAAACCCAAAACGCGCTGCGGCCTCCAGGGAGGGACACAGGGGACACAAGTGGCTGTGTGGCTTGCAGTGCCCGACCAGAGGGAGGGAGGTTGGCTGGCTGCTGAGGCGCAGCAGGTGTCAGCCCTTCGGGAAGTGCCCGTGGATGCTTCGGGAATGGGGCCTGCCAACTCAGAACCCCCGTTCCCTGTGGCTGCAGCCGGCCAGGGGGCTCCAGGGTCGGGTGCGCCGCGGGCCTGGGGGGCTTCTTGCCTGTGTGCAGGGCTTCTACGCACAAGGTGGCACCTCATCCCGGCCCAAGGGTGGTGGCAGGAACCCAGGTGGCGCTCGGGGACTCAGCAGGGCCTGCCCCCGGGGCCTGCCCGCAACACCTGATTGCCCGCGGGCGTGTCCGTCCACCCTCAAAAAGTTCTGCTGGGACAGCCATGACCGAGCTCCGAGCTCCTCGCCCTTGGACCGCCCCAGTGGGCTTCAGGAGTGGGTGTGTGCCAGCAGCAGCCCTCCCCACTCACCCACCGTGCGTCGGCCCCACCCGACAAGCCCCTAGGGCCGGCGGGGCTTCCCGGGGGACCTATTTGCAACGCCGGGAAGCGCGGGGCAGTTCGTGTGTGCGGCCCGGGGACACCCGCAGGTGTGTGTGCTCCCCCCGTGGCCGGCCGAGGCGGCTAGCCAGCACCTGGGGGCTGTTGGCAGCGCCCCTGGGCAGCCTCCTAGAGCCAGGGGTCTGGCAGGCTCCGGGGCCAAATGGACTACGGAAGCCGAGAGGGGCCCGTCCGCGCCAAAACCCAAAACGCGCTGCGGCCTCCAGGGAGGGACACAGGGGACACAAGTGGCTGTGTGGCTTGCAGTGCCCGACCAGAGGGAGGGAGGTTGGCTGGCTGCTGAGGCGCAGCAGGTGTCAGCCCTTCGGGAAGTGCCCGTGGATGCTTCGGGAATGGGGCCTGCCAACTCAGAACCCCCGTTCCCTGTGGCTGCAGCCGGCCAGGGGGCTCCAGGGTCGGGTGCGCCGCGGGCCTGGGGGGCTTCTTGCCTGTGTGCAGGGCTTCTACGCACAAGGTGGCACCTCATCCCGGCCCAAGGGTGGTGGCAGGAACCCAGGTGGCGCTCGGGGACTCAGCAGGGCCTGCCCCCGGGGCCTGCCCGCAACACCTGATTGCCCGCGGGCGTGTCCGTCCACCCTCAAAAAGTTCTGCTGGGACAGCCCTGACCGAGCTCCGAGCTCCTCGCCCTTGGACCGCCCCAGTGGGCTTCAGGAGTGGGTGTGTGCCAGCAGCAGCCCTCCCCACTCACCCACCGTGCGTCAGCCCCGCCCGACAAGCCCCTAGGGCCGGCGGGGCTTCCCGGGGGACCTATTTGCAACGCCGGGAAGCGCGGGGCAGTTCGTGTGTGCGGCCCGGGGACACCCGCAGGTGTGTGTGCTCCCCCCGTGGCCGGCCGAGGCGGCTAGCCAGCACCTGGGGGCTGTTGGCAGCGCCCCTGGGCAGCCTCCTAGAGCCAGGGGTCTGGCAGGCTCCGGGGCCAAATGGACTACGGAAGCCGAGAGGGGCCCGTCCGCGCCAAAACCCAAAACGCGCTGCGGCCTCCAGGGAGGGACACAGGGGACACAAGTGGCTGTGTGGCTTGCAGTGCCCGACCAGAGGGAGGGAGGTTGGCTGGCTGCTGAGGCGCAGCAGGTGTCAGCCCTTCGGGAAGTGCCCGTGGATGCTTCGGGAATGGGGCCTGCCAACTCAGAACCCCCGTTCCCTGTGGCTGCAGCCGGCCAGGGGGCTCCAGGGTCGGGTGCGCCGCGGGCCTGGGGGGCTTCTTGCCTGTGTGCAGGGCTTCTACGCACAAGGTGGCACCTCATCCCGGCCCAAGGGTGGTGGCAGGAACCCAGGTGGCGCTCGGGGACTCAGCAGGGCCTGCCCCCGGGGCCTGCCCGCAACACCTGATTGCCCGCGGGCGTGTCCGTCCACCCTCAAAAAGTTCTGCTGGGACAGCCCTGACCGAGCTCCGAGCTCCTCGCCCTTGGACCGCCCCAGTGGGCTTCAGGAGTGGGTGTGTGCCAGCAGCAGCCCTCCCCACTCACCCACCGTGCGTCGGCCCCGCCCGACAAGCCCCTAGGGCCGGCGGGGCTTCCCGGGGGACCTATTTGCAACGCCGGGAAGCGCGGGGCAGTTCGTGTGTGCGGCCCGGGGACACCCGCAGGTGTGTGTGCTCCCCCCGTGGCCGGCCGAGGCGGCTAGCCAGCACCTGGGGGCTGTTGGCAGCGCCCCTGGGCAGCCTCCTAGAGCCAGGGGTCTGGCAGGCTCCGGGGCCAAATGGACTACGGAAGCCGAGAGGGGCCCGTCCGCGCCAAAACCCAAAACGCGCTGCGGCCTCCAGGGAGGGACACAGGAGACACAAGTGGCTGTGTGGCTTGCAGTGCCCGACCAGAGGGAGGGAGGTTGGCTGGCTGCTGAGGCGCAGCAGGTGTCAGCCCTTCGGGAAGTGCCCGTGGATGCTTCGGGAATGGGGCCTGCCAACTCAGAACCCCCGTTCCCTGTGGCTGCAGCCGGCCAGGGGGCTCCAGGGTCGGGTGCGCCGCGGGCCTGGGGGGCTTCTTGCCTGTGTGCAGGGCTTCTACGCACAAGGTGGCACCTCATCCCGGCCCAAGGGTGGTGGCAGGAACCCAGGTGGCGCTCGGGGACTCAGCAGGGCCTGCCCCCGGGGCCTGCCCGCAACACCTGATTGCCCGCGGGCGTGTCTGTCCACCCTCAAAAAGTTCTGCTGGGACAGCCCTGACCGAGCTCCGAGCTCCTCGCCCTTGGACCGCCCCAGTGGGCTTCAGGAGTGGGTGTGTGCCAGCAGCAGCCCTCCCCACTCACCCACCGTGCGTCGGCCCCTCCCGACAAGCCCCTAGGGCCGGCGGGGCTTCCCGGGGGACCTATTTGCAACGCCGGGAAGCGCGGGGCAGTTCGTGTGTGAGGCTCGGGGACACCCGCAGGTGTGTGTGCTCCCCCCGTGGCCGGCCGAGGCGGCTAGCCAGCACCTGGGGGCTGTTGGCAGCGCCCCTGGGCAGCCTCCTAGAGCCAGGGGTCTGGCAGGCTCCGGGGCCAAATGGACTACGGAAGCCGAGAGGGGCCCGTCCGCGCCAAAACCCAAAACGCGCTGCGGCCTCCAGGGAGGGACACAGGGGACACAAGTGGCTGTGTGGCTTGCAGTGCCCGACCAGAGGGAGGGAGGTTGGCTGGCTGCTGAGGCGCAGCAGGTGTCAGCCCTTCGGGAAGTGCCCGTGGATGCTTCGGGAATGGGGCCTGCCAACTCAGAACCCCCGTTCCCTGTGGCTGCATCCGGCCAGGGGGCTCCAGGGTCGGGTGCGCCGCGGGCCTGGGGGGCTTCTTGCCTGTGTGCAGGGCTTCTACGCACAAGGTGGCACCTCATCCCGGCCCAAGGGTGGTGGCAGGAACCCAGGTGGCGCTCGGGGACTCAGCAGGGCCTGCCCCCGGGGCCTGCCCGCAACACCTGATTGCCCGCGGGCGTGTCCGTCCACCCTCAAAAAGTTCTGCTGGGACAGCCCTGACCGAGCTCCGAGCTCCTCGCCCTTGGACCGCCCCAGTGGGCTTCAGGAGTGGGTGTGTGGCAGCAGCAGCCCTCCCCAGTCAACCACCTTGCGTCGGCCCCACCTGACAAGTCCCTAGGGCGTGCGGGGCTTCCCGGGGGGCCTATTTGCAACGCCGGGAAGCGCGGGGCAGTTCGTGTGTGCGGCCCGGGGACACCCGTAGCTGTGTGTGCTCCCCCCGTGGCCGGCCGAGGCGGCTAGCCAGCACCTGGGGGCTGTTGGCAGCGCCCCTGGGCAGCCTCCTAGAGCCAGGGGTCTGGCAGGCTCCGGGGGCAAATGGACTACGGAAGCCGAGAGGGGCCCGTCTGCGCCAAAACCCAAAACGCGCTGCGGCCTCCAGGGAGGGACACAGGGGACACAAGTGGCTGTGTGGCGTGCAGTGCCCGACCAGAGGGAGGGAGGTTGGCTGGCTGCTGAGGTGCAGCAGGTGTCAGCCCTTCGGGAAGTGCCCGTGGATGCTTCGGGAATGGGGCCTGCCAACTCAGAACCCCCATTCCCTGTGGCTGCATCCGGCCAGGGGGCTCCAGGGTCGGGTGCGCCGCGGGCCTGGGGGGCTTCTTGCCTGTGTGCAGGGCTTCTACGCACAAGGTGGCACCTCATCCCGGCCCAAGGGTGGTGGCAGGAACCCAGGTGGCGCTCGGGGACTCAGCAGGGCCTGCCCCCGGGGCCTGCCCGCAACACCTGATTGCCCGCGGGCGTGTCCGTCCACCCTCAAAAAGTTCTGCTGGGACAGCCCTGACCGAGCTCCGAGCTCCTCGCCCTTGGACCGCCCCAGTGGGCTTCAGGAGTGGGTGTGTGGCAGCAGCAGCCCTCCCCAGTCAACCACCTTGCGTCGGCCCCACCCGACAAGCCCCTAGGGCGGGCGGGGCTTCCCGGGGGGCCTATTTGCAACGCCGGGAAGCGCGGGGCAGTTCGTGTGTGCGGCCCGGGGACACCCGTAGCTGTGTGTGCTCCCCCCGTGGCCGGCCGAGGCGGCTAGCCAGCACCTGGGGGCTGTTGGCAGCGCCCCTGGGCAGCCTCCTAGAGCCAGGGGTCTGGCAGGCTCCGGGGACAAATGGACTACGGAAGCCGAGAGGGGCCCGTCCGCGCCAAAATCAAAACACGCTGCGGCCTCCAGGGAGGGACACAGGGGACACAAGTGGCTGTGTGGCTTGCAGTGCCCGACCAGAGGGAGGGAGGTTGGCTGGCTGCTGAGGCGCAGCAGGTGTCAGCCCTTCGGGAAGTGCCCGTGGATGCTTCGGGAATGGGGCCTGCCAACTCAGAACCCCCGTTCCCTGTGGCTGCATCCGGCCAGGGGGCTCCAGGGTCGGGTGCGCCGCGGGCCTGGGGGGCTTCTTGCCTGTGTGCAGGGCTTCTACGCACAAGGTGGCACCTCATCCCGGCCCAAGGGTGGTGGCAGGAACCCAGGTGGCGCTCGGGGACTCAGCAGGGCCTGCCCCCGGGGCCTGCCCGCAACACCTGATTGCCCGCGGGCGTGTCCGTCCACCCTCAAAAAGTTCTGCTGGGACAGCCCTGACCGAGCTCCGAGCTCCTCGCCCTTGGACCGCCCCAGTGGGCTTCAGGAGTGGGTGTGTGCCAGCAGCAGCCCTCCCCACTCACCCACCGTGCGTCGGCCCCGCCCGACAAGCCTCTAGGGCCGGCGGGGCTTCCCGGGGGACCTATTTGCAACGCCGGGAAGCGCGGGGCAGTTCGTGTGTGCGGCCCGGGGACACCCGCAGGTGTGTGTGCTCCCCCCGTGGCCGGCCGAGGCGGCTAGCCAGCACCTGGGGGCTGTTGGCAGCGCCCCTGGGCAGCCTCCTAGAGCCAGGGGTCTGGCAGGCTCCGGGGGCAAATGGACTACGGAAGCCGAGAGGGGCCCGTCCGCGCCAAAACCCAAAACGCGCTGCGGCCTCCAGGGAGGGACACAGGGGACACAAGTGGCTGTGTGGCGTGCAGTGCCCGACCAGAGGGAGGGAGGTTGGCTGGCTGCTGAGGCGCAGCAGGTGTCAGCCCTTCGGGAAGTGCCCGTGGATGCTTCGGGAATGGGGCCTGCCAACTCAGAACCCCCGTTCCCTGTGGCTGCAGCCGGCCAGGGGGCTCCAGGGTCGGGTGCGCCGCGGGCCTGGGGGGCTTCTTGCCTGTGTGCAGGGCTTCTACGCACAAGGTGGCACCTCATCCCGGCCCAAGGGTGGTGGCAGGAACCCAGGTGGCGCTCGGGGACTCAGCAGGGCCTGCCCCCGGGGCCTGCCCGCAACACCTGATTGCCCGCGGGCGTGTCCGTCCACCCTCAAAAAGTTCTGCTGGGACAGCCCTGACCGAGCTCCGAGCTCCTCGCCCTTGGACCGCCCCAGTGGGCTTCAGGAGTGGGTGTGTGCCAGCAGCAGCCCTCCCCACTCACCCACCGTGCGTCGGCCCCGCCCGACAAGCCCCTAGGGCCGGCGGGGCTTCCCGGGGGACCTATTTGCAACGCCGGGAAGCGCGGGGCAGTTCGTGTGTGCGGCCCGGGGACACCCGCAGGTGTGTGTGCTCCCCCCGTGGCCGGCCGAGGCGGCTAGCCAGCACCTGGGGGCTGTTGGCAGCGCCCCTGGGCAGCCTCCTAGAGCCAGGGGTCTGGCAGGCTCCGGGGCCAAATGGACTACGGAAGCCGAGAGGGGCCCGTCCGCGCCAAAACCCAAAACGCGCTGCGGCCTCCAGGGAGGGACACAGGGGACACAAGTGGCTGTGTGGCTTGCAGTGCCCGACCAGAGGGAGGGAGGTTGGCTGGCTGCTGAGGCGCAGCAGGTGTCAGCCCTTCGGGAAGTGCCCGTGGATGCTTCGGGAATGGGGCCTGCCAACTCAGAACCCCCGTTCCCTGTGGCTGCAGCCGGCCAGGGGGCTCCAGGGTCGGGTGCGCCGCGGGCCTGGGGGGCTTCTTGCCTGTGTGCAGGGCTTCTACGCACAAGGTGGCACCTCATCCCGGCCCAAGGGTGGTGGCAGGAACCCAGGTGGCGCTCGGGGACTCAGCAGGGCCTGCCCCCGGGGCCTGCCCGCAACACCTGATTGCCCGCGGGCGTGTCCGTCCACCCTCAAAAAGTTCTGCTGGGACAGCCCTGACCGAGCTCCGAGCTCCTCGCCCTTGGACCGCCCCAGTGGGCTTCAGGAGTGGGTGTGTGCCAGCAGCAGCCCTCCCCACTCACCCACCGTGCGTCGGCCCCGCCCGACAAGCCCCTAGGGCGGGCGGGGCTTCCCGGGGGACCTATTTGCAACGCCGGGAAGCGCGGGGCAGTTCGTGTGTGCGGCCCGGGGACACCCGCAGGTGTGTGTGCTCCCCCCGTGGCCGGCCGAGGCGGCTAGCCAGCACCTGGGGGCTGTTGGCAGCGCCCCTGGGCAGCCTCCTAGAGCCAGGGGTCTGGCAGGCTCCGGGGGCAAATGGACTACGGAAGCCGAGAGGGGCCCGTCCGCGCCAAAACCCAAAACGCGCTGCGGCCTCCAGGGAGGGACACAGGGGACACAAGTGGCTGTGTGGCTTGCAGTGCCCGACCAGAGGGAGGGAGGTTGGCTGGCTGCTGAGGCGCAGCAGGTGTCAGCCCTTCGGGAAGTGCCCGTGGATGCTTCGGGAATGGGGCCTGCCAACTCAGAACCCCCGTTCCCTGTGGCTGCATCCGGCCAGGGGGCTCCAGGGTCGGGTGCGCCGCGGGCCTGGGGGGCTTCTTGCCTGTGTGCAGGGCTTCTACGCACAAGGTGGCACCTCATCCCGGCCCAAGGGTGGTGGCAGGAACCCAGGTGGCGCTCGGGGACTCAGCAGGGCCTGCCCCCGGGGCCTGCCCGCAACACCTGATTGCCCGCGGGCGTGTCCGTCCACCCTCAAAAAGTTCTGCTGGGACAGCCCTGACCGAGCTCCGAGCTCCTCGCCCTTGGACCGCCCCAGTGGGCTTCAGGAGTGGGTGTGTGCCAGCAGCAGCCCTCCCCACTCACCCACCGTGCGTCGGCCCCGCCCGACAAGCCCCTAGGGCCGGCGGGGCTTCCCGGGGGACCTATTTGCAACGCCGGGAAGCGCGGGGCAGTTCGTGTGTGCGGCCCGGGGACACCCGCAGGTGTGTGTGCTCCCCCCGTGGCCGGCCGAGGCGGCTAGCCAGCACCTGGGGGCTGTTGGCAGCGCCCCTGGGCAGCCTCCTAGAGCCAGGGGTCTGGCAGGCTCCGGGGCCAAATGGACTACGGAAGCCGAGAGGGGCCCGTCCGCGCCAAAACCCAAAACGCGCTGCGGCCTCCAGGGAGGGACACAGGGGACACAAGTGGCTGTGTGGTTTGCAGTGCCCGACCAGAGGGAGGGAGGTTGGCTGGCTGCTGAGGCGCAGCAGGTGTCAGCCCTTCGGGAAGTGCCCGTGGATGCTTCGGGAATGGGGCCTGCCAACTCAGAACCCCCGTTCCCTGTGGCTGCATCCGGCCAGGGGGCTCCAGGGTCGGGTGCGCCGCGGGCCTGGGGGGCTTCTTGCCTGTGTGCAGGGCTTCTACGCACAAGGTGGCACCTCATCCCGGCCCAAGGGTGGTGGCAGGAACCCAGGTGGCGCTCGGGGACTCAGCAGGGCCTGCCCCCGGGGCCTGCCCGCAACACCTGATTGCCCGCGGGCGTGTCCGTCCACCCTCAAAAAGTTCTGCTGGGACAGCCCTGACCGAGCTCCGAGCTCCTCGCCCTTGGACCGCCCCAGTGGGCTTCAGGAGTGGGTGTGTGCCAGCAGCAGCCCTCCCCACTCACCCACCGTGCGTCGGCCCCGCCCGACAAGCCCCTAGGGCCGGCGGGGCTTCCCGGGGGACCTATTTGCAACGCCGGGAAGCGCGGGGCAGTTCGTGTGTGCGGCCCGGGGACACCCGCAGGTGTGTGTGCTCCCCCCGTGGCCGGCCGAGGCGGCTAGCCAGCACCTGGGGGCTGTTGGCAGCGCCCCTGGGCAGCCTCCTAGAGCCAGGGGTCTGGCAGGCTCCGGGGGCAAATGGACTACGGAAGCCGAGAGGGGCCCGTCCGCGCCAAAACCCAAAACGCGCTGCGGCCTCCAGGGAGGGACACAGGGGACACAAGTGGCTGTGTGGCTTGCAGTGCCCGACCAGAGGGAGGGAGGTTGGCTGGCTGCTGAGGCGCAGCAGGTGTCAGCCCTTCGGGAAGTGCCCGTGGATGCTTCGGGAATGGGGCCTGCCAACTCAGAACCCCCGTTCCCTGTGGCTGCATCCGGCCAGGGGGCTCCAGGGTCGGGTGCGCCGCGGGCCTGGGGGGCTTCTTGCCTGTGTGCAGGGCTTCTACGCACAAGGTGGCACCTCATCCCGGCCCAAGGGTGGTGGCAGGAACCCAGGTGGCACTCGGGGACTCAGCAGGGCCTGCCCCCGGGGCCTGCCCGCAACACCTGATTGCCCGCGGGCGTGTCCGTCCACCCTCAAAAAGTTCTGCTGGGACAGCCCTGACCGAGCTCCGAGCTCCTCGCCCTTGGACCGCCCCAGTGGGCTTCAGGAGTGGGTGTGTGCCAGCAGCAGCCCTCCCCACTCACCCACCGTGCGTCGGCCCCGCCCGACAAGCCCCTAGGGCTGGCGGGGCTTCCCGGGGGACCTATTTGCAACGCCGGGAAGCGCGGGGCAGTTCGTGTGTGCGGCCCGGGGACACCCGCAGGTGTGTGTGCTCCCCCCGTGGCCGGCCGAGGCGGCTAGCCAGCACCTGGGGGCTGTTGGCAGCGCCCCTGGGCAGCCTCCTAGAGCCAGGGGTCTGGCAGGCTCCGGGGGCAAATGGACTACGGAAGCCGAGAGGGGCCCGTCCGCGCCAAAACCCAAAACGCGCTGCGGCCTCCAGGGAGGGACACAGGGGACACAAGTGGCTGTGTGGCTTGCAGTGCCCGACCAGAGGGAGGGAGGTTGGCTGGCTGCTGAGGCGCAGCAGGTGTCAGCCCTTCGGGAAGTGCCCGTGGATGCTTCGGGAATGGGGCCTGCCAACTCAGAACCCCCGTTCCCTGTGGCTGCAGCCGGCCAGGGGGCTCCAGGGTCGGGTGCGCCGCGGGCCTGGGGGGCTTCTTGCCTGTGTGCAGGGCTTCTACGCACAAGGTGGCACCTCATCCCGGCCCAAGGGTGGTGGCAGGAACCCAGGTGGCGCTCGGGGACTCAGCAGGGCCTGCCCCCGGGGCCTGCCCGCAACACCTGATTGCCCGCGGGCGTGTCCGTCCACCCTCAAAAAGTTCTGCTGGGACAGCCCTGACCGAGCTCCGAGCTCCTCGCCCTTGGACCGCCCCAGTGGGCTTCAGGAGTGGGTGTGTGCCAGCAGCAGCCCTCCCCACTCACCCACCGTGCGTCGGCCCCGCCCGACAAGCCCCTAGGGCCGGCGGGGCTTCCCGGGGGACCTATTTGCAACGCCGGGAAGCGCGGGGCAGTTCGTGTGTGCGGCCCGGGGACACCCGCAGGTGTGTGTGCTCCCCCCGTGGCCGGCCGAGGCGGCTAGCCAGCACCTGGGGGCTGTTGGCAGCGCCCCTGGGCAGCCTCCTAGAGCCAGGGGTCTGGCAGGCTCCGGGGCCAAATGGACTACGGAAGCCGAGAGGGGCCCGTCCGCGCCAAAACCCAAAACGCGCTGCGGCCTCCAGGGAGGGACACAGGGGACACAAGTGGCTGTGTGGCTTGCAGTGCCCGACCAGAGGGAGGGAGGTTGGCTGGCTGCTGAGGCGCAGCAGGTGTCAGCCCTTCGGGAAGTGCCCGTGGATGCTTCGGGAATGGGGCCTGCCAACTCAGAACCCCCGTTCCCTGTGGCTGCAGCCGGCCAGGGGGCTCCAGGGTCGGGTGCGCCGCGGGCCTGGGGGGCTTCTTGCCTGTGTGCAGGGCTTCTACGCACAAGGTGGCACCTCATCCCGGCCCAAGGGTGGTGGCAGGAACCCAGGTGGCGCTCGGGGACTCAGCAGGGCCTGCCCCCGGGGCCTGCCCGCAACACCTGATTGCCTGCGGGCGTGTCCGTCCACCCTCAAAAAGTTCTGCTGGGACAGCCCTGACCAAGCTCCGAGCTCCTCGCCCTTGGACCGCCCCAGTGGGCTTCAGGAGTGGGTGTGTGCCAGCAGCAGCCCTCCCCACTCACCCACCGTGCGTCGGCCCCGCCCGACAAGCCCCTAGGGCCGGCGGGGCTTCCCGGGGGACCTATTTGCAACGCCGGGAAGCGCGGGGCAGTTCGTGTGTGCGGCCCGGGGACACCCGCAGGTGTGTGTGCTCCCCCCGTGGCCGGCCGAGGCGGCTAGCCAGCACCTGGGGGCTGTTGGCAGCGCCCCTGGGCAGCCTCCTAGAGCCAGGGGTCTGGCAGGCTCCGGGGCCAAATGGACTACGGAAGCCGAGAGGGGCCCGTCCGCGCCAAAACCCAAAACGCGCTGCGGCCTCCAGGGAGGGACACAGGGGACACAAGTGGCTGTGTGGCGTGCAGTGCCCGACCAGAGGGAGGGAGGTTGGCTGGCTGCTGAGGCGCAGCAGGTGTCAGCCCTTCGGGAAGTGCCCGTGGATGCTTCGGGAATGGGGCCTGCCAACTCAGAACCCCCGTTCCCTGTGGCTGCAGCCGGCCAGGGGGCTCCAGGGTCGGGTGCGCCGCGGGCCTGGGGGGCTTCTTGCCTGTGTGCAGGGCTTCTACGCACAAGGTGGCACCTCATCCCGGCCCAAGGGTGGTGGCAGGAACCCAGGTGGCGCTCGGGGACTCAGCAGGGCCTGCCCCCGGGGCCTGCCCGCAACACCTGATTGCCCGCGGGCGTGTCCGTCCACCCTCAAAAAGTTCTGCTGGGACAGCCCTGACCGAGCTCCGAGCTCCTCGCCCTTGGACCGCCCCAGTGGGCTTCAGGAGTGGGTGTGTGCCAGCAGCAGCCCTCCCCACTCACCCACCGTGCGTCGGCCCCGCCCGACAAGCCCCTAGGGCCGGCGGGGCTTCCCGGGGGACCTATTTGCAACGCCGGGAAGCGCGGGGCAGTTCGTGTGTGCGGCCCGGGGACACCCGCAGGTGTGTGTGCTCCCCCCGTGGCCGGCCGAGGCGGCTAGCCAGCACCTGGGGGCTGTTGGCAGCGCCCCTGGGCAGCCTCCTAGAGCCAGGGGTCTGGCAGGCTCCGGGGCCAAATGGACTACGGAAGCCGAGAGGGGCCCGTCCGCGCCAAAACCCAAAACGCGCTGCGGCCTCCAGGGAGGGACACAGGGGACACAAGTGGCTGTGTGGCTTGCAGTGCCCGACCAGAGGGAGGGAGGTTGGCTGGCTGCTGAGGCGCAGCAGGTGTCAGCCCTTCGGGAAGTGCCCGTGGATGCTTCGGGAATGGGGCCTGCCAACTCAGAACCCCCGTTCCCTGTGGCTGCAGCCGGCCAGGGGGCTCCAGGGTCGGGTGCGCCGCGGGCCTGGGGGGCTTCTTGCCTGTGTGCAGGGCTTCTACGCACAAGGTGGCACCTCATCCCGGCCCAAGGGTGGTGGCAGGAACCCAGGTGGCGCTCGGGGACTCAGCAGGGCCTGCCCCCGGGGCCTGCCCGCAACACCTGATTGCCCGCGGGCGTGTCCGTCCACCCTCAAAAAGTTCTGCTGGGACAGCCCTGACCGAGCTCCGAGCTCCTCGCCCTTGGACCGCCCCAGTGGGCTTCAGGAGTGGGTGTGTGCCAGCAGCAGCCCTCCCCAGTCAACCACCTTGCGTCGGCCCCGCCCGACAAGCCCCTAGGGCGGGCGGGGCTTCCCGGGGGGCCTATTTGCAACGCCGGGAAGCGCGGGGCAGTTCGTGTGTGCGGCCCGGGGACACCCGCAGGTGTGTGTGCTCCCCCGTGGCCGTCCGCTGCGGCTAGCCAGCACCTGGGGGCTGTTGGCAGCGCCCCTGGGCAGCCTCCTAGAGCCAGGGGTCTGGCAGGCTCCGGGGCCAAATGGACTACGGAAGCTGAGAGGGGCCCGTCCGCGCCAAAACCCAAAACGCGCTGCGGCCTCCAGGGAGGGACACAGGGGACACAAGTGGCTGTGTGGCGTGCAGTGCCCGACCAGAGGGAGGGAGGTTGGCTGGCTGCTGAGGCGCAGCAGGTGTCAGCCCTTCGGGAAGTGCCCGTGGATGCTTCGGGAATGGGGCCTGCCAACTCAGAACCCCCGTTCCCTGTGGCTGCAGCCGGCCAGGGGGCTCCAGGGTCGGGTGCGCCGCGGGCCTGGGGGGCTTCTTGCCTGTGTGCAGGGCTTCTACGCACAAGGTGGCACCTCATCCCGGCCCAAGGGTGGTGGCAGGAACCCAGGTGGCGCTCGGGGACTCAGCAGGGCCTGCCCCCGGGGCCTGCCCGCAACACCTGATTGCCCGCGGGCGTGTCCGTCCACCCTCAAAAAGTTCTGCTGGGACAGCCCTGACCGAGCTCCGAGCTCCTCGCCCTTGGACCGCCCCAGTGGGCTTCAGGAGTGGGTGTGTGCCAGCAGCAGCCCTCCCCACTCACCCACCGTGCGTCGGCCCCGCCCGACAAGCCCCTAGGGCCGGCGGGGCTTCCCGGGGGACCTATTTGCAACGCCGGGAAGCGCGGGGCAGTTCGTGTGTGCGGCCCGGGGACACCCGCAGGTGTGTGTGCTCCCCCCGTGGCCGGCCGAGGCGGCTAGCCAGCACCTGGGGGCTGTTGGCAGCGCCCCTGGGCAGCCTCCTAGAGCCAGGGGTCTGGCAGGCTCCGGGGCCAAATGGACTACGGAAGCCGAGAGGGGCCCGTCCGCGCCAAAACCCAAAACGCGCTGCGGCCTCCAGGGAGGGACACAGGGGACACAAGTGGCTGTGTGGCTTGCAGTGCCCGACCAGAGGGAGGGAGGTTGGCTGGCTGCTGAGGCGCAGCAGGTGTCAGCCCTTCGGGAAGTGCCCGTGGATGCTTCGGGAATGGGGCCTGCCAACTCAGAACCCCCGTTCCCTGTGGCTGCAGCCGGCCAGGGGGCTCCAGGGTCGGGTGCGCCGCGGGCCTGGGGGGCTTCTTGCCTGTGTGCAGGGCTTCTACGCACAAGGTGGCACCTCATCCCGGCCCAAGGGTGGTGGCAGGAACCCAGGTGGCGCTCGGGGACTCAGCAGGGCCTGCCCCCGGGGCCTGCCCGCAACACCTGATTGCCCGCGGGCGTGTCCGTCCACCCTCAAAAAGTTCTGCTGGGACAGCCCTGACCGAGCTCCGAGCTCCTCGCCCTTGGACCGCCCCAGTGGGCTTCAGGAGTGGGTGTGTGCCAGCAGCAGCCCTCCCCACTCACCCACCGTGCGTCGGCCCCGCCCGACAAGCCCCTAGGGCCGGCGGGGCTTCCCGGGGGACCTATTTGCAACGCCGGGAAGCGCGGGGCAGTTCGTGTGTGCGGCCCGGGGACACCCGCAGGTGTGTGTGCTCCCCCCGTGGCCGGCCGAGGCGGCTAGCCAGCACCTGGGGGCTGTTGGCAGCGCCCCTGGGCAGCCTCCTAGAGCCAGGGGTCTGGCAGGCTCCGGGGCCAAATGGACTACGGAAGCCGAGAGGGGCCCGTCCGCGCCAAAACCCAAAACGCGCTGCGGCCTCCAGGGAGGGACACAGGGGACACAAGTGGCTGTGTGGCGTGCAGTGCCCGACCAGAGGGAGGGAGGTTGGCTGGCTGCTGAGGCGCAGCAGGTGTCAGCCCTTCGGGAAGTGCCCGTGGATGCTTCGGGAATGGGGCCTGCCAACTCAGAACCCCCGTTCCCTGTGGCTGCAGCCGGCCAGGGGGCTCCAGGGTCGGGTGCGCCGCGGGCCTGGGGGGCTTCTTGCCTGTGTGCAGGGCTTCTACGCACAAGGTGGCACCTCATCCCGGCCCAAGGGTGGTGGCAGGAACCCAGGTGGCGCTCGGGGACTCAGCAGGGCCTGCCCCCGGGGCCTGCCCGCAACACCTGATTGCCCGCGGGCGTGTCCGTCCACCCTCAAAAAGTTCTGCTGGGACAGCCCTGACCGAGCTCCGAGCTCCTCGCCCTTGGACCGCCCCAGTGGGCTTCAGGAGTGGGTGTGTGGCAGCAGCAGCCCTCCCCAGTCAACCACCTTGCGTCGGCCCCGCCCGACAAGCCCCTAGGGCGGGCGGGGCTTCCCGGGGGGCCTATTTGCAACGCCGGGAAGCGCGGGGCAGTTCGTGTGTGCGGCCCGGGGACACTCGCAGGGGTGTGTGCTCCCCCCGTGGCCGGCCGAGGCGGCTAGCCAGCACCTGGGGGCTGTTGGCAGCGCCCCTGGGCAGCCTCCTAGAGCCAGGGGTCTGGCAGGCTCCGGGGGCAAATGGACTACGGAAGCCGAGAGGGGCCCGTCCGCGCCAAAACCCAAAACGCGCTGCGGCCTCCAGGGAGGGACACAGGGGACACAAGTGGCTGTGTGGCGTGCAGTGCCCGACCAGAGGGAGGGAGGTTGGCTGGCTGCTGAGGCGCAGCAGGTGTCAGCCCTTCGGGAAGTGCCCGTGGATGCTTCGGGAATGGGGCCTGCCAACTCAGAACCCCCGTTCCCTGTGGCTGCAGCCGGCCAGGGGGCTCCAGGGTCGGGTGCGCCGCGGGCCTGGGGGGCTTCTTGCCTGTGTGCAGGGCTTCTACGCACAAGGTGGCACCTCATCCCGGCCCAAGGGTGGTGGCAGGAACCCAGGTGGCGCTCGGGGACTCAGCAGGGCCTGCCCCCGGGGCCTGCCCGCAACACCTGATTGCCCGTGGGCGTGTCCGTCCACCCTCAAAAAGTTCTGCTGGGACAGCCCTGACCGAGCTCCGAGCTCCTCGCCCTTGGACCGCCCCAGTGGGCTTCAGGAGTGGGTGTGTGCCAGCAGCAGCCCTCCCCACTCACCCACCGTGCGTCGGCCCCGCCCGACAAGCCCCTAGGGCGGGCGGGGCTTCCCGGGGGGCCTATTTGCAACGCCGGGAAGCGCGGGGCAGTTCGTGTGTGCGGCCCGGGGACACCCGCAGGTGTGTGTGCTCCCCCCGTGGCCGGCCGAGGCGGCTAGCCAGCACCTGGGGGCTGTTGGCAGCGCCCCTGGGCAGCCTCCTAGAGCCAGGGGTCTGGCAGGCTCCGGGGCCAAATGGACTACGGAAGCCGAGAGGGGCCCGTCCGCGCCAAAACCCAAAACGCGCTGCGGCCTCCAGGGAGGGACACAGGGGACACAAGTGGCTGTGTGGCTTGCAGTGCCCGACCAGAGGGAGGGAGGTTGGCTGGCTGCTGAGGCGCAGCAGGTGTCAGCCCTTCGGGAAGTGCCCGTGGATGCTTCGGGAATGGGGCCTGCCAACTCAGAACCCCCGTTCCCTGTGGCTGCAGCCGGCCAGGGGGCTCCAGGGTCGGGTGCGCCGCGGGCCTGGGGGGCTTCTTGCCTGTGTGCAGGGCTTCTACGCACAAGGTGGCACCTCATCCCGGCCCAAGGGTGGTGGCAGGAACCCAGGTGGCGCTCGGGGACTCAGCAGGGCCTGCCCCCGGGGCCTGCCCGCAACACCTGATTGCCCGCGGGCGTGTCCGTCCACCCTCAAAAAGTTCTGCTGGGACAGCCCTGACCGAGCTCCGAGCTCCTCGCCCTTGGACCGCCCCAGTGGGCTTCAGGAGTGGGTGTGTGCCAGCAGCAGCCCTCCCCACTCACCCACCGTGCGTCGGCCCCGCCCGACAAGCCCCTAGGGCCGGCGGGGCTTCCCGGGGGACCTATTTGCAACGCCGGGAAGCGCGGGGCAGTTCGTGTGTGCGGCCCGGGGACACCCGCAGGTGTGTGTGCTCCCCCCGTGGCCGGCCGAGGCGGCTAGCCAGCACCTGGGGGCTGTTGGCAGCGCCCCTGGGCAGCCTCCTAGAGCCAGGGGTCTGGCAGGCTCCGGGGCCAAATGGACTACGGAAGCCGAGAGGGGCCCGTCCGCGCCAAAACCCAAAACGCGCTGCGGCCTCCAGGGAGGGACACAGGGGACACAAGTGGCTGTGTGGCGTGCAGTGCCCGACCAGAGGGAGGGAGGTTGGCTGGCTGCTGAGGCGCAGCAGGTGTCAGCCCTTCGGGAAGTGCCCGTGGATGCTTCGGGAATGGGGCCTGCCAACTCAGAACCCCCGTTCCCTGTGGCTGCAGCCGGCCAGGGGGCTCCAGGGTCGGGTGCGCCGCGGGCCTGGGGGGCTTCTTGCCTGTGTGCAGGGCTTCTACGCACAAGGTGGCACCTCATCCCGGCCCAAGGGTGGTGGCAGGAACCCAGGTGGCGCTCGGGGACTCAGCAGGGCCTGCCCCCGGGGCCTGCCCGCAACACCTGATTGCCCGCGGGCGTGTCCGTCCACCCTCAAAAAGTTCTGCTGGGACAGCCCTGACCGAGCTCCGAGCTCCTCGCCCTTGGACCGCCCCAGTGGGCTTCAGGAGTGGGTGTGTGGCAGCAGCAGCCCTCCCCAGTCAACCACCTTGCGTCGGCCCCACCCGACAAGCCCCTAGGGCGGGCGGGGCTTCCCGGGGGGCCTATTTGCAACGCCGGGAAGCGCGGGGCAGTTCGTGTGTGCGGCCCGGGGACACCCGCAGGTGTGTGTGCTCCCCCGTGGCCGTCCGCTGCGGCTAGCCAGCACCTGGGGGCTATTGGTAGCGCCCCTGGGCAGCCTCCTAGAGCCAGGGGTCTGGCAGGCTCCGGGGGCAAATGGACTACGGAAGCCGAGAGGGGCCCGTCCGCGCCAAAACCCAAAACGCGCTGCGGCCTCCAGGGAGGGACACAGGGGACACAAGTGGCTGTGTGGCGTGCAGTGCCCGACCAGAGGGAGGGAGGTTGGCTGGCTGCTGAGGCGCAGCAGGTGTCAGCCCTTCGGGAAGTGCCCGTGGATGCTTCGGGAATGGGGCCTGCCAACTCAGAACCCCCGTTCCCTGTGGCTGCAGCCGGCCAGGGGGCTCCAGGGTCGGGTGCGCCGCGGGCCTGGGGGGCTTCTTGCCTGTGTGCAGGGCTTCTACGCACAAGGTGGCACCTCATCCCGGCCCAAGGGTGGTGGCAGGAACCCAGGTGGCGCTCGGGGACTCAGCAGGGCCTGCCCCCGGGGCCTGCCCGCAACACCTGATTGCCCGCGGGCGTGTCCGTCCACCCTCAAAAAGTTCTGCTGGGACAGCACTGACCGAGCTCCGAGCTCCTCGCCCTTGGACCGCCCCAGTGGGCTTCAGGAGTGGGTGTGTGCCAGCAGCAGCCCTCCCCAGTCAACCACCTTGCGTCGGCCCCACCCGACAAGCCCCTAGGGCCGGCGGGGCTTCCCGGGGGACCTATTTGCAACGCCGGGAAGCGCGGGGCAGTTCGTGTGTGCGGCCCGGGGACACCCGCAGGTGTGTGTGCTCCCCCCGTGGCCGGCCGAGGCGGCTAGCCAGCACCTGGGGGCTGTTGGCAGCGCCCCTGGGCAGCCTCCTAGAGCCAGGGGTCTGGCAGGCTCCGGGGCCAAATGGACTACGGAAGCCGAGAGGGGCCCGTCCGCGCCAAAACCCAAAACGCGCTGCGGCCTCCAGGGAGGGACACAGGGGACTCAAGTGGCTGTGTGGCGTGCAGTGCCCGACCAGAGGGAGGGAGGTTGGCTGGCTGCTGAGGCGCAGCAGGTGTCAGCCCTTCGGGAAGTGCCCGTGGATGCTTCGGGAATGGGGCCTGCCAACTCAGAACCCCCGTTCCCTGTGGCTGCATCCGGCCAGGGGGCTCCAGGGTCGGGTGCGCCGCGGGCCTGGGGGGCTTCTTGCCTGTGTGCAGGGCTTCTACGCACAAGGTGGCACCTCATCCCGGCCCAAGGGTGGTGGCAGGAACCCAGGTGGCGCTCGGGGACTCAGCAGGGCCTGCCCCCGGGGCCTGCCCGCAACACCTGATTGCCCGCGGGCGTGTCCGTCCACCCTCAAAAAGTTCTGCTGGGACAGCCCTGACCGAGCTCCGAGCTCCTCGCCCTTGGACCGCCCCAGTGGGCTTCAGGAGTGGGTGTGTGCCAGCAGCAGCCCTCCCCACTCACCCACCGTGCGTCGGCCCCGCCCGACAAGCCCCTAGGGCCGGCGGGGCTTCCCGGGGGACCTATTTGCAACGCCGGGAAGCGCGGGGCAGTTCGTGTGTGCGGCCCGGGGACACCCGCAGGTGTGTGTGCTCCCCCCGTGGCCGGCCGAGGCGGCTAGCCAGCACCTGGGGGCTGTTGGCAGCGCCCCTAGGCAGCCTCCTAGAGCCAGGGGTCTGGCAGGCTCCGGGGCCAAATGGACTACGGAAGCCGAGAGGGGCCCGTCCGCGCCAAAACCCAAAACGCGCTGCGGCCTCCAGGGAGGGACACAGGGGACACAAGTGGCTGTGTGGCTTGCAGTGCCCGACCAGAGGGAGGGAGGTTGGCTGGCTGCTGAGGCGCAGCAGGTGTCAGCCCTTCGGGAAGTGCCCGTGGATGCTTCGGGAATGCGGCCTGCCAACTCAGAACCCCCGTTCCCTGTGGCTGCATCCGGCCAGGGGGCTCCAGGGTCGGGTGCGCCGCGGGCCTGGGGGGCTTCTTGCCTGTGTGCAGGGCTTCTACGCACAAGGTGGCACCTCATCCCGGCCCAAGGGTGGTGGCAGGAACCCAGGTGGCGCTCGGGGACTCAGCAGGGCCTGCCCCCGGGGCCTGCCCGCAACACCTGATTGCCCGCGGGCGTGTCCGTCCACCCTCAAAAAGTTCTGCTGGGACAGCCCTGACCGAGCTCCGAGCTCCTCGCCCTTGGACCGCCCCAGTGGGCTTCAGGAGTGGGTGTGTGCCAGCAGCAGCCCTCCCCACTCACCCACCGTGCGTCGGCCCCGCCCGACAAGCCCCTAGGGCCGGCGGGGCTTCCCGGGGGACCTATTTGCAACGCCGGGAAGCGCGGGGCAGTTCGTGTGTGCGGCCCGGGGACACCCGCAGGTGTGTGTGCTCCCCCCGTGGCCGGCCGAGGCGGCTAGCCAGCACCTGGGGGCTGTTGGCAGCACCCCTGGGCAGCCTCCTAGAGCCAGGGGTCTGGCAGGCTCCGGGGCCAAATGGACTACGGAAGCCGAGAGGGGCCCGTCCGCGCCAAAACCCAAAACGCGCTGCGGCCTCCAGGGAGGGACACAGGGGACACAAGTGGCTGTGTGGCGTGCAGTGCCCGACCAGAGGGAGGGAGGTTGGCTGGCTGCTGAGGCGCAGCAGGTGTCAGCCCTTCGGGAAGTGCCCGTGGATGCTTCGGGAATGGGGCCTGCCAACTCAGAACCCCCGTTCCCTGTGGCTGCATCCGGCCAGGGGGCTCCAGGGTCGGGTGCGCCGCGGGCCTGGGGGGCTTCTTGCCTGTGTGCAGGGCTTCTACGCACAAGGTGGCACCTCATCCCGGCCCAAGGGTGGTGGCAGGAACCCAGGTGGCGCTCGGGGACTCAGCAGGGCCTGCCCCCGGGGCCTGCCCGCAACACCTGATTGCCCGCGGGCGTGTCCGTCCACCCTCAAAAAGTTCTGCTGGGACAGCCCTGACCGAGCTCCGAGCTCCTCGCCCTTGGACCGCCCCAGTGGGCTTCAGGAGTGGGTGTGTGGCAGCAGCAGCCCTCCCCAGTCAACCACCTTGCGTCGGCCCCACCCGACAAGCCCCTAGGGCGGGCGGGGCTTCCCGGGGGGCCTATTTGCAACGCCGGGAAGCGCGGGGCAGTTCGTGTGTGCGGCCCGGGGACACCCGCAGGTGTGTGTGCTCCCCCGTGGCCGTCCGCTGCGGCTAGCCAGCACCTGGGGGCTGTTGGCAGCGCCCCTGGGCAGCCTCCTAGAGCCAGGGGTCTGGCAGGCTCCGGGGGCAAATGGACTACGGAAGCCGAGAGGGGCCCGTCCGCGCCAAAACCCAAAACGCGCTGCGGCCTCCAGGGAGGGACACAGGGGACACAAGTGGCTGTGTGGCGTGCAGTGCCCGACCAGAGGGAGGGAGGTTGGCTGGCTGCTGAGGCGCAGCAGGTGTCAGCCCTTCGGGAAGTGCCCGTGGATGCTTCGGGAATGGGGCCTGCCAACTCAGAACCCCCGTTCCCTGTGGCTGCAGCCGGCCAGGGGGCTCCAGGGTCGGGTGCGCCGCGGGCCTGGGGGGCTTCTTGCCTGTGTGCAGGGCTTCTACGCACAAGGTGGCACCTCATCCCGGCCCAAGGGTGGTGGCAGGAACCCAGGTGGCGCTCGGGGACTCAGCAGGGCCTGCCCCCGGGGCCTGCCCGCAACACCTGATTGCCCGCGGGCGTGTCCGTCCACCCTCAAAAAGTTCTGCTGGGACAGCACTGACCGAGCTCCGAGCTCCTCGCCCTTGGACCGCCCCAGTGGGCTTCAGGAGTGGGTGTGTGCCAGCAGCAGCCCTCCCCAGTCAACCACCTTGCGTCGGCCCCACCCGACAAGCCCCTAGGGCCGGCGGGGCTTCCCGGGGGACCTATTTGCAACGCCGGGAAGCGCGGGGCAGTTCGTGTGTGCGGCCCGGGGACACCCGCAGGTGTGTGTGCTCCCCCCGTGGCCGGCCGAGGCGGCTAGCCAGCACCTGGGGGCTGTTGGCAGCGTCCCTGGGCAGCCTCCTAGAGCCAGGGGTCTGGCAGGCTCCGGGGCCAAATGGACTACGGAAGCCGAGAGGGGCCCGTCCGCGCCAAAACCCAAAACGCGCTGCGGCCTCCAGGGAGGGACACAGGGGACTCAAGTGGCTGTGTGGCGTGCAGTGCCCGACCAGAGGGAGGGAGGTTGGCTGGCTGCTGAGGCGCAGCAGGTGTCAGCCCTTCGGGAAGTGCCCGTGGATGCTTCGGGAATGGGGCCTGCCAACTCAGAACCCCCGTTCCCTGTGGCTGCAGCCGGCCAGGGGGCTCCAGGGTCGGGTGCGCCGCGGGCCTGGGGGGCTTCTTGCCTGTGTGCAGGGCTTCTACGCACAAGGTGGCACCTCATCCCGGCCCAAGGGTGGTGGCAGGAACCCAGGTGGCGCTCGGGGACTCAGCAGGGCCTGCCCCCGGGGCCTGCCCGCAACACCTGATTGCCCGCGGGCGTGTCCGTCCACCCTCAAAAAGTTCTGCTGGGACAGCCCTGACCGAGCTCCGAGCTCCTCGCCCTTGGACCGCCCCAGTGGGCTTCAGGAGTGGGTGTGTGCCAGCAGCAGCCCTCCCCACTCACCCACCGTGCGTCGGCCCCGCCCGACAAGCCCCTAGGGCCGGCGGGGCTTCCCGGGGGACCTATTTGCAACGCCGGGAAGCGCGGGGCAGTTCGTGTGTGCGGCCCGGGGACACCCGCAGGTGTGTGTGCTCCCCCCGTGGCCGGCCGAGGCGGCTAGCCAGCACCTGGGGGCTGTTGGCAGCGCCCCTGGGCAGCCTCCTAGAGCCAGGGGTCTGGCAGGCTCCGGGGCCAAATGGACTACGGAAGCCGAGAGGGGCCCGTCCGCGCCAAAACCCAAAACGCGCTGCGGCCTCCAGGGAGGGACACAGGGGACACAAGTGGCTGTGTGGCTTGCAGTGCCCGACCAGAGGGAGGGAGGTTGGCTGGCTGCTGAGGCGCAGCAGGTGTCAGCCCTTCGGGAAGTGCCCGTGGATGCTTCGGGAATGGGGCCTGCCAACTCAGAACCCCCGTTCCCTGTGGCTGCATCCGGCCAGGGGGCTCCAGGGTCGGGTGCGCCGCGGGCCTGGGGGGCTTCTTGCCTGTGTGCAGGGCTTCTACGCACAAGGTGGCACCTCATCCCGGCCCAAGGGTGGTGGCAGGAACCCAGGTGGCGCTCGGGGACTCAGCAGGGCCTGCCCCCGGGGCCTGCCCGCAACACCTGATTGCCCGCGGGCGTGTCCGTCCACCCTCAAAAAGTTCTGCTGGGACAGCCCTGACCGAGCTCCGAGCTCCTCGCCCTTGGACCGCCCCAGTGGGCTTCAGGAGTGGGTGTGTGCCAGCAGCAGCCCTCCCCACTCACCCACCGTGCGTCGGCCCCGCCCGACAAGCCCCTAGGGCCGGCGGGGCTTCCCGGGGGACCTATTTGCAACGCCGGGAAGCGCGGGGCAGTTCGTGTGTGCGGCCCGGGGACACCCGCAGGTGTGTGTGCTCCCCCCGTGGCCGGCCGAGGCGGCTAGCCAGCACCTGGGGGCTGTTGGCAGCGCCCCTGGGCAGCCTCCTAGAGCCAGGGGTCTGGCAGGCTCCGGGGCCAAATGGACTACGGAAGCCGAGAGGGGCCCGTCCGCGCCAAAACCCAAAACGCGCTGCGGCCTCCAGGGAGGGACACAGGGGACACAAGTGGCTGTGTGGCGTGCAGTGCCCGACCAGAGGGAGGGAGGTTGGCTGGCTGCTGAGGCGCAGCAGGTGTCAGCCCTTCGGGAAGTGCCCGTGGATGCTTCGGGAATGGGGCCTGCCAACTCAGAACCCCCGTTCCCTGTGGCTGCAGCCGGCCAGGGGGCTCCAGGGTCGGGTGCGCCGTGGGCCTGGGGGGCTTCTTGCCTGTGTGCAGGGCTTCTACGCACAAGGTGGCACCTCATCCCGGCCCAAGGGTGGTGGCAGGAACCCAGGTGGCGCTCGGGGACTCAGCAGGGCCTGCCCCCGGGGCCTGCCCGCAACACCTGATTGCCCGCGGGCGTGTCCGTCCACCCTCAAAAAGTTCTGCTGGGACAGCCCTGACCGAGCTCCGAGCTCCTCGCCCTTGGACCGCCCCAGTGGGCTTCAGGAGTGGGTGTGTGGCAGCAGCAGCCCTCCCCAGTCAACCACCTTGCGTCGGCCCCACCCGACAAGCCCCTAGGGCGGGCGGGGCTTCCCGGGGGGCCTATTTGCAACGCCGGGAAGCGCGGGGCAGTTCGTGTGTGCGGCCCGGGGACACCCGCAGGTGTGTGTGCTCCCCCGTGGCCGTCCGCTGCGGCTAGCCAGCACCTGGGGGCTGTTGGCAGCGCCCCTGGGCAGCCTCCTAGAGCCAGGGGTCTGGCAGGCTCCGGGGGCAAATGGACTACGGAAGCCGAGAGGGGCCCGTCCGCGCCAAAACCCAAAACGCGCTGCGGCCTCCAGGGAGGGACACAGGGGACACAAGTGGCTGTGTGGCGTGCAGTGCCCGACCAGAGGGAGGGAGGTTGGCTGGCTGCTGAGGCGCAGCAGGTGTCAGCCCTTCGGGAAGTGCCCGTGGATGCTTCGGGAATGGGGCCTGCCAACTCAGAACCCCCGTTCCCTGTGGCTGCATCCGGCCAGGGGGCTCCAGGGTCGGGTGCGCCGCGGGCCTGGGGGGCTTCTTGCCTGTGTGCAGGGCTTCTACGCACAAGGTGGCACCTCATCCCGGCCCAAGGGTGGTGGCAGGAACCCAGGTGGCGCTCGGGGACTCAGCAGGGCCTTCCCCCGGGGCCTGCCCGCAACACCTGATTGCCCGTGGGCGTGTCCGTCCACCCTCAAAAAGTTCTGCTGGGACAGCACTGACCGAGCTCCGAGCTCCTCGCCCTTGGACCGCCCCAGTGGGCTTCAGGAGTGGGTGTGTGCCAGCAGCAGCCCTCCCCAGTCAACCACCTTGCGTCGGCCCCACCCGACAAGCCCCTAGGGCGTGCGGGGCTTCCCGGGGGGCCTATTTGCAACGCCGGGAAGCGCGGGGCAGTTCGTGTGTGCGGCCCGGGGACACCCGCAGGTGTGTGTGCTCTCCCCGTGGCCGGCCGAGGCGGCTAGCCAGCACCTGGGGGCTGTTGGCAGTGCCCCTGGGCAGCCTCCTAGAGCCAGGGGTCTGGCAGGCTCCGGGGGCAAATGGACTACGGAAGCCGAGAGGGGCCCGTCCGCGCCAAAACCCAAAACGCGCTGCGGCATCCAGGAAGCGACACAGGGGACACAAGTGGCTGTGTGGCGTGCAGTGCCTGACCAGAGGGAGGGAGGTTGGCTGGCTGCTGAGGCGCAGCAGGTGTCAGCCCTTCGGGAAGTGCCCGTGGATGCTTCGGGAATGGGGCCTGCCAACTCAGAACCCCCGTTCCCTGTGGCTGCATCTGGCCAGGGGGCTCCAGGGTCGGGTGCGCCGCGGGCCTGGGGGGCTTCTTGCCTGTGTGCAGGGCTTCTACGCACAAGGTGGCACCTCATCCCGGCCCAAGGGTGGTGGCAGGAACCCAGGTGGCGCTCGGGGACTCAGCAGGGCCTGCCCCCGGGGCCTGCCCGCAACACCTGATTGCCCGCGGGCGTGTCCGTCCACCCTCAAAAAGTTCTGCTGGGACAGCCCTGACCGAGCTCCGAGCTCCTCGCCCTTGGACCGCCCCAGTGGGCTTCAGGAGTGGGTGTGTGCCAGCAGCAGCCCTCCCCAGTCAACCACCTTGCGTCGGCCCCACCCGACAAGCCCCTAGGGCGGGCGGGGCTTCCCGGGGGGCCTATTTGCAACGCCGGGAAGCGCGGGGCAGTTCGTGTGTGCGGCCCGGGGACACCCGCAGGTGTGTGTGCTCCCCCCGTGGCCGGCCGAGGCGGCTAGCCAGCACCTGGGGGCTGTTGGCAGCGCCCCTGGGCAGCCTCCTAGAGCCAGGGGTCTGGCAGGCTCCGGGGGCAAATGGACTACGGAAGCCGAGAGGGGCCCGTCCGCGCCAAAACCCAAAACGCGCTGCGGCCTCCAGGGAGGGACACAGGGGACACAAGTGGCTGTGTGGCGTGCAGTGCCCGACCAGAGGGAGGGAGGTTGGCTGGCTGCTGAGGCGCAGCAGGTGTCAGCCCTTCGGGAAGTGCCCGTGGATGCTTCGGGAATGGGGCCTGCCAACTCAGAACCCCCGTTCCCTGTGGCTGCATCCGGCCAGGGGGCTCCAGGGTCGGGTGCGCCGCGGGCCTGGGGGGCTTCTTGCCTGTGTGCAGGGCTTCTACGCACAAGGTGGCACCTCATCCCGGCCCAAGGGTGGTGGCAGGAACCCAGGTGGCGCTCGGGGACTCAGCAGGGCCTGCCCCCGGGGCCTGCCCGCAACACCTGATTGCCCGCGGGCGTGTCCGTCCACCCTCAAAAAGTTCTGCTGGGACAGCCCTGACCGAGCTCCGAGCTCCTCGCCCTTGGACCGCCCCAGTGGGCTTCAGGAGTGGGTGTGTGGCAGCAGCAGCCCTCCCCAGTCAACCACCTTGCGTCGGCCCCACCCGACAAGCCCCTAGGGCGGGCGGGGCTTCCCGGGGGGCCTATTTGCAACGCCGGGAAGCGCGGGGCAGTTCGTGTGTGCGGCCCGGGGACACCCGCAGGTGTGTGTGCTCCCCCCGTGGCCGTCCGCTGCGGCTAGCCAGCACCTGGGGGCTGTTGGCAGCGCCCCTGGGCAGCCTCCTAGAGCCAGGGGTCTGGCAGGCTCCGGGGGCAAATGGACTACGGAAGCCGAGAGGGGCCCGTCCGCGCCAAAACCCAAAACGCGCTGCGGCCTCCAGGGAGGGACACAGGGGACACAAGTGGCTGTGTGGCGTGCAGTGCCCGACCAGAGGGAGGGAGGTTGGCTGGCTGCTGAGGCGCAGCAGGTGTCAGCCCTTCGGGAAGTGCCCGTGGATGCTTCGGGAATGGGGCCTGCCAACTCAGAACCCCCGTTCCCTGTGGCTGCATCCGGCCAGGGGGCTCCAGGGTCGGGTGCGCCGCGGGCCTGGGGGGCTTCTTGCCTGTGTGCAGGGCTTCTACGCACAAGGTGGCACCTCATCCCGGCCCAAGGGTGGTGGCAGGAACCCAGGTGGCGCTCGGGGACTCAGCAGGGCCTGCCCCCGGGGCCTGCCCGCAACACCTGATTGCCCGCGGGCGTGTCCGTCCACCCTCAAAAAGTTCTGCTGGGACAGCCCTGACCGAGCTCCGAGCTCCTCGCCCTTGGACCGCCCCAGTGGGCTTCAGGAGTGGGTGTGTGCCAGCAGCAGCCCTCCCCAGTCAACCACCTTGCGTCGGCCCCACCCGACAAGCCCCTAGGGCGGGCGGGGCTTCCCGGGGGGCCTATTTGCAACGCCGGGAAGCGCGGGGCAGTTCGTGTGTGCGGCCCGGGGACACCCGCAGGTGTGTGTGCTCCCCCCGTGGCCGGCCGAGGCGGCTAGCCAGCACCTGGG
Source organism: Lepus europaeus (assembly GCF_033115175.1). NCBI lineage: Eukaryota > Metazoa > Chordata > Mammalia > Lagomorpha > Leporidae > Lepus > Lepus europaeus. Next base: position 284,452 of record NW_026909028.1, on the reverse strand, counting down.
GGCTGTTGGCAGCACCCCTGGGCAGCCTCCTAGAGCCAGGGGTCTGGCAGGCTCCGGGGGCAAATGGACTACGGAAGCCGAGAGGGGCCCGTCCGCGCCAAAACCCAAAACGCGCTGCGGCCTCCAGGGAGGGACACAGGGGACACAAGTGGCTGTGTGGCGTGCAGTGCCCGACCAGAGGGAGGGAGGTTGGCTGGCTGCTGAGGCGCAGCAGGTGTCAGCCCTTCGGGAAGTGCCCGTGGATGCTTCGGGAATGGGGCCTGCCAACTCAGAACCCCCGTTCCCTGTGGCTGCATCCGGCCAGGGGGCTCCAGGGTCGGGTGCGCCGCGGGCCTGGGGGGCTTCTTGCCTGTGTGCAGGGCTTCTACGCACAAGGTGGCACCTCATCCCGGCCCAAGGGTGGTGGCAGGAACCCAGGTGGCGCTCGGGGACTCAGCAGGGCCTGCCCCCGGGGCCTGCCCGCAACACCTGATTGCCCGCGGGCGTGTCCGTCCACCCTCAAAAAGTTCTGCTGGGACAGCCCTGACCGAGCTCCGAGCTCCTCGCCCTTGGACCGCCCCAGTGGGCTTCAGGAGTGGGTGTGTGCCAGCAGCAGCCCTCCCCAGTCAACCACCTTGCGTCGGCCCCACCCGACAAGCCCCTAGGGCGGGCGGGGCTTCCCGGGGGGCCTATTTGCAACGCCGGGAAGCGCGGGGCAGTTCGTGTGTGCGGCCCGGGGACACCCGCAGGTGTGTGTGCTCCCCCCGTGGCCGGCCGAGGCGGCTAGCCAGCACCTGGGGGCTGTTGGCAGCGCCCCTGGGCAGCCTCCTAGAGCCAGGGGTCTGGCAGGCTCCGGGGGCAAATGGACTACGGAAGCCGAGAGGGGCCCGTCCGCGCCAAAACCCAAAACGCGCTGCGGCCTCCAGGGAGGGACACAGGGGACACAAGTGGCTGTGTGGCGTGCAGTGCCCGACCAGAGGGAGGGAGGTTGGCTGGCTGCTGAGGCGCAGCAGGTGTCAGCCCTTCGGGAAGTGCCCGTGGATGCTTCGGGAATGGGGCCTGCCAACTCAGAACCCCCGTTCCCTGTGGCTGCATCCGGCCAGGGGGCTCCAGGGTCGGGTGCGCCGCGGGCCTGGGGGGCTTCTTGCCTGTGTGCAGGGCTTCTACGCACAAGGTGGCACCTCATCCCGGCCCAAGGGTGGTGGCAGGAACCCAGGTGGCGCTCGGGGACTCAGCAGGGCCTGCCCCCGGGGCCTGCCCGCAACACCTGATTGCCCGCGGGCGTGTCCGTCCACCCTCAAAAAGTTCTGCTGGGACAGCCCTGACCGAGCTCCGAGCTCCTCGCCCTTGGACCGCCCCAGTGGGCTTCAGGAGTGGGTGTGTGCCAGCAGCAGCCCTCCCCAGTCAACCACCTTGCGTCGGCCCCACCCGACAAGCCCCTAGGGCGGGCGGGGCTTCCCGGGGGGCCTATTTGCAACGCCGGGAAGCGCGGGGCAGTTCGTGTGTGCGGCCCGGGGACACCCGCAGGTGTGTGTGCTCCCCCCGTGGCCGGCCGAGGCGGCTAGCCAGCACCTGGGGGCTGTTGGCAGCGCCCCTGGGCAGCCTCCTAGAGCCAGGGGTCTGGCAGGCTCCGGGGGCAAATGGACTACGGAAGCCGAGAGGGGCCCGTCCGCGCCAAAACCCAAAACGCGCTGCGGCCTCCAGGGAGGGACACAGGGGACACAAGTGGCTGTGTGGCGTGCAGTGCCCGACCAGAGGGAGGGAGGTTGGCTGGCTGCTGAGGCGCAGCAGGTGTCAGCCCTTCGGGAAGTGCCCGTGGATGCTTCGGGAATGGGGCCTGCCAACTCAGAACCCCCGTTCCCTGTGGCTGCATCCGGCCAGGGGGCTCCAGGGTCGGGTGCGCCGCGGGCCTGGGGGGCTTCTTGCCTGTGTGCAGGGCTTCTACGCACAAGGTGGCACCTCATCCCGGCCCAAGGGTGGTGGCAGGAACCCAGGTGGCGCTCGGGGACTCAGCAGGGCCTGCCCCCGGGGCCTGCCCGCAACACCTGATTGCCCGCGGGCGTGTCCGTCCACCCTCAAAAAGTTCTGCTGGGACAGCCCTGACCGAGCTCCGAGCTCCTCGCCCTTGGACCGCCCCAGTGGGCTTCAGGAGTGGGTGTGTGCCAGCAGCAGCCCTCCCCAGTCAACCACCTTGCGTCGGCCCCACCCGACAAGCCCCTAGGGTGGGCGGGGCTTCCCGGGGGGCCTATTAGCAACGCCGGGAAGCGCGGGGCAGTTCATGTGTGCGGCCCGGGGACACCCGCAGGTGTGTGTGCTCCCCCCGTGGTCATCAGCTGCGGCTAGTCAGCACCTGGGGCCTGTAGGCAGCGCCCCTGGGCAGCCTCCTAGAGCCAGGGGTCTGGCAGGCTCCGGGGGCAAATGGACTACGGAAGCCGAGAGGGGCCCGTCCGCGCCAAAACCCAAAACGCGCTGCGGCCTCCAGGGAGGGACACAGGAGACACAAGTGGCTGTGTGGCGTGCAGTGCCCGACCAGAGGGAGGGAGGTTGGCTGGCTGCTGAGGCGCAGCAGGTGTCAGCCCTTCGGGAAGTGCCCGTGGATGCTTCGGGAATGGGGCCTGCCAACTCAGAACCCCCGTTCCCTGTGGCTGCATCCGGCCAGGGGGCTCCAGGGTCGGGTGCGCCGCGGGCCTGGGGGGCTTCTTGCCTGTGTGCAGGGCTTCTACGCACAAGGTGGCACCTCATCCCGGCCCAAGGGTGGTGGCAGGAACCCAGGTGGCGCTCGGGGACTCAGCAGGGCCTGCCCCCGGGGCCTGCCCGCAACACCTGATTGCCCGCGGGCGTGTCCGTCCACCCTCAAAAAGTTCTGCTGGGACAGCCCTGACCGAGCTCCGAGCTCCTCGCCCTTGGACCGCCCCAGTGGGCTTCAGGAGTGGGTGTGTGGCAGCAGCAGCCCTCCCCAGTCAACCACCTTGCGTCGGCTCCACCCGACAAGCCCCTAGGGTGGGCGGGGCTTCCCGGGGGGCCTATTTGCAACGCCGGGAAGCGCGGGGCAGTTCGTGTGTGCGGCCCGGGGACACCCGCAGGTGTGTGTGCTCCCCCCGTGGCCGGCCGAGGCGGCTAGCCAGCACCTGGGGGCTGTTGGCAGCGCCCCTGGGCAGCCTCCTAGAGCCAGGGGTCTGGCAGGCTCCGGGGGCAAATGGACTACGGAAGCCGAGAGGGGCCCGTCCGCGCCAAAACCCAAAACGCGCTGTGGCCTCCAGGGAGGGACACAGGAGACACAAGTGGCTGTGTGGCTTGCAGTGCCCGACCAGAGGGAGGGAGGTTGGCTGGCTGCTGAGGCGCAGCAGGTGTCAGCCCTTCGGGAAGTGCCCGTGGATGCTTCGGGAATGGGGCCTGCCAACTCAGAACCCCCGTTCCCTGTGGCTGCATCCGGCCAGGGGGCTCCAGGGTCGGGTGCGCCGCGGGCCTGGGGGGCTTCTTGCCTGTGTGCAGGGCTTCTACGCACAAGGTGGCACCTCATCCCGGCCCAAGGGTGGTGGCAGGAACCCAGGTGGCGCTCGGGGACTCAGCAGGGCCTGCCCCCGGGGCCTGCCCGCAACACCTGATTGCCCGCGGGCGTGTCCGTCCACCCTCAAAAAGTTCTGCTGGGACAGCCCTGACCGAGCTCCGAGCTCCTCGCCCTTGGACCGCCCCAGTGGGCTTCAGGAGTGGGTGTGTGCCAGCAGCAGCCCTCCCCAGTCAACCACCTTGCGTCGGCCCCACCCGACAAGCCCCTAGGGTGGGCGGGGCTTCCCGGGGGGCCTATTTGCAACGCCGGGAAGCGCGGGGCAGTTCATGTGTGCGGCCCGGGGACACCCGCAGGTGTGTGTGCTCCCCCCGTGGCCGTCCGCTGCAGCTAGCCAGCACCTGGGGGCTGTTGGCAGCGCCCCTGGGCAGCCTCCTAGAGCCAGGGGTCTGGCAGGCTCCGGGGGCAAATGGACTACGGAAGCCGAGAGGGGCCCGTCCGCGCCAAAACCCAAAACGCGCTGCGGCCTCCAGGGAGGGACACAGGGGACACAAGTGGCTGTGTGGCGTGCAGTGCCCGACCAGAGGGAGGGAGGTTGGCTGGCTGCTGAGGCGCAGCAGGTGTCAGCCCTTCGGGAAGTGCCCGTGGATGCTTCGGGAATGGGGCCTGCCAACTCAGAACCCCCGTTCCCTGTGGCTGCATCCGGCCAGGGGGCTCCAGGGTCGGGTGCGCCGCGGGCCTGGGGGGCTTCTTGCCTGTGTGCAGGGCTTCTACGCACAAGGTGGCACCTCATCCCGGCCCAAGGGTGGTGGCAGGAACCCAGGTGGCGCTCGGGGACTCAGCAGGGCCTGCCCCCGGGGCCTGCCCGCAACACCTGATTGCCCGCGGGCGTGTCCGTCCACCCTCAAAAAGTTCTGCTGGGACAGCCCTGACCGAGCTCCGAGCTCCTCGCCCTAGGACCGCCCCAGTGGGCTTCAGGAGTGGGTGTGTGCCAGCAGCAGCCCTCCCCAGTCAACCACCTTGCGTCGGCCCGACCCGACAAGCCCCTAGGGCGGGCGGGGCTTCCCGGGGGGCCTATTTGCAACGCCGGGAAGCGCGGGGCAGTTCGTGTGTGCGGCCCGGGGACACCCGCAGGTGTGTGTGCTCCCCCCGTGGCCGGCCGAGGCGGCTAGCCAGCACCTGGGGGCTGTTGGCAGCACCCCTGGGCAGCCTCCTAGAGCCAGGGGTCTGGCAGGCTCCGGGGGCAAATGGACTACGGAAGCCGAGAGGGGCCCGTCCGCGCCAAAACCCAAAACGCGCTGCGGCCTCCAGGGAGGGACACAGGGGACACAAGTGGCTGTGTGGCGTGCAGTGCCCGACCAGAGGGAGGGAGGTTGGCTGGCTGCTGAGGCGCAGCAGGTGTCAGCCCTTCGGGAAGTGCCCGTGGATGCTTCGGGAATGGGGCCTGCCAACTCAGAACCCCCGTTCCCTGTGGCTGCATCCAGCCAGGGGGCTCCAGGGGCTCCAGGGTCGGGTGCGCCGCGGGCCTGGGGGGCTTCTTGCCTGTGTGCAGGGCTTCTACGCACAAGGTGGCACCTCATCCCGGCCCAAGGGTGGTGGCAGGAACCCAGGTGGCGCTCGGGGACTCAGCAGGGCCTGCCCCCGGGGCCTGCCCGCAACACCTGATTGCCCGCGGGCGTGTCCGTCCACCCTCAAAAAGTTCTGCTGGGACAGCCCTGACCGAGCTCCGAGCTCCTCGCCCTTGGACCGCCCCAGTGGGCTTCAGGAGTGGGTGTGTGGCAGCAGCAGCCCTCCCCAGTCAACCACCTTGCGTCGGCCCCACCCGACAAGCCCCTAGGGCGGGCGGGGCTTCCCGGGGGGCCTATTTGCAACGCCGGGAAGCGCGGGGCAGTTCGTGTGTGCGGCCCGGGGACACTCGCAGGTGTGTGTGCTCCCCCCGTGGCCGGCCGAGGCGGCTAGCCAGCACCTGGAGGCTGTTGGCAGCGCCCCTGGGCAGCCTCCTAGAGCCAGGGGTCTGGCAGGCTCCGGGGGCAAATGGACTACGGAAGCCGAGAGGGGCCCGTCCGCGCCAAAACCCAAAACGCGCTGCGGCCTCCAGGGAGGGACACAGGGGACACAAGTGGCTGTGTGGCGTGCAGTGCCCGACCAGAGGGAGGGAGGTTGGCTGGCTGCTGAGGCGCAGCAGGTGTCAGCCCTTCGGGAAGTGCCCGTGGATGCTTCGGGAATGGGGCCTGCCAACTCAGAACCCCCGTTCCCTGTGGCTGCATCCGGCCAGGGGGCTCCAGGGTCGGGTGCGCCGCGGGCCTGGGGGGCTTCTTGCCTGTGTGCAGGGCTTCTACGCACAAGGTGGCACCTCATCCCGGCCCAAGGGTGGTGGCAGGAACCCAGGTGGCGCTCGGGGACTCAGCAGGGCCTGCCCCCGGGGCCTGCCCGCAACACCTGATTGCCCGCGGGCGTGTCCGTCCACCCTCAAAAAGTTCTGCTGGGACAGCCCTGACCGAGCTCCGAGCTCCTCGCCCTTGGACCGCCCCAGTGGGCTTCAGGAGTGGGTGTGTGCCAGCAGCAGCCCTCCCCAGTCAACCACCTTGCGTCGGCCCCACCCGACAAGCCCCTAGGGCGGGCGGGGCTTCCCGGGGGGCCTATTTGCAACGCCGGGAAGCGCGGGGCAGTTCGTGTGTGCGGCCCGGGGACACCCGCAGGTGTGTGTGCTCCCCCCGTGGCCGGCCGAGGCGGCTAGCCAGCACCTGGGGGCTGTTGGCAGCGCCCCTGGGCAGCCTCCTAGAGCCAGGGGTCTGGCAGGCTCCGGGGGCAAATGGACTACGGAAGCCGAGAGGGGCCCGTCCGCGCCAAAACCCAAAACGCGCTGCGGCCTCCAGGGAGGGACACAGGGGACACAAGTGGCTGTGTGGCGTGCAGTGCCCGACCAGAGGGAGGGAGGTTGGCTGGCTGCTGAGGCGCAGCAGGTGTCAGCCCTTCGGGAAGTGCCCGTGGATGCTTCGGGAATGGGGCCTGCCAACTCAGAACCCCCGTTCCCTGTGGCTGCATCCGGCCAGGGGGCTCCAGGGTCGGGTGCGCCGCGGGCCTGGGGGGCTTCTTGCCTGTGTGCAGGGCTTCTACGCACAAGGTGGCACCTCATCCCGGCCCAAGGGTGGTGGCAGGAACCCAGGTGGCGCTCGGGGACTCAGCAGGGCCTGCCCCTGGGGCCTGCCCGCAACACCTGATTGCCCGCGGGCGTGTCCGTCCACCCTCAAAAAGTTCTGCTGGGACAGCCCTGACCGAGCTCCGAGCTCCTCGCCCTTGGACCGCCCCAGTGGGCTTCAGGAGTGGGTGTGTGGCAGCAGCAGCCCTCCCCAGTCAACCACCTTGCGTCGGCCCCACCCGACAAGCCCCTAGGGCGGGCGGGGCTTCCCGGGGGGCCTATTTGCAACGCCGGGAAGCGCGGGGCAGTTCGTGTGTGCGGCCCGGGGACACTCGCAGGTGTGTGTGCTCCCCCCGTGGCCGGCCGAGGCGGCTAGCCAGCACCTGGAGGCTGTTGGCAGCGCCCCTGGGCAGCCTCCTAGAGCCAGGGGTCTGGCAGGCTCCGGGGGCAAATGGACTACGGAAGCCGAGAGGGGCCCGTCCGCGCCAAAACCCAAAACGCGCTGCGGCCTCCAGGGAGGGACACAGGGGACACAAGTGGCTGTGTGGCGTGCAGTGCCCGACCAGAGGGAGGGAGGTTGGCTGGCTGCTGAGGCGCAGCAGGTGTCAGCCCTTCGGGAAGTGCCCGTGGATGCTTCGGGAATGGGGCCTGCCAACTCAGAACCCCCGTTCCCTGTGGCTGCATCCGGCCAGGGGGCTCCAGGGTCGGGTGCGCCGCGGGCCTGGGGGGCTTCTTGCCTGTGTGCAGGGCTTCTACGCACAAGGTGGCACCTCATCCCGGCCCAAGGGTGGTGGCAGGAACCCAGGTGGCGCTCGGGGACTCAGCAGGGCCTGCCCCCGGGGCCTGCCCGCAACACCTGATTGCCCGCGGGCGTGTCCGTCCACCCTCAAAAAGTTCTGCTGGGACAGCCCTGACCGAGCTCCGAGCTCCTCGCCCTTGGACCGCCCCAGTGGGCTTCAGGAGTGGGTGTGTGCCAGCAGCAGCCCTCCCCAGTCAACCACCTTGCGTCGGCCCCACCCGACAAGCCCCTAGGGCGGGCGGGGCTTCCCGGGGGGCCTATTTGCAATGCCGGGAAGCGCGGGGCAGTTCGTGTGTGCGGCCCGGGGACACCCGCAGGTGTGTGTGCTCCCCCGTGGCCGTCCGCTGCGGCTAGCCAGCACCTGGGGGCTGTTGGCAGCGCCCCTGGGCAGCCTCCTAGAGCCAGGAGTCTGGCAGGCTCCGGGGGCAAATGGACTACGGAAGCCGAGAGGGGCCCGTCCGCGCCAAAACCCAAAACGCGCTGCGGCCTCCAGGGAGGGACACAGGGGACACAAGTGGCTGTGTGGCGTGCAGTGCCCGACCAGAGGGAGGGAGGTTGGCTGGCTGCTGAGGCGCAGCAGGTGTCAGCCCTTCGGGAAGTGCCCGTGGATGCTTCGGGAATGGGGCCTGCCAACTCAGAACCCCCGTTCCCTGTGGCTGCATCCGGCCAGGGGGCTCCAGGGTCGGGTGCGCCGCGGGCCTGGGGGGCTTCTTGCCTGTGTGCAGGGCTTCTACGCACAAGGTGGCACCTCATCCCGGCCCAAGGGTGGTGGCAGGAACCCAGGTGGCGCTCGGGGACTCAGCAGGGCCTGCCCCCGGGGCCTGCCCGCAACACCTGATTGCCCGCGGGCGTGTCCGTCCACCCTCAAAAAGTTCTGCTGGGACAGCCCTGACCGAGCTCCGAGCTCCTCGCCCTTGGACCGCCCCAGTGGGCTTCAGGAGTGGGTGTGTGGCAGCAGCAGCCCTCCCCAGTCAACCACCTTGCATCGGCCCCACCCGACAAGCCCCTAGGGCGGGCGGGGCTTCCCGGGGGGCCTATTTGCAACGCCGGGAAGCGCGGGGCAGTTCGTGTGTGCGGCCCGGGGACACCCGCAGGTGTGTGTGCTCCCCCCGTGGCCGTCCGCTGCGGCTAGCCAGCACCTGGGGGCTGTTGGCAGCGCCCCTGGGCAGCCTCCTAGAGCCAGGGGTCTGGCAGGCTCCGGGGGCAAATGGACTACGGAAGCCGAGAGGGGCCCGTCCGCGCCAAAACCCAAAACGCGCTGCGGCCTCCAGGGAGGGACACAGGGGACACAAGTGGCTGTGTGGCGTGCAGTGCCCGACCAGAGGGAGGGAGGTTGGCTGGCTGCTGAGGCGCAGCAGGTGTCAGCCCTTCGGGAAGTGCCCGTGGATGCTTCGGGAATGGGGCCTGCCAACTCAGAACCCCCGTTCCCTGTGGCTGCATCCGGCCAGGGGGCTCCAGGGTCGGGTGCGCCGCGGGCCTGGGGGGCTTCTTGCCTGTGTGCAGGGCTTCTACGCACAAGGTGGCACCTCATCCCGGCCCAAGGGTGGTGGCAGGAACCCAGGTGGCGCTCGGGGACTCAGCAGGGCCTGCCCCCGGGGCCTGCCCGCAACACCTGATTGCCCGCGGGCGTGTCCGTCCACCCTCAAAAAGTTCTGCTGGGACAGCCCTGACCGAGCTCCGAGCTCCTCGCCCTTGGACCGCCCCAGTGGGCTTCAGGAGTGGGTGTGTGGCAGCAGCAGCCCTCCCCAGTCAACCACCTTGCGTCGGCCCCACCCGACAAGCCCCTAGGGCGGGCGGGGCTTCCCGGGGGGCCTATTTGCAACGCCGGGAAGCGCGGGGCAGTTCGTGTGTGCGGCCCGGGGACACCCGCAGGTGTGTGTGCTCCCCCCGTGGCCGGCCGAGGCGGCTAGCCAGCACCTGGGGGCTGTTGGCAGCGCCCCTGGGCAGCCTCCTAGAGCCAGGGGTCTGGCAGGCTCCGGGGCCAAATGGACTACGGAAGCCGAGAGGGGCCCGTCCGCGCCAAAACCCAAAACGCGCTGCGGCCTCCAGGGAGGGACACAGGGGACACAAGTGGCTGTGTGGCGTGCAGTGCCCGACCAGAGGGAGGGAGGTTGGCTGGCTGCTGAGGCGCAGCAGGTGTCAGCCCTTCGGGAAGTGCCCGTGGATGCTTCGGGAATGGGGCCTGCCAACTCAGAACCCCCGTTCCCTGTGGCTGCATCCGGCCAGGGGGCTCCAGGGGCTCCAGGGTCGGGTGCGCCGCGGGCCTGGGGGGCTTCTTGCCTGTGTGCAGGGCTTCTACGCACAAGGTGGCACCTCATCCCGGCCCAAGGGTGGTGGCAGGAACCCAGGTGGCGCTCGGGGACTCAGCAGGGCCTGCCCCCGGGGCCTGCCCGCAACACCTGATTGCCCGCGGGCGTGTCCGTCCACCCTCAAAAAGTTCTGCTGGGACAGCCCTGACCGAGCTCCGAGCTCCTCGCCCTTGGACCGCCCCAGTGGGCTTCAGGAGTGGGTGTGTGCCAGCAGCAGCCCTCCCCAGTCAACCACCTTGCGTCGGCCCCACCCGACAAGCCCCTAGGGCGGGCGGGGCTTCCCGGGGGGCCTATTTGCAACGCCGGGAAGCGCGGGGCAGTTCGTGTGTGCGGCCCGGGGACACCCGCAGGTGTGTGTGCTCCCCCCGTGGCCGGCCGAGGCGGCTAGCCAGCACCTGGGGGCTGTTGGCAGCGCCCCTGGGCAGCCTCCTAGAGCCAGGGGTCTGGCAGGCTCCGGGGGCAAATGGACTACGGAAGCCGAGAGGGGCCCGTCCGCGCCAAAACCCAAAACGCGCTGCGGCCTCCAGGGAGGGACACAGGGGACACAAGTGGCTGTGTGGCGTGCAGTGCCCGACCAGAGGGAGGGAGGTTGGCTGGCTGCTGAGGCGCAGCAGGTGTCAGCCCTTCGGGAAGTGCCCGTGGATGCTTCGGGAATGGGGCCTGCCAACTCAGAACCCCCGTTCCCTGTGGCTGCATCCGGCCAGGGGGCTCCAGGGGCTCCAGGGTCGGGTGCGCCGCGGGCCTGGGGGGCTTCTTGCCTGTGTGCAGGGCTTCTACGCACAAGGTGGCACCTCATCCCGGCCCAAGGGTGGTGGCAGGAACCCAGGTGGCGCTCGGGGACTCAGCAGGGCCTGCCCCCGGGGCCTGCCCTCAACACCTGATTGCCCGCGGGCGTGTCCGTCCACCCTCAAAAAGTTCTGCTGGGACAGCCCTGACCGAGCTCCGAGCTCCTCGCCCTTGGACCGCCCCAGTGGGCTTCAGGAGTGGGTGTGTGGCAGCAGCAGCCCTCCCCAGTCAACCACCTTGCGTCGGCCCCACCCGACAAGCCCCTAGGGCGGGCGGGGCTTCCCGGGGGGCCTATTTGCAACGCCGGGAAGCGCGGGGCAGTTCGTGTGTGCGGCCCGGGGACACCCGCAGGTGTGTGTGCTCCCCCCGTGGCCGGCCGAGACGGCTAGCCAGCACCTGGGGGCTGTTGGCAGCGCCCCTGGGCAGCCTCCTAGAGCCAGGGGTCTGGCAGGCTCCGGGGGCAAATGGACTACGGAAGCCGAGAGGGGCCCGTCCGCGCCAAAACCCAAAACGCGCTGCGGCCTCCAGGGAGGGACACAGGGGACACAAGTGGCTGTGTGGCGTGCAGTGCCCGACCAGAGGGAGGGAGGTTGGCTGGCTGCTGAGGCGCAGCAGGTGTCAGCCCTTCGGGAAGTGCCCGTGGATGCTTCGGGAATGGGGCCTGCCAACTCAGAACCCCCGTTCCCTGTGGCTGCATCCGGCCAGGGGGCTCCAGGGTCGGGTGCGCCGCGGGCCTGGGGGGCTTCTTGCCTGTGTGCAGGGCTTCTACGCACAAGGTGGCACCTCATCCCGGCCCAAGGGTGGTGGCAGGAACCCAGGTGGCGCTCGGGGACTCAGCAGGGCCTGCCCCCGGGGCCTGCCCGCAACACCTGATTGCCCGCGGGCGTGTCCGTCCACCCTCAAAAAGTTCTGCTGGGACAGCCCTGACCGAGCTCCGAGCTCCTCGCCCTTGGACCGCCCCAGTGGGCTTCAGGAGTGGGTGTGTGGCAGCAGCAGCCCTCCCCAGTCAACCACCTTGCGTCGGCCCCACCCGACAAGCCCCTAGGGCGGGCGGGGCTTCCCGGGGGGCCTATTTGCAACGCCGGGAAGCGCGGGGCAGTTCGTGTGTGCGGCCCGGGGACACCCGCAGGTGTGTGTGCTCCCCCCGTGGCCGGCCGAGGCGGCTAGCCAGCACCTGGGGGCTGTTGGCAGCGCCCCTGGGCAGCCTCCTAGAGCCAGGGGTCTGGCAGGCTCCGGGGGCAAATGGACTACGGAAGCCGAGAGGGGCCCGTCCGCGCCAAAACCCAAAACGCGCTGCGGCCTCCAGGGAGGGACACAGGGGACACAAGTGGCTGTGTGGCGTGCAGTGCCCGACCAGAGGGAGGGAGGTTGGCTGGCTGCTGAGGCGCAGCAGGTGTCAGCCCTTCGGGAAGTGCCCGTGGATGCTTCGGGAATGGGGCCTGCCAACTCAGAACCCCCGTTCCCTGTGGCTGCATCCGGCCAGGGGGCTCCAGGGGCTCCAGGGTCGGGTGCGCCGCGGGCCTGGGGGGCTTCTTGCCTGTGTGCAGGGCTTCTACGCACAAGGTGGCACCTCATCCCGGCCCAAGGGTGGTGGCAGGAACCCAGGTGGCGCTCGGGGACTCAGCAGGGCCTGCCCCCGGGGCCTGCCCGCAACACCTGATTGCCCGCGGGCGTGTCCGTCCACCCTCAAAAAGTTCTGCTGGGACAGCCCTGACCGAGCTCCGAGCTCCTCGCCCTTGGACCGCCCCAGTGGGCTTCAGGAGTGGGTGTGTGCCAGCAGCAGCCCTCCCCAGTCAACCACCTTGCGTCGGCCCCACCCGACAAGCCCCTAGGGCGGGCGGGGCTTCCCGGGGGGCCTATTTGCAACGCCGGGAAGCGCGGGGCAGTTCGTGTGTGCGGCCCGGGGACACCCGCAGGTGTGTGTGCTCCCCCCGTGGCCGGCCGAGGCGGCTAGCCAGCACCTGGGGGCTGTTGGCAGCGCCCCTGGGCAGCCTCCTAGAGCCAGGGGTCTGGCAGGCTCCGGGGGCAAATGGACTACGGAAGCCGAGAGGGGCCCGTCCGCGCCAAAACCCAAAACGCGCTGCGGCCTCCAGGGAGGGACACAGGGGACACAAGTGGCTGTGTGGCGTGCAGTGCCCGACCAGAGGGAGGGAGGTTGGCTGGCTGCTGAGGCGCAGCAGGTGTCAGCCCTTCGGGAAGTGCCCGTGGATGCTTCGGGAATGGGGCCTGCCAACTCAGAACCCCCGTTCCCTGTGGCTGCATCCGGCCAGGGGGCTCCAGGGGCTCCAGGGTCGGGTGCGCCGCGGGCCTGGGGGGCTTCTTGCCTGTGTGCAGGGCTTCTACGCACAAGGTGGCACCTCATCCCGGCCCAAGGGTGGTGGCAGGAACCCAGGTGGCGCTCGGGGACTCAGCAGGGCCTGCCCCCGGGGCCTGCCCTCAACACCTGATTGCCCGCGGGCGTGTCCGTCCACCCTCAAAAAGTTCTGCTGGGACAGCCCTGACCGAGCTCCGAGCTCCTCGCCCTTGGACCGCCCCAGTGGGCTTCAGGAGTGGGTGTGTGGCAGCAGCAGCCCTCCCCAGTCAACCACCTTGCGTCGGCCCCACCCGACAAGCCCCTAGGGCGGGCGGGGCTTCCCGGGGGGCCTATTTGCAACGCCGGGAAGCGCGGGGCAGTTCGTGTGTGCGGCCCGGGGACACCCGCAGGTGTGTGTGCTCCCCCCGTGGCCGGCCGAGACGGCTAGCCAGCACCTGGGGGCTGTTGGCAGCGCCCCTGGGCAGCCTCCTAGAGCCAGGGGTCTGGCAGGCTCCGGGGGCAAATGGACTACGGAAGCCGAGAGGGGCCCGTCCGCGCCAAAACCCAAAACGCGCTGCGGCCTCCAGGGAGGGACACAGGGGACACAAGTGGCTGTGTGGCGTGCAGTGCCCGACCAGAGGGAGGGAGGTTGGCTGGCTGCTGAGGCGCAGCAGGTGTCAGCCCTTCGGGAAGTGCCCGTGGATGCTTCGGGAATGGGGCCTGCCAACTCAGAACCCCCGTTCCCTGTGGCTGCATCCGGCCAGGGGGCTCCAGGGTCGGGTGCGCCGCGGGCCTGGGGGGCTTCTTGCCTGTGTGCAGGGCTTCTACGCACAAGGTGGCACCTCATCCCGGCCCAAGGGTGGTGGCAGGAACCCAGGTGGCGCTCGGGGACTCAGCAGGGCCTGCCCCCGGGGCCTGCCCGCAACACCTGATTGCCCGCGGGCGTGTCCGTCCACCCTCAAAAAGTTCTGCTGGGACAGCCCTGACCGAGCTCCGAGCTCCTCGCCCTTGGACCGCCCCAGTGGGCTTCAGGAGTGGGTGTGTGGCAGCAGCAGCCCTCCCCAGTCAACCACCTTGCGTCGGCCCCACCCGACAAGCCCCTAGGGCGGGCGGGGCTTCCCGGGGGGCCTATTTGCAACGCCGGGAAGCGCGGGGCAGTTCGTGTGTGCGGCCCGGGGACACCCGCAGGTGTGTGTGCTCCCCCCGTGGCCGGCCGAGGCGGCTAGCCAGCACCTGGGGGCTGTTGGCAGCGCCCCTGGGCAGCCTCCTAGAGCCAGGGGTCTGGCAGGCTCCGGGGGCAAATGGACTACGGAAGCCGAGAGGGGCCCGTCCGCGCCAAAACCCAAAACGCGCTGCGGCCTCCAGGGAGGGACACAGGGGACACAAGTGGCTGTGTGGCGTGCAGTGCCTGACCAGAGGGAGGGAGGTTGGCTGGCTGCTGAGGCGCAGCAGGTGTCAGCCCTTCGGGAAGTGCCCGTGGATGCTTCGGGAATGGGGCCTGCCAACTCAGAACCCCCGTTCCCTGTGGCTGCATCCGGCCAGGGGGCTCCAGGGGCTCCAGGGTCGGGTGCGCCGCGGGCCTGGGGGGCTTCTTGCCTGTGTGCAGGGCTTCTACGCACAAGGTGGCACCTCATCCCGGCCCAAGGGTGGTGGCAGGAACCCAGGTGGCGCTCGGGGACTCAGCAGGGCCTGCCCCCGGGGCCTGCCCGCAACACCTGATTGCCCGCGGGCGTGTCCGTCCACCCTCAAAAAGTTCTGCTGGGACAGCCCTGACCGAGCTCCGAGCTCCTCGCCCTTGGACCGCCCCAGTGGGCTTCAGGAGTGGGTGTGTGCCAGCAGCAGCCCTCCCCAGTCAACCACCTTGCGTCGGCCCCACCCGACAAGCCCCTAGGGCGGGCGGGGCTTCCCGGGGGGCCTATTTGCAACGCCGGGAAGCGCGGGGCAGTTCGTGTGTGCGGCCCGGGGACACCCGCAGGTGTGTGTGCTCCCCCCGTGGCCGGCCGAGGCGGCTAGCCAGCACCTGGGGGCTGTTGGCAGCGCCCCTGGGCAGCCTCCTAGAGCCAGGGGTCTGGCAGGCTCCGGGGGCAAATGGACTACGGAAGCCGAGAGGGGCCCGTCCGCGCCAAAACCCAAAACGCGCTGCGGCCTCCAGGGAGGGACACAGGGGACACAAGTGGCTGTGTGGCGTGCAGTGCCCGACCAGAGGGAGGGAGGTTGGCTGGCTGCTGAGGCGCAGCAGGTGTCAGCCCTTCGGGAAGTGCCCGTGGATGCTTCGGGAATGGGGCCTGCCAACTCAGAACCCCCGTTCCCTGTGGCTGCATCCGGCCAGGGGGCTCCAGGGGCTCCAGGGTCGGGTGCGCCGCGGGCCTGGGGGGCTTCTTGCCTGTGTGCAGGGCTTCTACGCACAAGGTGGCACCTCATCCCGGCCCAAGGGTGGTGGCAGGAACCCAGGTGGCGCTCGGGGACTCAGCAGGGCCTGCCCCCGGGGCCTGCCCTCAACACCTGATTGCCCGCGGGCGTGTCCGTCCACCCTCAAAAAGTTCTGCTGGGACAGCCCTGACCGAGCTCCGAGCTCCTCGCCCTTGGACCGCCCCAGTGGGCTTCAGGAGTGGGTGTGTGGCAGCAGCAGCCCTCCCCAGTCAACCACCTTGCGTCGGCCCCACCCGACAAGCCCCTAGGGCGGGCGGGGCTTCCCGGGGGGCCTATTTGCAACGCCGGGAAGCGCGGGGCAGTTCGTGTGTGCGGCCCGGGGACACCCGCAGGTGTGTGTGCTCCCCCCGTGGCCGGCCGAGACGGCTAGCCAGCACCTGGGGGCTGTTGGCAGCGCCCCTGGGCAGCCTCCTAGAGCCAGGGGTCTGGCAGGCTCCGGGGGCAAATGGACTACGGAAGCCGAGAGGGGCCCGTCCGCGCCAAAACCCAAAACGCGCTGCGGCCTCCAGGGAGGGACACAGGGGACACAAGTGGCTGTGTGGCGTGCAGTGCCCGACCAGAGGGAGGGAGGTTGGCTGGCTGCTGAGGCGCAGCAGGTGTCAGCCCTTCGGGAAGTGCCCGTGGATGCTTCGGGAATGGGGCCTGCCAACTCAGAACCCCCGTTCCCTGTGGCTGCATCCGGCCAGGGGGCTCCAGGGTCGGGTGCGCCGCGGGCCTGGGGGGCTTCTTGCCTGTGTGCAGGGCTTCTACGCACAAGGTGGCACCTCATCCCGGCCCAAGGGTGGTGGCAGGAACCCAGGTGGCGCTCGGGGACTCAGCAGGGCCTGCCCCCGGGGCCTGCCCGCAACACCTGATTGCCCGCGGGCGTGTCCGTCCACCCTCAAAAAGTTCTGCTGGGACAGCCCTGACCGAGCTCCGAGCTCCTCGCCCTTGGACCGCCCCAGTGGGCTTCAGGAGTGGGTGTGTGGCAGCAGCAGCCCTCCCCAGTCAACCACCTTGCGTCGGCCCCACCCGACAAGCCCCTAGGGCGGGCGGGGCTTCCCGGGGGGCCTATTTGCAACGCCGGGAAGCGCGGGGCAGTTCGTGTGTGCGGCCCGGGGACACCCGCAGGTGTGTGTGCTCCCCCCGTGGCCGGCCGAGGCGGCTAGCCAGCACCTGGGGGCTGTTGGCAGCGCCCCTGGGCAGCCTCCTAGAGCCAGGGGTCTGGCAGGCTCCGGGGGCAAATGGACTACGGAAGCCGAGAGGGGCCCGTCCGCGCCAAAACCCAAAACGCGCTGCGGCCTCCAGGGAGGGACACAGGGGACACAAGTGGCTGTGTGGCGTGCAGTGCCCGACCAGAGGGAGGGAGGTTGGCTGGCTGCTGAGGCGCAGCAGGTGTCAGCCCTTCGGGAAGTGCCCGTGGATGCTTCGGGAATGGGGCCTGCCAACTCAGAACCCCCATTCCCTGTGGCTGCATCCGGCCAGGGGGCTCCAGGGGCTCCAGGGTCGGGTGCGCCGCGGGCCTGGGGGGCTTCTTGCCTGTGTGCAGGGCTTCTACGCACAAGGTGGCACCTCATCCCGGCCCAAGGGTGGTGGCAGGAACCCAGGTGGCGCTCGGGGACTCAGCAGGGCCTGCCCCCGGGGCCTGCCCGCAACACCTGATTGCCCGCGGGCGTGTCCGTCCACCCTCAAAAAGTTCTGCTGGGACAGCCCTGACCGAGCTCCGAGCTCCTCGCCCTTGGACCGCCCCAGTGGGCTTCAGGAGTGGGTGTGTGCCAGCAGCAGCCCTCCCCAGTCAACCACCTTGCGTCGGCCCCACCCGACAAGCCCCTAGGGCGGGCGGGGCTTCCCGGGGGGCCTATTTGCAACGCCGGGAAGCGCGGGGCAGTTCGTGTGTGCGGCCCGGGGACACCCGCAGGTGTGTGTGCTCCCCCCGTGGCCGGCCGAGGCGGCTAGCCAGCACCTGGGGGCTGTTGGCAGCGCCCCTGGGCAGCCTCCTAGAGCCAGGGGTCTGGCAGGCTCCGGGGGCAAATGGACTACGGAAGCCGAGAGGGGCCCGTCCGCGCCAAAACCCAAAACGCGCTGCGGCCTCCAGGGAGGGACACAGGGGACACAAGTGGCTGTGTGGCGTGCAGTGCCCGACCAGAGGGAGGGAGGTTGGCTGGCTGCTGAGGCGCAGCAGGTGTCAGCCCTTCGGGAAGTGCCCGTGGATGCTTCGGGAATGGGGCCTGCCAACTCAGAACCCCCGTTCCCTGTGGCTGCATCCGGCCAGGGGGCTCCAGGGGCTCCAGGGTCGGGTGCGCCGCGGGCCTGGGGGGCTTCTTGCCTGTGTGCAGGGCTTCTACGCACAAGGTGGCACCTCATCCCGGCCCAAGGGTGGTGGCAGGAACCCAGGTGGCGCTCGGGGACTCAGCAGGGCCTGCCCCCGGGGCCTGCCCTCAACACCTGATTGCCCGCGGGCGTGTCCGTCCACCCTCAAAAAGTTCTGCTGGGACAGCCCTGACCGAGCTCCGAGCTCCTCGCCCTTGGACCGCCCCAGTGGGCTTCAGGAGTGGGTGTGTGGCAGCAGCAGCCCTCCCCAGTCAACCACCTTGCGTCGGCCCCACCCGACAAGCCCCTAGGGCGGGCGGGGCTTCCCGGGGGGCCTATTTGCAACGCCGGGAAGCGCGGGGCAGTTCGTGTGTGCGGCCCGGGGACACCCGCAGGTGTGTGTGCTCCCCCCGTGGCCGGCCGAGACGGCTAGCCAGCACCTGGGGGCTGTTGGCAGCGCCCCTGGGCAGCCTCCTAGAGCCAGGGGTCTGGCAGGCTCCGGGGGCAAATGGACTACGGAAGCCGAGAGGGGCCCGTCCGCGCCAAAACCCAAAACGCGCTGCGGCCTCCAGGGAGGGACACAGGGGACACAAGTGGCTGTGTGGCGTGCAGTGCCCGACCAGAGGGAGGGAGGTTGGCTGGCTGCTGAGGCGCAGCAGGTGTCAGCCCTTCGGGAAGTGCCCGTGGATGCTTCGGGAATGGGGCCTGCCAACTCAGAACCCCCGTTCCCTGTGGCTGCATCTGGCCAGGGGGCTCCAGGGTCGGGTGCGCCGCGGGCCTGGGGGGCTTCTTGCCTGTGTGCAGGGCTTCTACGCACAAGGTGGCACCTCATCCCGGCCCAAGGGTGGTGGCAGGAACCCAGGTGGCGCTCGGGGACTCAGCAGGGCCTGCCCCCGGGGCCTGCCCGCAACACCTGATTGCCCGCGGGCGTGTCCGTCCACCCTCAAAAAGTTCTGCTGGGACAGCCCTGACCGAGCTCCGAGCTCCTCGCCCTTGGACCGCCCCAGTGGGCTTCAGGAGTGGGTGTGTGGCAGCAGCAGCCCTCCCCAGTCAACCACCTTGCGTCGGCCCCACCCGACAAGCCCCTAGGGCGGGCGGGGCTTCCCGGGGGGCCTATTTGCAACGCCGGGAAGCACGGGGCAGTTCGTGTGTGCGGCCCGGGGACACCCGCAGGTGTGTGTGCTCCCCCCGTGGCCGGCCGAGGCGGCTAGCCAGCACCTGGGGGCTGTTGGCAGCGCCCCTGGGCAGCCTCCTAGAGCCAGGGGTCTGGCAGGCTCCGGGGGCAAATGGACTACGGAAGCCGAGAGGGGCCCGTCCGCGCCAAAACCCAAAACGCGCTGCGGCCTCCAGGGAGGGACACAGGGGACACAAGTGGCTGTGTGGCGTGCAGTGCCCGACCAGAGGGAGGGAGGTTGGCTGGCTGCTGAGGCGCAGCAGGTGTCAGCCCTTCGGGAAGTGCCCGTGGATGCTTCGGGAATGGGGCCTGCCAACTCAGAACCCCCGTTCCCTGTGGCTGCATCCGGCCAGGGGGCTCCAGGGGCTCCAGGGTCGGGTGCGCCGCGGGCCTGGGGGGCTTCTTGCCTGTGTGCAGGGCTTCTATGCACAAGGTGGCACCTCATCCCGGCCCAAGGGTGGTGGCAGGAACCCAGGTGGCGCTCGGGGACTCAGCAGGGCCTGCCCCCGGGGCCTGCCCGCAACACCTGATTGCCCGCGGGCGTGTCCGTCCACCCTCAAAAAGTTCTGCTGGGACAGCCCTGACCGAGCTCCGAGCTCCTCGCCCTTGGACCGCCCCAGTGGGCTTCAGGAGTGGGTGTGTGCCAGCAGCAGCCCTCCCCAGTCAACCACCTTGCGTCGGCCCCACCCGACAAGCCCCTAGGGTGGGCGGGGCTTCCCGGGGGGCCTATTGGCAACGCCGGGAAGCGCGGGGCAGTTCGTGTGTGCGGCCCGGGGACACCCGCAGGTGTGTGTGCTCCCCCGTGGCCGTCCGCTGCGGCTAGCCAGCACCTGGGGGCTGTTGGCAGCGCCCCTGGGCAGCCTCCTAGAGCCAGGGGTCTGGCAGGCTCCGGGGGCAAATGGACTACGGAAGCCGAGAGGGGCCCGTCTGCGCCAAAACCCAAAACGCGCTGCGGCCTCCAGGGAGGGACACAGGGGACACAAGTGGCTGTGTGGCGTGCAGTGCCCGACCAGAGGGAGGGAGGTTGGCTGGCTGCTGAGGCGCAGCAGGTGTCAGCCCTTCGGGAAGTGCCCGTGGATGCTTCGGGAATGGGGCCTGCCAACTCAGAACCCCCGTTCCCTGTGGCTGCATCCGGCCAGGGGGCTCCAGGGTCGGGTGCGCCGCGGGCCTGGGGGGCTTCTTGCCTGTGTGCAGGGCTTCTACGCACAAGGTGGCACCTCATCCCGGCCCAAGGGTGGTGGCAGGAACCCAGGTGGCGCTCGGGGACTCAGCAGGGCCTGCCCCCGGGGCCTGCCCGCAACACCTGATTGCCCGCGGGCGTGTCCGTCCACCCTCAAAAAGTTCTGCTGGGACAGCCCTGACCGAGCTCCGAGCTCCTCGCCCTTGGACCGCCCCAGTGGGCTTCAGGAGTGGGTGTGTGGCAGCAGCAGCCCTCCCCAGTCAACCACCTTGCGTCGGCCCCACCCGACAAGCCCCTAGGGCGGGCGGGGCTTCCCAGGGGGCCTATTTGCAACGCCGGGAAGCGCGGGGCAGTTCGTGTGTGCAGCCCGGGGACACCCGCAGGTGTGTGTGCTCCCCCCGTGGCCGGCCGAGGCGGCTAGCCAGCACCTGGGGGCTGTTGGCAGCGCCCCTGGGCAGTCTCCTAGAGCCAGGGGTCTGGCAGGCTCCGGGGGCAAATGGACTACGGAAGCCGAGAGGGGCCCGTCCGCGCCAAAACCCAAAACGCGCTGCGGCCTCCAGGGAGGGACACAGGGGACACAAGTGGCTGTGTGGCGTGCAGTGCCCGACCAGAGGGAGGGAGGTTGGCTGGCTGCTGAGGCGCAGCAGGTGTCAGCCCTTCGGGAAGTGCCCGTGGATGCTTCGGGAATGGGGCCTGCCAACTCAGAACCCCCGTTCCCTGTGGCTGCAGCCGGCCAGGGGGCTCCAGGGGCTCCAGGGTCGGGTGCGCCGCAGGCCTGGGGGGCTTCTTGCCTGTGTGCAGGGCTTCTACGCACAAGGTGGCACCTCATCCCGGCCCAAGGGTGGTGGCAGGAACCCAGGTGGCGCTCGGGGACTCAGCAGGGCCTGCCCCCGGGGCCTGCCCGCAACACCTGATTGCCCGCGGGCGTGTCCGTCCACCCTCAAAAAGTTCTGCTGGGACAGCCCTGACCGAGCTCCGAGCTCCTCGCCCTTGGACCGCCCCAGTGGGCTTCAGGAGTGGGTGTGTGGCAGCAGCAGCCCTCCCCAGTCAACCACCTTGCGTCGGCCCCACCCGACAAGCCCCTAGGGCGGGCGGGGCTTCCCGGGGGACCTATTTGCAATGCCGGGAAGCGCGGGGCAGTTCGTGTGTGCGGCCCGGGGACACCCGCAGGTGTGTGTGCTCCCCCCGTGGCCGGCCGAGGCGGCTAGCCAGCACCTGGGGGCTGTTGGCAGCGCCCCTGGGCAGCCTCCTAGAGCCAGGGGTCTGGCAGGCTCCGGGGGCAAATGGACTACGGAAGCCGAGAGGGGCCCGTCCGCGCCAAAACCCAAAACGCGCTGCGGCCTCCAGGGAGGGACACAGGGGACACAAGTGGCTGTGTGGCGTGCAGTGCCCGACCAGAGGGAGGGAGGTTGGCTGGCTGCTGAGGCGCAGCAGGTGTCAGCCCTTCGGGAAGTGCCCGTGGATGCTTCGGGAATGGGGCCTGCCAACTCAGAACCCCCGTTCCCTGTGGCTGCATCCGGCCAGGGGGCTCCAGGGTCGGGTGCGCCGCGGGCCTGGGGGGCTTCTTGCCTGTGTGCAGGGCTTCTACGCACAAGGTGGCACCTCATCCCGGCCCAAGGGTGGTGGCAGGAACCCAGGTGGCGCTCGGGGACTCAGCAGGGCCTGCCCCCGGGGCCTGCCCGCAACACCTGATTGCCCGCGGGCGTGTCCGTCCACCCTCAAAAAGTTCTGCTGGGACAGCCCTGACCGAGCTCCGAGCTCCTCGCCCTTGGACCGCCCCAGTGGGCTTCAGGAGTGGGTGTGTGGCAGCAGCAGCCCTCCCCAGTCAACCACCTTGCGTCGGCCCCACCCGACAAGCCCCTAGGGCGGGCGGGGCTTCCCGGGGGGCCTATTTGCAACGCCGGGAAGCGCGGGGCAGTTCGTGTGTGCGGCCCGGGGACACCCGCAGGTGTGTGTGCTCCCCCCGTGGCCGGCCGAGGCGGCTAGCCAGCACCTGGGGGCTGTTGGCAGCGCCCCTGGGCAGTCTCCTAGAGCCAGGGGTCTGGCAGGCTCCGGGGGCAAATGGACTACGGAAGCCGAGAGGGGCCCGTCCGCGCCAAAACCCAAAACGCGCTGCGGCCTCCAGGGAGGGACACAGGGGACACAAGTGGCTGTGTGGCGTGCAGTGCCCGACCAGAGGGAGGGAGGTTGGCTGGCTGCTGAGGCGCAGCAGGTGTCAGCCCTTCGGGAAGTGCCCGTGGATGCTTCGGGAATGGGGCCTGCCAACTCAGAACCCCCGTTCCCTGTGGCTGCAGCCGGCCAGGGGGCTCCAGGGGCTCCAGGGTCGGGTGCGCCGCGGGCCTGGGGGGCTTCTTGCCTGTGTGCAGGGCTTCTACGCACAAGGTGGCACCTCATCCCGGCCCAAGGGTGGTGGCAGGAACCCAGGTGGCGCTCGGGGACTCAGCAGGGCCTGCCCCCGGGGCCTGCCCGCAACACCTGATTGCCCGCGGGCGTGTCCGTCCACCCTCAAAAAGTTCTGCTGGGACAGCCCTGACCGAGCTCCGAGCTCCTCGCCCTTGGACCGCCCCAGTGGGCTTCAGGAGTGGGTGTGTGCCAGCAGCAGCCCTCCCCAGTCAACCACCTTGCGTCGGCCCCACCCGACAAGCCCCTAGGGCGGGCGGGGCTTCCCGGGGGGCCTATTTGCAACGCCGGGAAGCGCGGGGCAGTTCGTGTGTGCGGCCCGGGGACACCCGCAGGTGTGTGTGCTCCCCCCGTGGCCGGCCGAGACGGCTAGCCAGCACCTGGGGGCTGTTGGCAGCGCCCCTGGGCAGCCTCCTAGAGCCAGGGGTCTGGCAGGCTCCGGGGGCAAATGGACTACGGAAGCCGAGAGGGGCCCGTCCGCGCCAAAACCCAAAACGCGCTGCGGCCTCCAGGGAGGGACACAGGGGACACAAGTGGCTGTGTGGCGTGCAGTGCCCGACCAGAGGGAGGGAGGTTGGCTGGCTGCTGAGGCGCAGCAGGTGTCAGCCCTTCGGGAAGTGCCCGTGGATGCTTCGGGAATGGGGCCTGCCAACTCAGAACCCCCGTTCCCTGTGGCTGCATCCGGCCAGGGGGCTCCAGGGTCGGGTGCGCCGCGGGCCTGGGGGGCTTCTTGCCTGTGTGCAGGGCTTCTACGCACAAGGTGGCACCTCATCCCGGCCCAAGGGTGGTGACAGGAACCCAGGTGGCGCTCGGGGACTCAGCAGGGCCTGCCCCCGGGGCCTGCCCGCAACACCTGATTGCCCGCGGGCGTGTCCGTCCACCCTCAAAAAGTTCTGCTGGGACAGCCCTGACCGAGCTCCGAGCTCCTCGCCCTTGGACCGCCCCAGTGGGCTTCAGGAGTGGGTGTGTGGCAGCAGCAGCCCTCCCCAGTCAACCACCTTGCGTCGGCCCCACCCGACAAGCCCCTAGGGCGGGCGGGGCTTCCCGGGGGGCCTATTTGCAACGCCGGGAAGCGCGGGGCAGTTCGTGTGTGCGGCCCGGGGACACCCGCAGGTGTGTGTGCTCCCCCCGTGGCCGGCCGCGGCGGCTAGCCAGCACCTGGGGGCTGTTGGCAGCGCCCCTGGGCAGTCTCCTAGAGCCAGGGGTCTGGCAGGCTCCGGGGGCAAATGGACTACGGAAGCCGAGAGGGGCCCGTCCGCGCCAAAACCCAAAACGCGCTGCGGCCTCCAGGGAGGGACACAGGGGACACAAGTGGCTGTGTGGCGTGCAGTGCCCGACCAGAGGGAGGGAGGTTGGCTGGCTGCTGAGGCGCAGCAGGTGTCAGCCCTTCGGGAAGTGCCCGTGGATGCTTCGGGAATGGGGCCTGCCAACTCAGAACCCCCGTTCCCTGTGGCTGCATCCGGCCAGGGGGCTCCAGGGGCTCCAGGGTCGGGTGCGCCGCGGGCCTGGGGGGCTTCTTGCCTGTGTGCAGGGCTTCTACGCACAAGGTGGCACCTCATCCCGGCCCAAGGGTGGTGGCAGGAACCCAGGTGGCGCTCGGGGACTCAGCAGGGCCTGCCCCCGGGGCCTGCCCGCAACACCTGATTGCCCGCGGGCGTGTCCGTCCACCCTCAAAAAGTTCTGCTGGGACAGCCCTGACCGAGCTCCGAGCTCCTCGCCCTTGGACCGCCCCAGTGGGCTTCAGGAGTGGGTGTGTGGCAGCAGCAGCCCTCCCCAGTCAACCACCTTGCGTCGGCCCCACCCGACAAGCCCCTAGGGCGGGCGGGGCTTCCCGGGGGGCCTATTTGCAACGCCGGGAAGCGCGGGGCAGTTCGTGTGTGCGGCCCGGGGACACCCGCAGGTGTGTGTGCTCCCCCCGTGGCCGGCCGAGACGGCTAGCCAGCACCTGGGGGCTGTTGGCAGCGCCCCTGGGCAGCCTCCTAGAGCCAGGGGTCTGGCAGGCTCCGGGGGCAAATGGACTACGGAAGCCGAGAGGGGCCCGTCCGCGCCAAAACCCAAAACGCGCTGCGGCCTCCAGGGAGGGACACAGGGGACACAAGTGGCTGTGTGGCGTGCAGTGCCTGACCAGAGGGAGGGAGGTTGGCTGGCTGCTGAGGCGCAGCAGGTGTCAGCCCTTCGGGAAGTGCCCGTGGATGCTTCGGGAATGGGGCCTGCCAACTCAGAACCCCCGTTCCCTGTGGCTGCATCTGGCCAGGGGGCTCCAGGGTCGGGTGCGCCGCGGGCCTGGGGGGCTTCTTGCCTGTGTGCAGGGCTTCTACGCACAAGGTGGCACCTCATCCCGGCCCAAGGGTGGTGGCAGGAACCCAGGTGGCGCTCGGGGACTCAGCAGGGCCTGCCCCCGGGGCCTGCCCGCAACACCTGATTGCCCGCGGGCGTGTCCGTCCACCCTCAAAACGTTCTG
The DNA here is from genome assembly GCF_033115175.1 of Lepus europaeus. Classification (NCBI taxonomy): domain Eukaryota; kingdom Metazoa; phylum Chordata; class Mammalia; order Lagomorpha; family Leporidae; genus Lepus; species Lepus europaeus. The sequence continues at coordinate 259,708 of NW_026909028.1, read as the reverse complement.
CTGGGACAGCCCTGACCGAGCTCCGAGCTCCTCGCCCTTGGACCGCCCCAGTGGGCTTCAGGAGTGGGTGTGTGGCAGCAGCAGCCCTCCCCAGTCAACCACCTTGCGTCGGCCCCACCCGACAAGCCCCTAGGGCGGGCGGGGCTTCCCGGGGGGCCTATTTGCAACGCCGGGAAGCGCGGGGCAGTTCGTGTGTGCGGCCCGGGGACACCCGCAGGTGTGTGTGCTCCCCCCGTGGCCGTCCGCGGCGGCTAGCCAGCACCTGGGGGCTGTTGGCAGCGCCCCTGGGCAGCCTCCTAGAGCCAGGGGTCTGGCAGGCTCCGGGGGCAAATGGACTACGGAAGCCGAGAGGGGCCCGTCCGCGCCAAAACCCAAAACGCGCTGCGGCCTCCAGGGAGGGACACAGGGGACACAAGTGGCTGTGTGGCGTGCAGTGCCCGACCAGAGGGAGGGAGGTTGGCTGGCTGCTGAGGCGCAGCAGGTGTCAGCCCTTCGGGAAGTGCCCGTGGATGCTTCGGGAATGGGGCCTGCCAACTCAGAACCCCCGTTCCCTGTGGCTGCAGCCGGCCAGGGGGCTCCAGGGGCTCCAGGGTCGGGTGCGCCGCGGGCCTGGGGGGCTTCTTGCCTGTGTGCAGGGCTTCTACGCACAAGGTGGCACCTCATCCCGGCCCAAGGGTGGTGGCAGGAACCCAGGTGGCGCTCGGGGACTCAGCAGGGCCTGCCCCCGGGGCCTGCCCGCAACACCTGATTGCCCGCGGGCATGTCCGTCCACCCTCAAAAAGTTCTGCTGGGACAGCCCTGACCGAGCTCCGAGCTCCTCGCCCTTGGACCGCCCCAGTGGGCTTCAGGAGTGGGTGTGTGCCAGCAGCAGCCCTCCCCAGTCAACCACCTTGCGTCGGCCCCACCCGACAAGCCCCTAGGGCGGGCGGGGCTTCCCGGGGGACCTATTTGCAATGCCGGGAAGCGCGGGGCAGTTCGTGTGTGCGGCCCGGGGACACCCGCAGGTGTGTGTGCTCCCCCCGTGGCCGGCCGAGGCGGCTAGCCAGCACCTGGGGGCTGTTGGCAGCGCCCCTGGGCAGCCTCCTAGAGCCAGGGGTCTGGCAGGCTCCGGGGGCAAATGGACTACGGAAGCCGAGAGGGGCCCGTCCGCGCCAAAACCCAAAACGCGCTGCGGCCTCCAGGGAGGGACACAGGGGACACAAGTGGCTGTGTGGCGTGCAGTGCCCGACCAGAGGGAGGGAGGTTGGCTGGCTGCTGAGGCGCAGCAGGTGTCAGCCCTTCGGGAAGTGCCCGTGGATGCTTCGGGAATGGGGCCTGCCAACTCAGAACCCCCGTTCCCTGTGGCTGCATCCGGCCAGGGGGCTCCAGGGTCGGGTGCGCCGCGGGCCTGGGGGGCTTCTTGCCTGTGTGCAGGGCTTCTACGCACAAGGTGGCACCTCATCCCGGCCCAAGGGTGGTGGCAGGAACCCAGGTGGCGCTCGGGGACTCAGCAGGGCCTGCCCCCGGGGCCTGCCCGCAACACCTGATTGCCCGCGGGCGTGTCCGTCCACCCTCAAAAAGTTCTGCTGGGACAGCCCTGACCGAGCTCCGAGCTCCTCGCACTTGGACCGCCCCAGTGGGCTTCAGGAGTGGGTGTGTGGCAGCAGCAGCCCTCCCCAGTCAACCACCTTGCGTCGGCCCCACCCGACAAGCCCCTAGGGCGGGCGGGGCTTCCCGGGGGGCCTATTTGCAACGCCGGGAAGCGCGGGGCAGTTCGTGTGTGCGGCCCGGGGACACCCGCAGGTGTGTGTGCTCCCCCCGTGGCCGGCCGAGGCGGCTAGCCAGCACCTGGGGGCTGTTGGCAGCGCCCCTGGGCAGCCTCCTAGAGCCAGGGGTCTGGCAGGCTCCGGGGGCAAATGGACTACGGAAGCCGAGAGGGGCCCGTCCGCGTCAAAACCCAAAACGCGCTGCGGCCTCCAGGGAGGGACACAGGGGACACAAGTGGCTGTGTGGCGTGCAGTGCCCGACCAGAGGGAGGGAGGTTGGCTGGCTGCTGAGGCGCAGCAGGTGTCAGCCCTTCGGGAAGTGCCCGTGGATGCTTCGGGAATGGGGCCTGCCAACTCAGAACCCCCGTTCCCTGTGGCTGCATCCGGCCAGGGGGCTCCAGGGGCTCCAGGGTCGGGTGCGCCGCGGGCCTGGGGGGCTTCTTGCCTGTGTGCAGGGCTTCTATGCACAAGGTGGCACCTCATCCCGGCCCAAGGGTGGTGGCAGGAACCCAGGTGGCGCTCGGGGACTCAGCAGGGCCTGCCCCCGGGGCCTGCCCGCAACACCTGATTGCCCGCGGGCGTGTCCGTCCACCCTCAAAAAGTTCTGCTGGGACAGCCCTGACCGAGCTCCGAGCTCCTCGCCCTTGGACCGCCCCAGTGGGCTTCAGGAGTGGGTGTGTGGCAGCAGCAGCCCTCCCCAGTCAACCACCTTGCGTCGGCCCCACCCGACAAGCCCCTAGGGTGGGCGGGGCTTCCCGGGGGGCCTATTGGCAACGCCGGGAAGCGCGGGGCAGTTCGTGTGTGCGGCCCGGGGACACCCGCAGGTGTGTGTGCTCCCCCGTGGCCGTCCGCTGCGGCTAGCCAGCACCTGGGGGCTGTTGGCAGCGCCCCTGGGCAGCCTCCTAGAGCCAGGGGTCTGGCAGGCTCCGGGGGCAAATGGACTACGGAAGCCGAGAGGGGCCCGTCCGCGCCAAAACCCAAAACGCGCTGCGGCCTCCAGGGAGGGACACAGGGGACACAAGTGGCTGTGTGGCGTGCAGTGCCCGACCAGAGGGAGGGAGGTTGGCTGGCTGCTGAGGCGCAGCAGGTGTCAGCCCTTCGGGAAGTGCCCGTGGATGCTTCGGGAATGGGGCCTGCCAACTCAGAACCCCCGTTCCCTGTGGCTGCATCCGGCCAGGGGGCTCCAGGGTCGGGTGCGCCGCGGGCCTGGGGGGCTTCTTGCCTGTGTGCAGGGCTTCTACGCACAAGGTGGCACCTCATCCCGGCCCAAGGGTGGTGGCAGGAACCCAGGTGGCGCTCGGGGACTCAGCAGGGCCTGCCCCCGGGGCCTGCCCGCAACACCTGATTGCCCGCGGGCGTGTCCGTCCACCCTCAAAAAGTTCTGCTGGGACAGCCCTGACCGAGCTCCGAGCTCCTCGCCCTTGGACCGCCCCAGTGGGCTTCAGGAGTGGGTGTGTGGCAGCAGCAGCCCTCCCCAGTCAACCACCTTGCGTCGGCCCCACCCGACAAGCCCCTAGGGCGGGCGGGGCTTCCCGGGGGGCCTATTTGCAACGCCGGGAAGCGCGGGGCAGTTCGTGTGTGCGGCCCGGGGACACCCGCAGGTGTGTGTGCTCCCCCCGTGGCCGGCCGAGGCGGCTAGCCAGCACCTGGGGGCTGTTGGCAGCGCCCCTGGGCAGCCTCCTAGAGCCAGGGGTCTGGCAGGCTCCGGGGGCAAATGGACTACGGAAGCCGAGAGGGGCCCGTCCGCGCCAAAACCCAAAACGCGCTGCGGCCTCCAGGGAGGGACACAGGGGACACAAGTGGCTGTGTGGCGTGCAGTGCCCGACCAGAGGGAAGGAGGTTGGCTGGCTGCTGAGGCGCAGCAGGTGTCAGCCCTTCGGGAAGTGCCCGTGGATGCTTCGGGAATGGGGCCTGCCAACTCAGAACCCCCGTTCCCTGTGGCTGCAGCCGGCCAGGGGGCTCCAGGGGCTCCAGGGTCGGGTGCGCCGCGGGCCTGGGGGGCTTCTTGCCTGTATGCAGGGCTTCTACGCACAAGGTGGCACCTCATCCCGGCCCAAGGGTGGTGGCAGGAACCCAGGTGGCGCTCGGGGACTCAGCAGGGCCTGCCCCCGGGGCCTGCCCGCAACACCTGATTGCCCGCGGGCGTGTCCGTCCACCCTCAAAAAGTTCTGCTGGGACAGCCCTGACCGAGCTCCGAGCTCCTCGCCCTTGGACCGCCCCAGTGGGCTTCAGGAGTGGGTGTGTGGCAGCAGCAGCCCTCCCCAGTCAACCACCTTGCGTCGGCCCCACCCGACAAGCCCCTAGGGCGGGCGGGGCTTCCCGGGGGACCTATTTGCAATGCCGGGAAGCGCGGGGCAGTTCGTGTGTGCGGCCCGGGGACACCCGCAGGTGTGTGTGCTCCCCCCGTGGCCGGCCGAGGCGGCTAGCCAGCACCTGGGGGCTGTTGGCAGCGCCCCTGGGCAGCCTCCTAGAGCCAGGGGTCTGGCAGGCTCCGGGGGCAAATGGACTACGGAAGCCGAGAGGGGCCCGTCCGCGCCAAAACCCAAAACGCGCTGCGGCCTCCAGGGAGGGACACAGGGGACACAAGTGGCTGTGTGGCGTGCAGTGCCCGACCAGAGGGAGGGAGGTTGGCTGGCTGCTGAGGCGCAGCAGGTGTCAGCCCTTCGGGAAGTGCCCGTGGATGCTTCGGGAATGGGGCCTGCCAACTCAGAACCCCCGTTCCCTGTGGCTGCATCCGGCCAGGGGGCTCCAGGGGCTCCAGGGTCGGGTGCGCCGCGGGCCTGGGGGGCTTCTTGCCTGTGTGCAGGGCTTCTATGCACAAGGTGGCACCTCATCCCGGCCCAAGGGTGGTGGCAGGAACCCAGGTGGCGCTCGGGGACTCAGCAGGGCCTGCCCCCGGGGCCTGCCCGCAACACCTGATTGCCCGCGGGCGTGTCCGTCCACCCTCAAAAAGTTCTGCTGGGACAGCCCTGACCGAGCTCCGAGCTCCTCGCCCTTGGACCGCCCCAGTGGGCTTCAGGAGTGGGTGTGTGGCAGCAGCAGCCCTCCCCAGTCAACCACCTTGCGTCGGCCCCACCCGACAAGCCCCTAGGGTGGGCGGGGCTTCCCGGGGGGCCTATTGGCAACGCCGGGAAGCGCGGGGCAGTTCGTGTGTGCGGCCCGGGGACACCCGCAGGTGTGTGTGCTCCCCCGTGGCCGTCCGCTGCGGCTAGCCAGCACCTGGGGGCTGTTGGCAGCGCCCCTGGGCAGCCTCCTAGAGCCAGGGGTCTGGCAGGCTCCGGGGGCAAATGGACTACGGAAGCCGAGAGGGGCCCGTCCGCGCCAAAACCCAAAACGCGCTGCGGCCTCCAGGGAGGGACACAGGGGACACAAGTGGCTGTGTGGCGTGCAGTGCCCGACCAGAGGGAGGGAGGTTGGCTGGCTGCTGAGGCGCAGCAGGTGTCAGCCCTTCGGGAAGTGCCCGTGGATGCTTCGGGAATGGGGCCTGCCAACTCAGAACCCCCGTTCCCTGTGGCTGCATCCGGCCAGGGGGCTCCAGGGTCGGGTGCGCCGCGGGCCTGGGGGGCTTCTTGCCTGTGTGCAGGGCTTCTACGCACAAGGTGGCACCTCATCCCGGCCCAAGGGTGGTGGCAGGAACCCAGGTGGCGCTCGGGGACTCAGCAGGGCCTGCCCCCGGGGCCTGCCCGCAACACCTGATTGCCCGCGGGCGTGTCCGTCCACCCTCAAAAAGTTCTGCTGGGACACCCTGACCGAGCTCCGAGCTCCTCGCCCTTGGACCGCCCCAGTGGGCTTCAGGAGTGGGTGTGTGGCAGCAGCAGCCCTCCCCAGTCAACCACCTTGCGTCGGCCCCACCCGACAAGCCCCTAGGGCGGGCGGGGCTTCCCGGGGGGCCTATTTGCAACGCCGGGAAGCGCGGGGCAGTTCGTGTGTGCGGCCCGGGGACACCCGCAGGTGTGTGTGCTCCCCCCGTGGCCGGCCGAGGCGGCTAGCCAGCACCTGGGGGCTGTTGGCAGCGCCCCTGGGCAGCCTCCTAGAGCCAGGGGTCTGGCAGGCTCCGGGGGCAAATGGACTACGGAAGCCGAGAGGGGCCCGTCCGCGCCAAAACCCAAAACGCGCTGCGGCCTCCAGGGAGGGACACAGGGGACACAAGTGGCTGTGTGGCGTGCAGTGCCCGACCAGAGGGAGGGAGGTTGGCTGGCTGCTGAGGCGCAGCAGGTGTCAGCCCTTCGGGAAGTGCCCGTGGATGCTTCGGGAATGGGGCCTGCCAACTCAGAACCCCCGTTCCCTGTGGCTGCAGCCGGCCAGGGGGCTCCAGGGGCTCCAGGGTCGGGTGCGCCGCGGGCCTGGGGGGCTTCTTGCCTGTGTGCAGGGCTTCTACGCACAAGGTGGCACCTCATCCCGGCCCAAGGGTGGTGGCAGGAACCCAGGTGGCGCTCGGGGACTCAGCAGGGCCTGCCCCCGGGGCCTGCCCGCAACACCTGATTGCCCGCGGGCGTGTCCGTCCACCCTCAAAAAGTTCTGCTGGGACAGCCCTGACCGAGCTCCGAGCTCCTCGCCCTTGGACCGCCCCAGTGGGCTTCAGGAGTGGGTGTGTGGCAGCAGCAGCCCTCCCCAGTCAACCACCTTGCGTCGGCCCCACCCGACAAGCCCCTAGGGCGGGCGGGGCTTCCCGGGGGGCCTATTTGCAACGCCGGGAAGCGCGGGGCAGTTCGTGTGTGCGGCCCGGGGACACCCGCAGGTGTGTGTGCTCCCCCCGTGGCCGTCCGCTGCGGCTAGCCAGCACCTGGGGGCTGTTGGCAGCGCCCCTGGGCAGCCTCCTAGAGCCAGGGGTCTGGCAGGCTCCGGGGGCAAATGGACTACGGAAGCCGAGAGGGGCCCGTCCGCGCCAAAACCCAAAACGCGCTGCGGCCTCCAGGGAGGGACACAGGGGACACAAGTGGCTGTGTGGCGTGCAGTGCCCGACCAGAGGGAGGGAGGTTGGCTGGCTGCTGAGGCGCAGCAGGTGTCAGCCCTTCGGGAAGTGCCCGTGGATGCTTCGGGAATGGGGCCTGCCAACTCAGAACCCCCGTTCCCTGTGGCTGCATCCGGCCAGGGGGCTCCAGGGTCGGGTGCGCCGCGGGCCTGGGGGGCTTCTTGCCTGTGTGCAGGGCTTCTATGCACAAGGTGGCACCTCATCCCGGCCCAAGGGTGGTGGCAGGAACCCAGGTGGCGCTCGGGGACTCAGCAGGGCCTGCCCCCGGGGCCTGCCCGCAACACCTGATTGCCCGCGGGCGTGTCCGTCCACCCTCAAAAAGTTCTGCTGGGACAGCCCTGACCGAGCTCCGAGCTCCTCGCCCTTGGACCGCCCCAGTGGGCTTCAGGAGTGGGTGTGTGCCAGCAGCAGCCCTCCCCAGTCAACCACCTTGCGTCGGCCCCACCCGACAAGCCCCTAGGGCAGGCGGGGCTTCCCGGGGGGCCTATTTGCAACGCCGGGAAGCGCGGGGCAGTTCGTGTGTGCGGCCCGGGGACACCCGCAGGTGTGTGTGCTCCCCCCGTGGCCGTCCGCTGCGGCTAGCCAGCACCTGGGGGCTGTTGGCAGCGCCCCTGGGCAGCCTCCTAGAGCCAGGGGTCTGGCAGGCTCCGGGGGCAAATGGACTACGGAAGCCGAGAGGGGCCCGTCCGCGCCAAAACCCAAAACGCGCTGCGGCCTCCAGGGAGGGACACAGGGGACACAAGTGGCTGTGTGGCGTGCAGTGCCCGACCAGAGGGAGGGAGGTTGGCTGGCTGCTGAGGCGCAGCAGGTGTCAGCCCTTCGGGAAGTGCCCGTGGATGCTTCGGGAATGGGGCCTGCCAACTCAGAACCCCCGTTCCCTGTGGCTGCATCTGGCCAGGGGGCTCCAGGGTCGGGTGCGCCGCGGGCCTGGGGGGCTTCTTGCCTGTGTGCAGGGCTTCTACGCACAAGGTGGCACCTCATCCCGGCCCAAGGGTGGTGGCAGGAACCCAGGTGGCGCTCGGGGACTCAGCAGGGCCTGCCCCCGGGGCCTGCCCGCAACACCTGATTGCCCGCGGGCGTGTCCGTCCACCCTCAAAAAGTTCTGCTGGGACAGCCCTGACCGAGCTCCGAGCTCCTCGCACTTGGACCGCCCCAGTGGGCTTCAGGAGTGGGTGTGTGCCAGCAGCAGCCCTCCCCAGTCAACCACCTTGCGTCGGCCCCACCCGACAAGCCCCTAGGGCGGGCGGGGCTTCCCGGGGGGCCTATTTGCAACACCGGGAAGCGCGGGGCAGTTCGTGTGTGCGGCCCGGGGACACCCGCAGGTGTGTGTGCTCCCCCCGTGGCCGGCCGAGGCGGCTAGCCAGCACCTGGGGGCTGTTGGCAGCGCCCCTGGGCAGCCTCCTAGAGCCAGGGGTCTGGCAGGCTCCGGGGGCAAATGGACTACGGAAGCCGAGAGGGGCCCGTCCGCGCCAAAACCCAAAACGCGCTGCGGCCTCCAGGGAGGGACACAGGGGACACAAGTGGCTGTGTGGCGTGCAGTGCCCGACCAGAGGGAGGGAGGTTGGCTGGCTGCTGAGGCGCAGCAGGTGTCAGCCCTTCGGGAAGTGCCCGTGGATGCTACGGGAATGGGGCCTGCCAACTCAGAACCCCCGTTCCCTGTGGCTGCATCCGGCCAGGGGGCTCCAGGGTCGGGTGCGCCGCGGGCCTGGGGGGCTTCTTGCCTGTGTGCAGGGCTTCTACGCACAAGGTGGCACCTCATCCCGGCCCAAGGGTGGTGGCAGGAACCCAGGTGGCGCTCGGGGACTCAGCAGGGCCTGCCCCCGGGGCCTGCCCGCAACACCTGATTGCCCGCGGGCGTGTCCGTCCACCCTCAAAAAGTTCTGCTGGGACAGCCCTGACCGAGCTCCGAGCTCCTCGCCCTTGGACCGCCCCAGTGGGCTTCAGGAGTGGGTGTGTGCCAGCAGCAGCCCTCCCCAGTCAACCACCTTGCGTCGGCCCCACCCGACAAGCCCCTAGGGCGGGCGGGGCTTCCCGGGGGGCCTATTTGCAACGCCGGGAAGCGCGGGGCAGTTCGTGTGTGCGGCCCGGGGACACCCGCAGGTGTGTGTGCTCCCCCCGTGGCCGTCCGCTGCGGCTAGCCAGCACCTGGGGGCTGTTGGCAGCGCCCCTGGGCAGCCTCCTAGAGCCAGGGGTCTGGCAGGCTCCGGGGGCAAATGGACTACGGAAGCCGAGAGGGGCCCGTCCGCGCCAAAACCCAAAACGCGCTGCGGCCTCCAGGGAGGGACACAGGGGACACAAGTGGCTGTGTGGCGTGCAGTGCCCGACCAGAGGGAGGGAGGTTGGCTGGCTGCTGAGGCGCAGCAGGTGTCAGCCCTTCGGGAAGTGCCCGTGGATGCTTTGGGAATGGGGCCTGCCAACTCAGAACCCCCGTTCCCTGTGGCTGCATCCGGCCAGGGGGCTCCAGGGGCTCAGGGTCGGGTGCGCCGCGGGCCTGGGGGGCTTCTTGCCTGTGTGCAGGGCTTCTACGCACAAGGTGGCACCTCATCCCGGCCCAAGGGTGGTGGCAGGAACCCAGGTGGCGCTCGGGGACTCAGCAGGGCCTGCCCCCGGGGCCTGCCCGCAACACCTGATTGCCCGCGGGCGTGTCCGTCCACCCTCAAAAAGTTCTGCTGGGACAGCCCTGACCGAGCTCCGAGCTCCTCGCCCTTGGACCGCCCCAGTGGGCTTCAGGAGTGGGTGTGTGGCAGCAGCAGCCCTCCCCAGTCAACCACCTTGCGTCGGCCCCACCCGACAAGCCCCTAGGGCGGGCGGGGCTTCCCGGGGGGCCTATTTGCAACGCCGGGAAGCGCGGGGCAGTTCGTGTGTGCGGCCCGGGGACACCCGCAGGTGTGTGTGCTCCCCCCGTGGCCGGCCGAGGCGGCTAGCCAGCACCTGGGGGCTGTTGGCAGCGCCCCTGGGCAGCCTCCTAGAGCCAGGGGTCTGGCAGGCTCCGGGGGCAAATGGACTACGGAAGCCGAGAGGGGCCCGTCCGCGCCAAAACCCAAAACGCGCTGCGGCCTCCAGGGAGGGACACAGGGGACACAAGTGGCTGTGTGGCGTGCAGTGCCCGACCAGAGGGAGGGAGGTTGGCTGGCTGCTGAGGCGCAGCAGGTGTCAGCCCTTCGGGAAGTGCCCGTGGATGCTTCGGGAATGGGGCCTGCCAACTCAGAACCCCCGTTCCCTGTGGCTGCAGCCGGCCAGGGGGCTCCAGGGGCTCCAGGGTCGGGTGCGCCGCGGGCCTGGGGGGCTTCTTGCCTGTGTGCAGGGCTTCTACGCACAAGGTGGCACCTCATCCCGGCCCAAGGGTGGTGGCAGGAACCCAGGTGGCGCTCGGGGACTCAGCAGGGCCTGCCCCCGGGGCCTGCCCGCAACACCTGATTGCCCGCGGGCGTGTCTGTCCACCCTCAAAAAGTTCTGCTGGGACAGCCATGACCGAGCTCCGAGCTCCTCGCCCTTGGACCGCCCCAGTGGGCTTCAGGAGTGGGTGTGTGGCAGCAGCAGCCCTCCCCAGTCAACCACCTTGCGTCGGCCCCACCCGACAAGCCCCTAGGGCGGGCGGGGCTTCCCGGGGGGCCTATTTGCAACGCCGGGAAGCGCGGGGCAGTTCGTGTGTGCGGCCCGGGGACACCCGCAGGTGTGTGTGCTCCCCCCGTGGCCGGCCGAGGCGGCTAGCCAGCACCTGGGGGCTGTTGGCAGCGCCCCTGGGCAGCCTCCTAGAGCCAGGGGTCTGGCAGGCTCTGGGGGCAAATGGACTACGGAAGCCGAGAGGGGCCCGTCTGCGCCAAAACCCAAAACGCGCTGCGGCCTCCAGGGAGGGACACAGGGGACACAAGTGGCTGTGTGGCGTGCAGTGCCCGACCAGAGGGAGGGAGGTTGGCTGGCTGCTGAGGCGCAGCAGGTGTCAGCCCTTCGGGAAGTGCCCGTGGATGCTTCGGGAATGGGGCCTGCCAACTCAGAACCCCCGTTCCCTGTGGCTGCATCCGGCCAGGGGGCTCCAGGGTCGGGTGCGCCGCAGGCCTGGGGGGCTTCTTGCCTGTGTGCATGGCTTCTACGCACAAGGTGGCACCTCATCCCGGCCCAAGGGTGGTGGCAGGAACCCAGGTGGCGCTCGGGGACTCAGCAGGGCCTGCCCGCAACACCTGATTGCCCGCGGGCGTGTCCGTCCACCCTCAAAAAGTTCTGCTGGGACAGCCCTGACCGAGCTCCGAGCTCCTCGCCCTTGGACCGCCCCAGTGGGCTTCAGGAGTGGGTGTGTGCCAGCAGCAGCCCTCCCCAGTCAACCACCTTGCGTCGGCCCCACCCGACAAGCCCCTAGGGCGGGCGGGGCTTCCCGGGGGCCTATTTGCAACGCCGGGAAGCGCGGGGCAGTTCGTGTGTGCGGCCCGGGGACACCCGCAGGTGTGTGTGCTCCCCCGTGGCCGTCCGCTGCGGCTAGCCAGCACCTGGGGGCTGTTGGCAGCGCCCCTGGGCAGCCTCCTAGAGCCAGGGGTCTGGCAGGCTCCGGGGGCAAATGGACTACGGAAGCCGAGAGGGGCCCGTCCGCGCCAAAACCCAAAACGCGCTGCGGCCTCCAGGGAGGGACACAGGGGACACAAGTGGCTGTGTGGCGTGCAGTGCCCGACCAGAGGGAGGGAGGTTGGCTGGCTGCTGAGGCGCAGCAGGTGTCAGCCCTTCGGGAAGTGCCCGTGGATGCTTCGGGAATGGGGCCTGCCAACTCAGAACCCCCGTTCCCTGTGGCTGCAGCCGGCCAGGGGGCTCCAGGGTCGGGTGCGCCGCAGGCCTGGGGGGCTTCTTGCCTGTGTGCAGGGCTTCTACGCACAAGGTGGCACCTCATCCCGGCCCAAGGGTGGTGGCAGGAACCCAGGTGGCGCTCGGGGACTCAGCAGGGCCTGCCCCCGGGGCCTGCCCGCAACACCTGATTGCCCGCGGGCGTGTCCGTCCACCCTCAAAAAGTTCTGCTGGGACAGCCCTGACCGAGCTCCGAGCTCCTCGCCCTTGGACCGCCCCAGTGGGCTTCAGGAGTGGGTGTGTGCCAGCAGCAGCCCTCCCCAGTCAACCACCTTGCGTCGGCCCCACCCGACAAGCCCTAGGGCGGGCGGGGCTTCCCGGGGGGCCTATTTGCAACGCCGGGAAGCGCGGGGCAGTTCGTGTGTGCGGCCCGGGGACACCCGCAGGTGTGTGTGCTCCCCCCGTGGCCGTCCGCTGCGGCTAGCCAGCACCTGGGGGCTGTTGGCAGCGCCCCTGGGCAGCCTCCTAGAGCCAGGGGTCTGGCAGGCTCCGGGGGCAAATGGACTACGGAAGCCGAGAGGGGCCCGTCCGCGCCAAAACCCAAAACGCGCTGCGGCCTCCAGGGAGGGACACAGGGGACACAAGTGGCTGTGTGGCGTGCAGTGCCCGACCAGAGGGAGGGAGGTTGGCTGGCTGCTGAGGCGCAGCAGGTGTCAGCCCTTCGGGAAGTGCCCGTGGATGCTTCGGGAATGGGGCCTGCCAACTCAGAACCCCCGTTCCCTGTGGCTGCATCCGGCCAGGGGGCTCCAGGGTCGGGTGCGCCGCGGGCCTGGGGGGCTTCTTGCCTGTGTGCAGGGCTTCTACGCACAAGGTGGCACCTCATCCCGGCCCAAGGGTGGTGGCAGGAACCCAGGTGGCGCTCGGGGACTCAGCAGGGCCTGCCCCCGGGGCCTGCCCGCAACACCTGATTGCCCGCGGGCGTGTCCGTCCACCCTCAAAAAGTTCTGCTGGGACAGCCCTGACCGAGCTCCGAGCTCCTCGCCCTTGGACCGCCCCAGTGGGCTTCAGGAGTGGGTGTGTGCCAGCAGCAGCCCTCCCCAGTCAACCACCTTGCGTCGGCCCCACCCGACAAGCCCCTAGGGCGGGCGGGGCTTCCCGGGGGGCCTATTTGCAACGCCGGGAAGCGCGGGGCAGTTCGTGTGTGCGGCCCGGGGACACCCGCAGGTGTGTGTGCTCCCCCCGTGGCCGTCCGCTGCGGCTAGCCAGCACCTGGGGGCTGTTGGCAGCGCCCCTGGGCAGCCTCCTAGAGCCAGGGGTCTGGCAGGCTCCGGGGGCAAATGGACTACGGAAGCCGAGAGGGGCCCGTCCGCGCCAAAACCCAAAACGCGCTGCGGCCTCCAGGGAGGGACACAGGGGACACAAGTGGCTGTGTGGCGTGCAGTGCCCGACCAGAGGGAGGGAGGTTGGCTGGCTGCTGAGGCGCAGCAGGTGTCAGCCCTTCGGGAAGTGCCCGTGGATGCTTTGGGAATGGGGCCTGCCAACTCAGAACCCCCGTTCCCTGTGGCTGCATCCGGCCAGGGGGCTCCAGGGGCTCAGGGTCGGGTGCGCCGTGGGCCTGGGGGGCTTCTTGCCTGTGTGCAGGGCTTCTACGCACAAGGTGGCACCTCATCCCGGCCCAAGGGTGGTGGCAGGAACCCAGGTGGCGCTCGGGGACTCAGCAGGGCCTGCCCCCGGGGCCTGCCCGCAACACCTGATTGCCCGCGGGCGTGTCCGTCCACCCTCAAAAAGTTCTGCTGGGACAGCCCTGACCGAGCTCCGAGCTCCTCGCCCTTGGACCGCCCCAGTGGGCTTCAGGAGTGGGTGTGTGCCAGCAGCAGCCCTCCCCAGTCAACCACCTTGCGTCGGCCCCACCCGACAAGCCCCTAGGGCGGGCGGGGCTTCCCGGGGGGCCTATTTGCAACGCCGGGAAGCGCGGGGCAGTTCGTGTGTGCGGCCCGGGGACACCCGCAGGTGTGTGTGCTCCCCCCGTGGCCGGCCGAGGCGGCTAGCCAGCACCTGGGGGCTGTTGGCAGCGCCCCTGGGCAGCCTCCTAGAGCCAGGGGTCTGGCAGGCTCCGGGGGCAAATGGACTACGGAAGCCGAGAGGGGCCCGTCCGCGCCAAAACCCAAAACGCGCTGCGGCCTCCAGGGAGGGACACAGGGGACACAAGTGGCTGTGTGGCGTGCAGTGCCCGACCAGAGGGAGGGAGGTTGGCTGGCTGCTGAGGCGCAGCAGGTGTCAGCCCTTCGGGAAGTGCCCGTGGATGCTTCGGGAATGGGGCCTGCCAACTCAGAACCCCCGTTCCCTGTGGCTGCATCCGGCCAGGGGTCTCCAGGGGCTCCAGGGTCGGGTGCGCCGCGGGCCTGGGGGGCTTCTTGCCTGTGTGCAGGGCTTCTACGCACAAGGTGGCACCTCATCCCGGCCCAAGGGTGGTGGCAGGAACCCAGGTGGCGCTCGGGGACTCAGCAGGGCCTGCCCCCGGGGCCTGCCCGCAACACCTGATTGCCCGCGGGCGTGTCCGTCCACCCTCAAAAAGTTCTGCTGGGACAGCCCTGACCGAGCTCCGAGCTCCTCGCCCTTGGACCGCCCCAGTGGGCTTCAGGAGTGGGTGTGTGGCAGCAGCAGCCCTCCCCAGTCAACCACCTTGCGTCGGCCCCACCCGACAAGCCCCTAGGGCGGGCGGGGCTTCCCGGGGGGCCTATTTGCAACGCCGGGAAGCGCGGGGCAGTTCGTGTGTGCGGCCCGGGGACACCCGCAGGTGTGTGTGCTCCCCCCGTGGCCGGCCGAGGCGGCTAGCCAGCACCTGGGGGCTGTTGGCAGCGCCCCTGGGCAGCCTCCTAGAGCCAGGGGTCTGGCAGGCTCCGGGGGCAAATGGACTACGGAAGCCGAGAGGGGCCCGTCCGCGCCAAAACCCAAAACGCGCTGCGGCCTCCAGGGAGGGACACAGGGGACACAAGTGGCTGTGTGGCGTGCAGTGCCCGACCAGAGGGAGGGAGGTTGGCTGGCTGCTGAGGCGCAGCAGGTGTCAGCCCTTCGGGAAGTGCCCGTGGATGCTTCGGGAATGGGGCCTGCCAACTCAGAACCCCCGTTCCCTGTGGCTGCATCCGGCCAGGGGGCTCCAGGGTCGGGTGCGCCGCAGGCCTGGGGGGGCTTCTTGCCTGTGTGCATGGCTTCTACGCACAAGGTGGCACCTCATCCCGGCCCAAGGGTGGTGGCAGGAACCCAGGTGGCGCTCGGGGACTCAGCAGGGCCTGCCCGCAACAACTGATTGCCCGCGGGCGTGTCCGTCCACCCTCAAAAAGTTCTGCTGGGACAGCCCTGACCGAGCTCCGAGCTCCTCGCCCTTGGACCGCCCCAGTGGGCTTCAGGAGTGGGTGTGTGCCAGCAGCAGCCCTCCCCAGTCAACCACCTTGCGTCGGCCCCACCCGACAAGCCCCTAGGGCGGGCGGGGCTTCCCGGGGGGCCTATTTGCAATGCCGGGAAGCGCGGGGCAGTTCGTGTGTGCGGCCCGGGGACACCCGCAGGTGTGTGTGCTCCCCCGTGGCCGTCCGCTGCGGCTAGCCAGCACCTGGGGGCTGTTGGCAGCGCCCCTGGGCAGCCTCCTAGAGCCAGGGGTCTGGCAGGCTCCGGGGGCAAATGGACTACGGAAGCCGAGAGGGGCCCGTCCGCGCCAAAACCCAAAACGCGCTGCGGCCTCCAGGGAGGGACACAGGGGACACAAGTGGCTGTGTGGCGTGCAGTGCCCGACCAGAGGGAGGGAGGTTGGCTGGCTGCTGAGGCGCAGCAGGTGTCAGCCCTTCGGGAAGTGCCCGTGGATGCTTCGGGAATGGGGCCTGCCAACTCAGAACCCCCGTTCCCTGTGGCTGCATCCGGCCAGGGGGCTCCAGGGTCGGGTGCGCCGCGGGCCTGGGGGGCTTCTTGCCTGTGTGCAGGGCTTCTACGCACAAGGTGGCACCTCATCCCGGCCCAAGGGTGGTGGCAGGAACCCAGGTGGCGCTCGGGGACTCAGCAGGGCCTGCCCCCGGGGCCTGCCCGCAACACCTGATTGCCCGCGGGCGTGTCCGTCCACCCTCAAAAAGTTCTGCTGGGACAGCCCTGACCGAGCTCCGAGCTCCTCGCCCTTGGACCGCCCCAGTGGGCTTCAGGAGTGGGTGTGTGCCAGCAGCAGCCCTCCCCAGTCAACCACCTTGCGTCGGCCCCACCCGACAAGCCCCTAGGGCGGGCGGGGCTTCCCGGGGGGCCTATTTGCAACGCCGGGAAGCGCGGGGCAGTTCGTGTGTGCGGCCCGGGGACACCCGCAGGTGTGTGTGCTCCCCCGTGGCCGTCCGCTACGGCTAGCCAGCACCTGGGGGCTGTTGGCAGCGCCCCTGGGCAGCCTCCTAGAGCCAGGGGTCTGGCAGGCTCCGGGGCAAATGGACTACGGAAGCCGAGAGGGGCCGTCCGCGCCAAAACCCAAAACGCGCTGCGGCCTCCAGGGAGGGACACAGGGGACACAAGTGGCTGTGTGGCGTGCAGTGCCCGACCAGAGGGAGGAGGTTGGCTGGCTGCTGAGGCGCAGCAGGTGTCAGCCCTTCGGGAAGTGCCCGTGGATGCTTCGGGAATGGGGCCTGCCAACTCAGAACCCCCGTTCCCTGTGGCTGCATCCGGCCAGGGGGCTCCAGGGTCGGGTGCGCCGCGGGCCTGGGGGGCTTCTTGCCTGTGTGCAGGGCTTCTACGCACAAGGTGGCACCTCATCCCGGCCCAAGGGTGGTGGCAGGAACCCAGGTGGCGCTCGGGGACTCAGCAGGGCCTGCCCCCGGGGCCTGCCCGCAACACCTGATTGCCCGCGGGCGTGTCCGTCCACCCTCAAAAAGTTCTGCTGGGACAGCCCTGACCGAGCTCCGAGCTCCTCGCCCTTGGACCGCCCCAGTGGGCTTCAGGAGTGGGTGTGTGCCAGCAGCAGCCCTCCCCAGTCAACCACCTTGCGTCGGCCCCACCCCGACAAGCCCCTAGGGCAGGCGGGGCTTCCCGGGGGGCCTATTTGCAACGCCGGGAAGCGCGGGGCAGTTCGTGTGTGCGGCCCGGGGACACCCGCAGGTGTGTGTGCTCCCCCCGTGGCCGGCCGAGACGGCTAGCCAGCACCTGGGGGCTGTTGGCAGCGCCCCTGGGCAGCCTCCTAGAGCCAGGGGTCTGGCAGGCTCCGGGGGCAAATGGACTACGGAAGCCGAGAGGGGCCCGTCCGCGCCAAAACCCAAAACGCGCTGCGGCCTCCAGGGAGGGACACAGGGGACACAAGTGGCTGTGTGGCGTGCAGTGCCCGACCAGAGGGAGGGAGTTGGCTGGCTGCTGAGGCGCAGCAGGTGTCAGCCCTTCGGGAAGTGCCCGTGGATGCTTCAGGAATGGGGCCTGCCAACTCAGAACCCCCGTTCCCTGTGGCTGCATCTGGCCAGGGGCTCCAGGGTCGGTGCGCCGCGGGCCTGGGGGGCTTCTGCCTGTGTGCAGGGCTTCTACGCACAAGGTGGCACCTCATCCCGGCCCAAGGGTGGTGGCAGGAACCCAGGTGACGCTCGGGGACTCAGCAGGGCTGCCCCCGGGGCCTGCCCGCAACACCTGATTGCCCGCGGGCGTGTCCGTCCACCCTCAAAAAGTTCTGCTGGACAGCCCTGGACCGAGCTCCGAGCTCCTCGCCCTTGGACCGCCCCAGTGGGCTTCAGGAGTGGGTGTGTGGCAGCAGCAGCCCTCCCCAGTCAACCACCTTGCGTCGGCCCCACCCGACAAGCCCCTAGGGCGGGCGGGGCTTCCCGGGGGGCCTATTTGCAACGCCGGGAAGCGCGGGGCAGTTCGTGTGTGCGGCCCGGGGACACCCGCAGGTGTGTGTGCTCCCCCCGTGGCCGGCCGAGGCGGCTAGCCAGCACCTGGGGGCTGTTGGCAGCGCCCCTGGGCAGCCTCCTAGAGCCAGGGGTCTGGCAGGCTCCGGGGGCAAATGGACTACGGAAGCCGAGAGGGGCCCGTCCGCGCCAAAACCCAAAACGCGCTGCGGCCTCCAGGGAGGGACACAGGGGACACAAGTGGCTGTGTGGCGTGCAGTGCCCGACCAGAGGGAGGGAGGTTGGCTGGCTGCTGAGGCGCAGCAGGTGTCAGCCCTTCGGGAAGTGCCCGTGGATGCTTCGGGAATGGGGCCTGCCAACTCAGAACCCCCGTTCCCTGTGGCTGCATCCGGCCAGGGGGCTCCAGGGGCTCCAGGGTCGGGTGCGCCGCGGGCCTGGGGGGCTTCTTGCCTGTGTGCAGGGCTTCTACGCACAAGGTGGCACCTCATCCCGGCCCAAGGGTGGTGGCAGGAACCCAGGTGGCGCTCGGGGACTCAGCAGGGCCTGCCCCCGGGGCCTGCCCGCAACACCTGATTGCCCGCGGGCGTGTCTGTCCACCCTCAAAAAGTTCTGCTGGGACAGCCATGACCGAGCTCCGAGCTCCTCGCCCTTGGACCGCCCCAGTGGGCTTCAGGAGTGGGTGTGTGGCAGCAGCAGCCCTCCCCAGTCAACCACCTTGCGTCGGCCCCACCCGACAAGCCCCTAGGGCGGGCGGGGCTTCCCGGGGGGCCTATTTGCAACGCCGGGAAGCGCGGGGCAGTTCGTGTGTGCGGCCCGGGGACACCCGCAGGTGTGTGTGCTCCCCCCGTGGCCGGCCGAGGCGGCTAGCCAGCACCTGGGGGCTGTTGGCAGCGCCCCTGGGCAGCCTCCTAGAGCCAGGGGTCTGGCAGGCTCTGGGGGCAAATGGACTACGGAAGCCGAGAGGGGCCCGTCCGCGCCAAAACCCAAAACGCGCTGCGGCCTCCAGGGAGGGACACAGGGGACACAAGTGGCTGTGTGGCGTGCAGTGCCCGACCAGAGGGAGGGAGGTTGGCTGGCTGCTGAGGCGCAGCAGGTGTCAGCCCTTCGGGAAGTGCCCGTGGATGCTTCGGGAATGGGGCCTGCCAACTCAGAACCCCCGTTCCCTGTGGCTGCATCCGGCCAGGGGGCTCCAGGGTCGGGTGCGCCGCAGGCCTGGGAGGCTTCTTGCCTGTGTGCATGGCTTCTACGCACAAGGTGGCACCTCATCCCGGCCCAAGGGTGGTGGCAGGAACCCAGGTGGCGCTCGGGGACTCAGCAGGGCCTGCCCGCAACACCTGATTGCCCGCGGGCGTGTCCGTCCACCCTCAAAAAGTTCTGCTGGGACAGCCCTGACCGAGCTCCGAGCTCCTCGCCCTTGGACCGCCCCAGTGGGCTTCAGGAGTGGGTGTGTGCCAGCAGCAGCCCTCCCCACTCACCCACCGTGCGTCGGCCCCGCCCGACAAGCCCCTAGGGCCGGCGGGGCTTCCCGGGGGGCCTATTTGCAACGCCGGGAAGCGCGGGGCAGTTCGTGTGTGCGGCCCGGGGACACCCGCAGGTGTGTGTGCTCCCCCCGTGGCCGTCCGCTACGGCTAGCCAGCACCTGGGGGCTGTTGGCAGCGCCCCTGGGCAGCCTCCTAGAGCCAGGGGTCTGGCAGGCTCCGGGGGCAAATGGACTACGGAAGCCGAGAGGGGCCCGTCCGCGCCAAAACCCAAAACGCGCTGCGGCCTCCAGGGAGGGACACAGGGGACACAAGTGGCTGTGTGGCGTGCAGTGCCCGACCAGAGGGAGGGAGGTTGGCTGGCTGCTGAGGCGCAGCAGGTGTCAGCCCTTCGGGAAGTGCCCGTGGATGCTTCGGGAATGGGGCCTGCCAACTCAGAACCCCCGTTCCCTGTGGCTGCATCCGGCCAGGGGGCTCCAGGGTCGGGTGCGCCGCGGGCCTGGGGGGCTTCTTGCCTGTGTGCAGGGCTTCTACGCACAAGGTGGCACCTCATCCCGGCCCAAGGGTGGTGGCAGGAACCCAGGTGGCGCTCGGGGACTCAGCAGGGCCTGCCCCCGGGGCCTGCCCGCAACACCTGATTGCCCGCGGGCGTGTCCGTCCACCCTCAAAAAGTTCTGCTGGGACAGCCCTGACCGAGCTCCGAGCTCCTCGCCCTTGGACCGCCCCAGTGGGCTTCAGGAGTGGGTGTGTGCCAGCAGCAGCCCTCCCCAGTCAACCACCTTGCGTCGGCCCCACCCGACAAGCCCCTAGGGCGGGCGGGGCTTCCCGGGGGGCCTATTTGCAATGCCGGGAAGCGCGGGGCAGTTCGTGTGTGCGGCCCGGGGACACCCGCAGGTGTGTGTGCTCCCCCCGTGGCCGGCCGAGGCGGCTAGCCAGCACCTGGGGGCTGTTGGCAGCGCCCCTGGGCAGCCTCCTAGAGCCAGGGGTCTGGCAGGCTCTGGGGGCAAATGGACTACGGAAGCCGAGAGGGGCCCGTCCGCGCCAAAACCCAAAACGCGCTGCGGCCTCCAGGGAGGGACACAGGGGACACAAGTGGCTGTGTGGCGTGCAGTGCCCGACCAGAGGGAGGGAGGTTGGCTGGCTGCTGAGGCGCAGCAGGTGTCAGCCCTTCGGGAAGTGCCCGTGGATGCTTCGGGAATGGGGCCTGCCAACTCAGAACCCCCGTTCCCTGTGGCTGCATCCGGCCAGGGGGCTCCAGGGTCGGGTGCGCCGCAGGCCTGGGAGGCTTCTTGCCTGTGTGCATGGCTTCTACGCACAAGGTGGCACCTCATCCCGGCCCAAGGGTGGTGGCAGGAACCCAGGTGGCGCTCGGGGACTCAGCAGGGCCTGCCCGCAACACCTGATTGCCCGCGGGCGTGTCCGTCCACCCTCAAAAAGTTCTGCTGGGACAGCCCTGACCGAGCTCCGAGCTCCTCGCCCTTGGACCGCCCCAGTGGGCTTCAGGAGTGGGTGTGTGCCAGCAGCAGCCCTCCCCACTCACCCACCGTGCGTCGGCCCCGCCCGACAAGCCCCTAGGGCCGGCGGGGCTTCCCGGGGGGCCTATTTGCAACGCCGGGAAGCGCGGGGCAGTTCGTGTGTGCGGCCCGGGGACACCCGCAGGTGTGTGTGCTCCCCCCGTGGCCGTCCGCTACGGCTAGCCAGCACCTGGGGGCTGTTGGCAGCGCCCCTGGGCAGCCTCCTAGAGCCAGGGGTCTGGCAGGCTCCGGGGGCAAATGGACTACGGAAGCCGAGAGGGGCCCGTCCGCGCCAAAACCCAAAACGCGCTGCGGCCTCCAGGGAGGGACACAGGGGACACAAGTGGCTGTGTGGCGTGCAGTGCCCGACCAGAGGGAGGGAGGTTGGCTGGCTGCTGAGGCGCAGCAGGTGTCAGCCCTTCGGGAAGTGCCCGTGGATGCTTCGGGAATGGGGCCTGCCAACTCAGAACCCCCGTTCCCTGTGGCTGCATCCGGCCAGGGGGCTCCAGGGTCGGGTGCGCCGCGGGCCTGGGGGGCTTCTTGCCTGTGTGCAGGGCTTCTACGCACAAGGTGGCACCTCATCCCGGCCCAAGGGTGGTGGCAGGAACCCAGGTGGCGCTCGGGGACTCAGCAGGGCCTGCCCCCGGGGCCTGCCCGCAACACCTGATTGCCCGCGGGCGTGTCCGTCCACCCTCAAAAAGTTCTGCTGGGACAGCCCTGACCGAGCTCCGAGCTCCTCGCCCTTGGACCGCCCCAGTGGGCTTCAGGAGTGGGTGTGTGCCAGCAGCAGCCCTCCCCAGTCAACCACCTTGCGTCGGCCCCACCCGACAAGCCCCTAGGGCAGGCGGGGCTTCCCGGGGGGCCTATTTGCAACGCCGGGAAGCGCGGGGCAGTTCGTGTGTGCGGCCCGGGGACACCCGCAGGTGTGTGTGCTCCCCCCGTGGCCGGCCGAGACGGCTAGCCAGCACCTGGGGGCTGTTGGCAGCGCCCCTGGGCAGCCTCCTAGAGCCAGGGGTCTGGCAGGCTCCGGGGGCAAATGGACTACGGAAGCCGAGAGGGGCCCGTCCGCGCCAAAACCCAAAACGCGCTGCGGCCTCCAGGGAGGGACACAGGGGACACAAGTGGCTGTGTGGCGTGCAGTGCCCGACCAGAGGGAGGGAGGTTGGCTGGCTGCTGAGGCGCAGCAGGTGTCAGCCCTTCGGGAAGTGCCCGTGGATGCTTCGGGAATGGGGCCTGCCAACTCAGAACCCCCGTTCCCTGTGGCTGCATCCGGCCAGGGGGCTCCAGGGGCTCCAGGGTCGGGTGCGCCGCGGGCCTGGGGGGCTTCTTGCCTGTGTGCAGGGCTTCTACGCACAAGGTGGCACCTCATCCCGGCCCAAGGGTGGTGGCAGGAACCCAGGTGGCGCTCGGGGACTCAGCAGGGCCTGCCCCCGGGGCCTGCCCGCAACACCTGATTGCCCGCGGGCGTGTCTGTCCACCCTCAAAAAGTTCTGCTGGGACAGCCATGACCGAGCTCCGAGCTCCTCGCCCTTGGACCGCCCCAGTGGGCTTCAGGAGTGGGTGTGTGGCAGCAGCAGCCCTCCCCAGTCAACCACCTTGCGTCGGCCCCACCCGACAAGCCCCTAGGGCGGGCGGGGCTTCCCGGGGGGCCTATTTGCAACGCCGGGAAGCGCGGGGCAGTTCGTGTGTGCGGCCCGGGGACACCCGCAGGTGTGTGTGCTCCCCCCGTGGCCGGCCGAGGCGGCTAGCCAGCACCTGGGGGCTGTTGGCAGCGCCCCTGGGCAGCCTCCTAGAGCCAGGGGTCTGGCAGGCTCTGGGGGCAAATGGACTACGGAAGCCGAGAGGGGCCCGTCCGCGCCAAAACCCAAAACGCGCTGCGGCCTCCAGGGAGGGACACAGGGGACACAAGTGGCTGTGTGGCGTGCAGTGCCCGACCAGAGGGAGGGAGGTTGGCTGGCTGCTGAGGCGCAGCAGGTGTCAGCCCTTCGGGAAGTGCCCGTGGATGCTTCGGGAATGGGGCCTGCCAACTCAGAACCCCCGTTCCCTGTGGCTGCATCCGGCCAGGGGGCTCCAGGGTCGGGTGCGCCGCAGGCCTGGGAGGCTTCTTGCCTGTGTGCATGGCTTCTACGCACAAGGTGGCACCTCATCCCGGCCCAAGGGTGGTGGCAGGAACCCAGGTGGCGCTCGGGGACTCAGCAGGGCCTGCCCGCAACACCTGATTGCCCGCGGGCGTGTCCGTCCACCCTCAAAAAGTTCTGCTGGGACAGCCCTGACCGAGCTCCGAGCTCCTCGCCCTTGGACCGCCCCAGTGGGCTTCAGGAGTGGGTGTGTGCCAGCAGCAGCCCTCCCCAGTCAACCACCTTGCGTCGGCCCCACCCGACAAGCCCCTAGGGCGGGCGGGGCTTCCCGGGGGGCCTATTTGCAACGCCGGGAAGCGCGGGGCAGTTCGTGTGTGCGGCCCGGGGACACCCGCAGGTGTGTGTGCTCCCCCGTGGCCGTCCGCTGCGGCTAGCCAGCACCTGGGGGCTGTTGGCAGCGCCCCTGGGCAGCCTCCTAGAGCCAGGGGTCTGGCAGGCTCCGGGGGCAAATGGACTACGGAAGCCGAGAGGGGCCCGTCCGCGCCAAAACCCAAAACGCGCTGCGGCCTCCAGGGAGGGACACAGGGGACACAAGTGGCTGTGTGGCGTGCAGTGCCCGACCAGAGGGAGGGAGGTTGGCTGGCTGCTGAGGCGCAGCAGGTGTCAGCCCTTCGGGAAGTGCCCGTGGATGCTTCGGGAATGGGGCCTGCCAACTCAGAACCCCCGTTCCCTGTGGCTGCAGCCGGCCAGGGGGCTCCAGGGTCGGGTGCGCCGCGGGCCTGGGGGGCTTCTTGCCTGTGTGCAGGGCTTCTACGCACAAGGTGGCACCTCATCCCGGCCCAAGGGTGGTGGCAGGAACCCAGGTGGCGCTCGGGGACTCAGCAGGGCCTGCCCCCGGGGCCTGCCCGCAACACCTGATTGCCCGCGGGCGTGTCCGTCCACCCTCAAAAAGTTCTGCTGGGACAG
This sequence comes from Lepus europaeus, assembly GCF_033115175.1. Taxonomy (NCBI): domain Eukaryota; kingdom Metazoa; phylum Chordata; class Mammalia; order Lagomorpha; family Leporidae; genus Lepus; species Lepus europaeus. The sequence continues at coordinate 236,342 of NW_026909028.1, read as the reverse complement.
CCCTGACCGAGCTCCGAGCTCCTCGCCCTTGGACCGCCCCAGTGGGCTTCAGGAGTGGGTGTGTGCCAGCAGCAGCCCTCCCCAGTCAACCACCTTGCGTCGGCCCCACCCGACAAGCCCCTAGGGCGGGCGGGGCTTCCCGGGGGGCCTATTTGCAACGCCGGGAAGCGCGGGGCAGTTCGTGTGTGCGGCCCGGGGACACCCGCAGGTGTGTGTGCTCCCCCCGTGGCCGTCCGCTGCGGCTAGCCAGCACCTGGGGGCTGTTGGCAGCGCCCCTGGGCAGCCTCCTAGAGCCAGGGGTCTGGCAGGCTCCGGGGGCAAATGGACTACGGAAGCCGAGAGGGGCCCGTCCGCGCCAAAACCCAAAACGCGCTGCGGCCTCCAGGGAGGGACACAGGGGACACAAGTGGCTGTGTGGCGTGCAGTGCCCGACCAGAGGGAGGGAGGTTGGCTGGCTGCTGAGGCGCAGCAGGTGTCAGCCCTTCGGGAAGTGCCCGTGGATGATCGGGAATGGGGCCTGCCAACTCAGAACCCCCGTTCCCTGTGGCTGCATCCGGCCAGGGGGCTCCAGGGTCGGGTGCGCCGCGGGCCTGGGGGGCTTCTTGCCTGTGTGCAGGGCTTCTACGCACAAGGTGGCACCTCATCCCGGCCCAAGGGTGGTGGCAGGAACCCAGGTGGCGCTCGGGGACTCAGCAGGGCCTGCCCCCGGGGCCTGCCCGCAACACCTGATTGCCCGCGGGCGTGTCCGTCCACCCTCAAAAAGTTCTGCTGGGACAGCCCTGACCGAGCTCCGAGCTCCTCGCCCTTGGACCGCCCCAGTGGGCTTCAGGAGTGGGTGTGTGCCAGCAGCAGCCCTCCCCAGTCAACCACCTTGCGTCGGCCCCACCCGACAAGCCCCTAGGGCGGGCGGGGCTTCCCGGGGGGCCTATTTGCAACGCCGGGAAGCGCGGGGCAGTTCGTGTGTGCGGCCCGGGGACACCCGCAGGTGTGTGTGCTCCCCCCGTGGCCGGCCGAGACGGCTAGCCAGCACCTGGGGGCTGTTGGCAGCGCCCCTGGGCAGCCTCCTAGAGCCAGGGGTCTGGCAGGCTCCGGGGGCAAATGGACTACGGAAGCCGAGAGGGGCCCGTCCGCGCCAAAACCCAAAACGCGCTGCGGCCTCCAGGGAGGGACACAGGGGACACAAGTGGCTGTGTGGCGTGCAGTGCCCGACCAGAGGGAGGGAGGTTGGCTGGCTGCTGAGGCGCAGCAGGTGTCAGCCCTTCGGGAAGTGCCCGTGGATGCTTCAGGAATGGGGCCTGCCAACTCAGAACCCCCGTTCCCTGTGGCTGCATCTGGCCAGGGGGCTCCAGGGTCGGGTGCGCCGCGGGCCTGGGGGGCTTCTTGCCTGTGTGCAGGGCTTCTACGCACAAGGTGGCACCTCATCCCGGCCCAAGGGTGGTGGCAGGAACCCAGGTGGCGCTCGGGGACTCAGCAGGGCCTGCCCCCGGGGCCTGCCCGCAACACCTGATTGCCCGCGGGCGTGTCCGTCCACCCTCAAAAAGTTCTGCTGGGACAGCCCTGACCGAGCTCCGAGCTCCTCGCCCTTGGACCGCCCCAGTGGGCTTCAGGAGTGGGTGTGTGGCAGCAGCAGCCCTCCCCAGTCAACCACCTTGCGTCGGCCCCACCCGACAAGCCCCTAGGGCGGGCGGGGCTTCCCGGGGGGCCTATTTGCAACGCCGGGAAGCGCGGGGCAGTTCGTGTGTGCGGCCCGGGGACACCCGCAGGTGTGTGTGCTCCCCCCGTGGCCGGCCGAGGCGGCTAGCCAGCACCTGGGGGCTGTTGGCAGCGCCCCTGGGCAGCCTCCTAGAGCCAGGGGTCTGGCAGGCTCCGGGGGCAAATGGACTACGGAAGCCGAGAGGGGCCCGTCCGCGCCAAAACCCAAAACGCGCTGCGGCCTCCAGGGAGGGACACAGGGGACACAAGTGGCTGTGTGGCGTGCAGTGCCCGACCAGAGGGAGGGAGGTTGGCTGGCTGCTGAGGCGCAGCAGGTGTCAGCCCTTCGGGAAGTGCCCGTGGATGCTTCGGGAATGGGGCCTGCCAACTCAGAACCCCCGTTCCCTGTGGCTGCATCCGGCCAGGGGGCTCCAGGGTCGGGTGCGCCGCGGGCCTGGGGGGCTTCTTGCCTGTGTGCAGGGCTTCTACGCACAAGGTGGCACCTCATCCCGGCCCAAGGGTGGTGGCAGGAACCCAGGTGGCGCTCAGGGACTCAGCAGGGCCTGCCCCCGGGGCCTGCCCGCAACACCTGATTGCCCGCGGGCGTGTCCGTCCACCCTCAAAAAGTTCTGCTGGGACAGCCCTGACCGAGCTCCGAGCTCCTCGCCCTTGGACCGCCCCAGTGGGCTTCAGGAGTGGGTGTGTGGCAGCAGCAGCCCTCCCCAGTCAACCACCTTGCGTCGGCCCCACCCGACAAGCCCCTAGGGCGGGCGGGGCTTCCCGGGGGGCCTATTTGCAACGCCGGGAAGCGCGGGGCAGTTCGTGTGTGCGGCCCGGGGACACCCGCAGGTGTGTGTGCTCCCCCCGTGGCCGTCCGCTGCGGCTAGCCAGCACCTGGGGGCTGTTGGCAGCGCCCCTGGGCAGCCTCCTAGAGCCAGGGGTCTGGCAGGCTCCGGGGGCAAATGGACTACGGAAGCCGAGAGGGGCCCGTCCGCGCCAAAACCCAAAACGCGCTGCGGCCTCCAGGGAGGGACACAGGGGACACAAGTGGCTGTGTGGCATGCAGTGCCCGACCAGAGGGAGGGAGGTTGGCTGGCTGCTGAGGCGCAGCAGGTGTCAGCCCTTCGGGAAGTGCCCGTGGATGCTTCGGGAATGGGGCCTGCCAACTCAGAACCCCCGTTCCCTGTGGCTGCATCCGGCCAGGGGGCTCCAGGGTCGGGTGCGCCGCGGGCCTGGGGGGCTTCTTGCCTGTGTGCAGGGCTTCTATGCACAAGGTGGCACCTCATCCCGGCCCAAGGGTGGTGGCAGGAACCCAGGTGGCGCTCGGGGACTCAGCAGGGCCTGCCCCCGGGGCCTGCCCGCAACACCTGATTGCCCGCGGGCGTGTCCGTCCACCCTCAAAAAGTTCTGCTGGGACAGCCCTGACCGAGCTCCGAGCTCCTCGCCCTTGGACCGCCCCAGTGGGCTTCAGGAGTGGGTGTGTGCCAGCAGCAGCCCTCCCCAGTCAACCACCTTGCGTCGGCCCCACCCGACAAGCCCCTAGGGCAGGCGGGGCTTCCCGGGGGCCTATTTGCAACGCCGGGAAGCGCGGGGCAGTTCGTGTGTGCGGCCCGGGGACACCCGCAGGTGTGTGTGCTCCCCCCGTGGCCGGCCGAGACGGCTAGCCAGCACCTGGGGGCTGTTGGCAGCGCCCCTGGGCAGCCTCCTAGAGCCAGGGGTCTGGCAGGCTCCGGGGGCAAATGGACTACGGAAGCCGAGAGGGGCCCGTCCGCGCCAAAACCCAAAACGCGCTGCGGCCTCCAGGGAGGGACACAGGGGACACAAGTGGCTGTGTGGCGTGCAGTGCCCGACCAGAGGGAGGGAGGTTGGCTGGCTGCTGAGGCGCAGCAGGTGTCAGCCCTTCGGGAAGTGCCCGTGGATGCTTCGGGAATGGGGCCTGCCAACTCAGAACCCCCGTTCCCTGTGGCTGCATCCGGCCAGGGGGCTCCAGGGGCTCCAGGGTCGGGTGCGCCGCGGGCCTGGGGGGCTTCTTGCCTGTGTGCAGGGCTTCTACGCACAAGGTGGCACCTCATCCCGGCCCAAGGGTGGTGGCAGGAACCCAGGTGGCGCTCGGGGACTCAGCAGGGCCTGCCCCCGGGGCCTGCCCGCAACACCTGATTGCCCGCGGGCGTGTCTGTCCACCCTCAAAAAGTTCTGCTGGGACAGCCATGACCGAGCTCCGAGCTCCTCGCCCTTGGACCGCCCCAGTGGGCTTCAGGAGTGGGTGTGTGGCAGCAGCAGCCCTCCCCAGTCAACCACCTTGCGTCGGCCCCACCCGACAAGCCCCTAGGGCGGGCGGGGCTTCCCGGGGGGCCTATTTGCAACGCCGGGAAGCGCGGGGCAGTTCGTGTGTGCGGCCCGGGGACACCCGCAGGTGTGTGTGCTCCCCCCGTGGCCGGCCGAGGCGGCTAGCCAGCACCTGGGGGCTGTTGGCAGCGCCCCTGGGCAGCCTCCTAGAGCCAGGGGTCTGGCAGGCTCTGGGGGCAAATGGACTACGGAAGCCGAGAGGGGCCCGTCCGCGCCAAAACCCAAAACGCGCTGCGGCCTCCAGGGAGGGACACAGGGGACACAAGTGGCTGTGTGGCGTGCAGTGCCCGACCAGAGGGAGGGAGGTTGGCTGGCTGCTGAGGCGCAGCAGGTGTCAGCCCTTCGGGAAGTGCCCGTGGATGCTTCGGGAATGGGGCCTGCCAACTCAGAACCCCCGTTCCCTGTGGCTGCATCCGGCCAGGGGGCTCCAGGGTCGGGTGCGCCGCAGGCCTGGGGGGCTTCTTGCCTGTGTGCATGGCTTCTACGCACAAGGTGGCACCTCATCCCGGCCCAAGGGTGGTGGCAGGAACCCAGGTGGCGCTCGGGGACTCAGCAGGGCCTGCCCGCAACACCTGATTGCCCGCGGGCGTGTCCGTCCACCCTCAAAAAGTTCTGCTGGGACAGCCCTGACCGAGCTCCGAGCTCCTCGCCCTTGGACCGCCCCAGTGGGCTTCAGGAGTGGGTGTGTGCCAGCAGCAGCCCTCCCCAGTCAACCACCTTGCGTCGGCCCCACCCGACAAGCCCCTAGGGCGGGCGGGGCTTCCCGGGGGGCCTATTTGCAACGCCGGGAAGCGCGGGGCAGTTCGTGTGTGCGGCCCGGGGACACCCGCAGGTGTGTGTGCTCCCCCGTGGCCGTCCGCTGCGGCTAGCCAGCACCTGGGGGCTGTTGGCAGCGCCCCTGGGCAGCCTCCTAGAGCCAGGGGTCTGGCAGGCTCCGGGGGCAAATGGACTACGGAAGCCGAGAGGGGCCCGTCCGCGCCAAAACCCAAAACGCGCTGCGGCCTCCAGGGAGGGACACAGGGGACACAAGTGGCTGTGTGGCGTGCAGTGCCCGACCAGAGGGAGGGAGGTTGGCTGGCTGCTGAGGCGCAGCAGGTGTCAGCCCTTCGGGAAGTGCCCGTGGATGCTTCGGGAATGGGGCCTGCCAACTCAGAACCCCCGTTCCCTGTGGCTGCAGCCGGCCAGGGGGCTCCAGGGTCGGGTGCGCCGCGGGCCTGGGGGGCTTCTTGCCTGTGTGCAGGGCTTCTACGCACAAGGTGGCACCTCATCCCGGCCCAAGGGTGGTGGCAGGAACCCAGGTGGCGCTCGGGGACTCAGCAGGGCCTGCCCCCGGGGCCTGCCCGCAACACCTGATTGCCCGCGGGCGTGTCCGTCCACCCTCAAAAAGTTCTGCTGGGACAGCCCTGACCGAGCTCCGAGCTCCTCGCCCTTGGACCGCCCCAGTGGGCTTCAGGAGTGGGTGTGTGCCAGCAGCAGCCCTCCCCAGTCAACCACCTTGCGTCGGCCCCACCCGACAAGCCCCTAGGGCGGGCGGGGCTTCCCGGGGGGCCTATTTGCAACGCCGGGAAGCGCGGGGCAGTTCGTGTGTGCGGCCCGGGGACACCCGCAGGTGTGTGTGCTCCCCCCGTGGCCGTCCGCTGCGGCTAGCCAGCACCTGGGGGCTGTTGGCAGCGCCCCTGGGCAGCCTCCTAGAGCCAGGGGTCTGGCAGGCTCCGGGGGCAAATGGACTACGGAAGCCGAGAGGGGCCCGTCCGCGCCAAAACCCAAAACGCGCTGCGGCCTCCAGGGAGGGACACAGGGGACACAAGTGGCTGTGTGGCGTGCAGTGCCCGACCAGAGGGAGGGAGGTTGGCTGGCTGCTGAGGCGCAGCAGGTGTCAGCCCTTCGGGAAGTGCCCGTGGATGCTTCGGGAATGGGGCCTGCCAACTCAGAACCCCCGTTCCCTGTGGCTGCATCCGGCCAGGGGGCTCCAGGGTCGGGTGCGCCGCGGGCCTGGGGGGCTTCTTGCCTGTGTGCAGGGCTTCTACGCACAAGGTGGCACCTCATCCCGGCCCAAGGGTGGTGGCAGGAACCCAGGTGGCGCTCGGGGACTCAGCAGGGCCTGCCCCCGGGGCCTGCCCGCAACACCTGATTGCCCGCGGGCGTGTCCGTCCACCCTCAAAAAGTTCTGCTGGGACAGCCCTGACCGAGCTCCGAGCTCCTCGCCCTTGGACAGCCCCAGTGGGCTTCAGGAGTGGGTGTGTGCCAGCAGCAGCCCTCCCCAGTCAACCACCTTGCGTCGGCCCCACCCGACAAGCCCCTAGGGCGGGCGGGGCTTCCCGGGGGGCCTATTTGCAACGCCGGGAAGCGCGGGGCAGTTCGTGTGTGCCGCCCGGGGACACCCGCAGGTGTGTGTGCTCCCCCCGTGGCCGTCCGCTGCGGCTAGCCAGCACCTGGGGGCTGTTGGCAGCGCCCCTGGGCAGCCTCCTAGAGCCAGGGGTCTGGCAGGCTCCGGGGGCAAATGGACTACGGAAGCCGAGAGGGGCCCGTCCGCGCCAAAACCCAAAACGCGCTGCGGCCTCCAGGGAGGGACACAGGGGACACAAGTGGCTGTGTGGCGTGCAGTGCCCGACCAGAGGGAGGGAGGTTGGCTGGCTGCTGAGGCGCAGCAGGTGTCAGCCCTTCGGGAAGTGCCCGTGGATGCTTTGGGAATGGGGCCTGCCAACTCAGAACCCCCGTTCCCTGTGGCTGCATCCGGCCAGGGGGCTCCAGGGGCTCAGGGTCGGGTGCGCCGTGGGCCTGGGGGGCTTCTTGCCTGTGTGCAGGGCTTCTACGCACAAGGTGGCACCTCATCCCGGCCCAAGGGTGGTGGCAGGAACCCAGGTGGCGCTCGGGGACTCAGCAGGGCCTGCCCCCGGGGCCTGCCCGCAACACCTGATTGCCCGCGGGCGTGTCCGTCCACCCTCAAAAAGTTCTGCTGGGACAGCCCTGACCGAGCTCCGAGCTCCTCGCCCTTGGACCGCCCCAGTGGGCTTCAGGAGTGGGTGTGTGCCAGCAGCAGCCCTCCCCAGTCAACCACCTTGCGTCGGCCCCACCCGACAAGCCCCTAGGGCGGGCGGGGCTTCCCGGGGGGCCTATTTGCAACGCCGGGAAGCGCGGGGCAGTTCGTGTGTGCGGCCCGGGGACACCCGCAGGTGTGTGTGCTCCCCCCGTGGCCGGCCGAGGCGGCTAGCCAGCACCTGGGGGCTGTTGGCAGCGCCCCTGGGCAGCCTCCTAGAGCCAGGGGTCTGGCAGGCTCCGGGGGCAAATGGACTACGGAAGCCGAGAGGGGCCCGTCCGCGCCAAAACCCAAAACGCGCTGCGGCCTCCAGGGAGGGACACAGGGGACACAAGTGGCTGTGTGGCGTGCAGTGCCCGACCAGAGGGAGGGAGGTTGGCTGGCTGCTGAGGCGCAGCAGGTGTCAGCCCTTCGGGAAGTGCCCGTGGATGCTTCGGGAATGGGGCCTGCCAACTCAGAACCCCCGTTCCCTGTGGCTGCATCCGGCCAGGGGCTCCAGGGGCTCCAGGGTCGGGTGCGCCGCGGGCCTGGGGGGCTTCTTGCCTGTGTGCAGGGCTTCTACGCACAAGGTGGCACCTCATCCCGGCCCAAGGGTGGTGGCAGGAACCCAGGTGGCGCTCGGGGACTCAGCAGGGCCTGCCCCTGGGGCCTGCCCGCAACACCTGATTGCCCGCGGGCGTGTCTGTCCACCCTCAAAAAGTTCTGCTGGGACAGCCCTGACCGAGCTCCGAGCTCCTCGCCCTTGGACCGCCCCAGTGGGCTTCAGGAGTGGGTGTGTGCCAGCAGCAGCCCTCCCCAGTCAACCACCTTGCGTCGGCCCCACCCGACAAGCCCCTAGGGCGGGCGGGGCTTCCCGGGGGGCCTATTTGCAACGCCGGGAAGCGCGGGGCAGTTCGTGTGTGCGGCCCGGGGACACCCGCAGGTGTGTGTGCTCCCCCCGTGGCCGGCCGAGGCGGCTAGCCAGCACCTGGGGGCTGTTGGCAGCGCCCCTGGGCAGCCTCCTAGAGCCAGGGGTCTGGCAGGCTCTGGGGGCAAATGGACTACGGAAGCCGAGAGGGGCCCGTCCGCGCCAAAACCCAAAACGCGCTGCGGCCTCCAGGGAGGGACACAGGGGACACAAGTGGCTGTGTGGCGTGCAGTGCCCGACCAGAGGGAGGGAGGTTGGCTGGCTGCTGAGGCGCAGCAGGTGTCAGCCCTTCGGGAAGTGCCCGTGGATGCTTCGGGAATGGGGCCTGCCAACTCAGAACCCCCGTTCCCTGTGGCTGCATCCGGCCAGGGGGCTCCAGGGTCGGGTGCGCCGCAGGCCTGGGGGGCTTCTTGCCTGTGTGCATGGCTTCTACGCACAAGGTGGCACCTCATCCCGGCCCAAGGGTGGTGGCAGGAACCCAGGTGGCGCTCGGGGACTCAGCAGGGCCTGCCCGCAACAACTGATTGCCCGCGGGCGTGTCCGTCCACCCTCAAAAAGTTCTGCTGGGACAGCCCTGACCGAGCTCCGAGCTCCTCGCCCTTGGACCGCCCCAGTGGGCTTCAGGAGTGGGTGTGTGCCAGCAGCAGCCCTCCCCAGTCAACCACCTTGCGTCGGCCCCACCCGACAAGCCCCTAGGGGCGGGCGGGGCTTCCCGGGGGGCCTATTTGCAATGCCGGGAAGCGCGGGGCAGTTCGTGTGTGCGGCCCGGGGACACCCGCAGGTGTGTGTGCTGCCCCGTGGCCGTCCGCTGCGGCTAGCCAGCACCTGGGGGCTGTTGGCAGCGCCCCTGGGCAGCCTCCTAGAGCCAGGGGTCTGGCAGGCTCCGGGGGCAAATGGACTACGGAAGCCGAGAGGGGCCCGTCCGCGCCAAAACCCAAAACGCGCTGCGGCCTCCAGGGAGGGACACAGGGGACACAAGTGGCTGTGTGGCGTGCAGTGCCCGACCAGAGGGAGGGAGGTTGGCTGGCTGCTGAGGCGCAGCAGGTGTCAGCCCTTCGGGAAGTGCCCGTGGATGCTTCGGGAATGGGGCCTGCCAACTCAGAACCCCCGTTCCCTGTGGCTGCATCCGGCCAGGGGGCTCCAGGGTCGGGTGCGCCGCGGGCCTGGGGGGCTTCTTGCCTGTGTGCAGGGCTTCTACGCACAAGGTGGCACCTCATCCCGGCCCAAGGGTGGTGGCAGGAACCCAGGTGGCGCTCGGGGACTCAGCAGGGCCTGCCCCCGGGGCCTGCCCGCAACACCTGATTGCCCGCGGGCGTGTCCGTCCACCCTCAAAAAGTTCTGCTGGGACAGCCCTGACCGAGCTCCGAGCTCCTCGCCCTTGGACCGCCCCAGTGGGCTTCAGGAGTGGGTGTGTGGCAGCAGCAGCCCTCCCCAGTCAACCACCTTGCGTCGGCCCCACCCGACAAGCCCCTAGGGCGGGCGGGGCTTCCCGGGGGGCCTATTTGCAACGCCGGGAAGCGCGGGGCAGTTCGTGTGTGCGGCCCGGGGACACCCGCAGGTGTGTGTGCTCCCCCCGTGGCCGTCCGCTACGGCTAGCCAGCACCTGGGGGCTGTTGGCAGCGCCCCTGGGCAGCCTCCTAGAGCCAGGGGTCTGGCAGGCTCCGGGGGCAAATGGACTACGGAAGCCGAGAGGGGCCCGTCCGCGCCAAAACCCAAAACGCGCTGCGGCCTCCAGGGAGGGACACAGGGGACACAAGTGGCTGTGTGGCGTGCAGTGCCCGACCAGAGGGAGGGAGGTTGGCTGGCTGCTGAGGCGCAGCAGGTGTCAGCCCTTCGGGAAGTGCCCGTGGATGCTTCGGGAATGGGGCCTGCCAACTCAGAACCCCCGTTCCCTGTGGCTGCATCCGGCCAGGGGGCTCCAGGGTCGGGTGCGCCGCGGGCCTGGGGGGCTTCTTGCCTGTGTGCAGGGCTTCTACGCACAAGGTGGCACCTCATCCCGGCCCAAGGGTGGTGGCAGGAACCCAGGTGGCGCTCGGGGACTCAGCAGGGCCTGCCCCCGGGGCCTGCCCGCAACACCTGATTGCCCGCGGGCGTGTCCGTCCACCCTCAAAAAGTTCTGCTGGGACAGCCCTGACCGAGCTCCGAGCTCCTCGCCCTTGGACCGCCCCAGTGGGCTTCAGGAGTGGGTGTGTGCCAGCAGCAGCCCTCCCCAGTCAACCACCTTGCGTCGGCCCCACCCGACAAGCCCCTAGGGCAGGCGGGGCTTCCCGGGGGGCCTATTTGCAACGCCGGGAAGCGCGGGGCAGTTCGTGTGTGCGGCCCGGGGACACCCGCAGGTGTGTGTGCTCCCCCCGTGGCCGGCCGAGACGGCTAGCCAGCACCTGGGGGCTGTTGGCAGCGCCCCTGGGCAGCCTCCTAGAGCCAGGGGTCTGGCAGGCTCCGGGGGCAAATGGACTACGGAAGCCGAGAGGGGCCCGTCCGCGCCAAAACCCAAAACGCGCTGCGGCCTCCAGGGAGGGACACAGGGGACACAAGTGGCTGTGTGGCGTGCAGTGCCCGACCAGAGGGAGGGAGGTTGGCTGGCTGCTGAGGCGCAGCAGGTGTCAGCCCTTCGGGAAGTGCCCGTGGATGCTTCAGGAATGGGGCCTGCCAACTCAGAACCCCCGTTCCCTGTGGCTGCATCTGGCCAGGGGGCTCCAGGGTCGGGTGCGCCGCGGGCCTGGGGGGCTTCTTGCCTGTGTGCAGGGCTTCTACGCACAAGGTGGCACCTCATCCCGGCCCAAGGGTGGTGGCAGGAACCCAGGTGGCGCTCGGGGACTCAGCAGGGCCTGCCCCCGGGGCCTGCCCGCAACACCTGATTGCCCGCGGGCGTGTCCGTCCACCCTCAAAAAGTTCTGCTGGGACAGCCCTGACCGAGCTCCGAGCTCCTCGCCCTTGGACCGCCCCAGTGGGCTTCAGGAGTGGGTGTGTGGCAGCAGCAGCCCTCCCCAGTCAACCACCTTGCGTCGGCCCCACCCGACAAGCCCCTAGGGCGGGCGGGGCTTCCCGGGGGGCCTATTTGCAACGCCGGGAAGCGCGGGGCAGTTCGTGTGTGCGGCCCGGGGACACCCGCAGGTGTGTGTGCTCCCCCCGTGGCCGGCCGAGGCGGCTAGCCAGCACCTGGGGGCTGTTGGCAGCGCCCCTGGGCAGCCTCCTAGAGCCAGGGGTCTGGCAGGCTCCGGGGGCAAATGGACTACGGAAGCCGAGAGGGGCCCGTCCGCGCCAAAACCCAAAACGCGCTGCGGCCTCCAGGGAGGGACACAGGGGACACAAGTGGCTGTGTGGCGTGCAGTGCCCGACCAGAGGGAGGGAGGTTGGCTGGCTGCTGAGGCGCAGCAGGTGTCAGCCCTTCGGGAAGTGCCCGTGGATGCTTCGGGAATGGGGCCTGCCAACTCAGAACCCCCGTTCCCTGTGGCTGCATCCGGCCAGGGGGCTCCAGGGTCGGGTGCGCCGCGGGCCTGGGGGGCTTCTTGCCTGTGTGCAGGGCTTCTACGCACAAGGTGGCACCTCATCCCGGCCCAAGGGTGGTGGCAGGAACCCAGGTGGCGCTCGGGGACTCAGCAGGGCCTGCCCCCGGGGCCTGCCCGCAACACCTGATTGCCCGCGGGCGTGTCCGTCCACCCTCAAAAAGTTCTGCTGGGACAGCCCTGACCGAGCTCCGAGCTCCTCGCCCTTGGACCGCCCCAGTGGGCTTCAGGAGTGGGTGTGTGGCAGCAGCAGCCCTCCCCAGTCAACCACCTTGCGTCGGCCCCACCCGACAAGCCCCTAGGGCGGGCGGGGCTTCCCGGGGGGCCTATTTGCAACGCCGGGAAGCGCGGGGCAGTTCGTGTGTGCGGCCCGGGGACACCCGCAGGTGTGTGTGCTCCCCCCGTGGCCGTCCGCTGCGGCTAGCCAGCACCTGGGGGCTGTTGGCAGCGCCCCTGGGCAGCCTCCTAGAGCCAGGGGTCTGGCAGGCTCCGGGGGCAAATGGACTACGGAAGCCGAGAGGGGCCCGTCCGCGCCAAAACCCAAAACGCGCTGCGGCCTCCAGGGAGGGACACAGGGGACACAAGTGGCTGTGTGGCATGCAGTGCCCGACCAGAGGGAGGGAGGTTGGCTGGCTGCTGAGGCGCAGCAGGTGTCAGCCCTTCGGGAAGTGCCCGTGGATGCTTCGGGAATGGGGCCTGCCAACTCAGAACCCCCGTTCCCTGTGGCTGCATCCGGCCAGGGGGCTCCAGGGTCGGGTGCGCCGCGGGCCTGGGGGGCTTCTTGCCTGTGTGCAGGGCTTCTACGCACAAGGTGGCACCTCATCCCGGCCCAAGGGTGGTGGCAGGAACCCAGGTGGCGCTCGGGGACTCAGCAGGGCCTGCCCCCGGGGCCTGCCCGCAACACCTGATTGCCCGCGGGCGTGTCCGTCCACCCTCAAAAAGTTCTGCTGGGACAGCCCTGACCGAGCTCCGAGCTCCTCGCCCTTGGACCGCCCCAGTGGGCTTCAGGAGTGGGTGTGTGGCAGCAGCAGCCCTCCCCAGTCAACCACCTTGCGTCGGCCCCACCCGACAAGCCCCTAGGGCGGGCGGGGCTTCCCGGGGGGCCTATTTGCAACGCCGGGAAGCGCGGGGCAGTTCGTGTGTGCGGCCCGGGGACACCCGCAGGTGTGTGTGCTCCCCCCGTGGCCGGCCGAGGCGGCTAGCCAGCACCTGGGGGCTGTTGGCAGCGCCCCTGGGCAGCCTCCTAGAGCCAGGGGTCTGGCAGGCTCCGGGGGCAAATGGACTACGGAAGCCGAGAGGGGCCCGTCCGCGCCAAAACCCAAAACGCGCTGCGGCCTCCAGGGAGGGACACAGGGGACACAAGTGGCTGTGTGGCGTGCAGTGCCCGACCAGAGGGAGGGAGGTTGGCTGGCTGCTGAGGCGCAGCAGGTGTCAGCCCTTCGGGAAGTGCCCGTGGATGCTTCGGGAATGGGGCCTGCCAACTCAGAACCCCCGTTCCCTGTGGCTGCATCCGGCCAGGGGGCTCCAGGGTCGGGTGCGCCGCGGGCCTGGGGGGCTTCTTGCCTGTGTGCAGGGCTTCTACGCACAAGGTGGCACCTCATCCCGGCCCAAGGGTGGTGGCAGGAACCCAGGTGGCGCTCGGGGACTCAGCAGGGCCTGCCCCCGGGGCCTGCCCGCAACACCTGATTGCCCGCGGGCGTGTCCGTCCACCCTCAAAAAGTTCTGCTGGGACAGCCCTGACCGAGCTCCGAGCTCCTCGCCCTTGGACCGCCCCAGTGGGCTTCAGGAGTGGGTGTGTGGCAGCAGCAGCCCTCCCCAGTCAACCACCTTGCGTCGGCCCCACCCGACAAGCCCCTAGGGCGGGCGGGGCTTCCCGGGGGGCCTATTTGCAACGCCGGGAAGCGCGGGGCAGTTCGTGTGTGCGGCCCGGGGACACCCGCAGGTGTGTGTGCTCCCCCCGTGGCCGTCCGCTGCGGCTAGCCAGCACCTGGGGGCTGTTGGCAGCGCCCCTGGGCAGCCTCCTAGAGCCAGGGGTCTGGCAGGCTCCGGGGGCAAATGGACTACGGAAGCCGAGAGGGGCCCGTCCGCGCCAAAACCCAAAACGCGCTGCGGCCTCCAGGGAGGGACACAGGGGACACAAGTGGCTGTGTGGCGTGCAGTGCCCGACCAGAGGGAGGGAGGTTGGCTGGCTGCTGAGGCGCAGCAGGTGTCAGCCCTTCGGGAAGTGCCCGTGGATGCTTCGGGAATGGGGCCTGCCAACTCAGAACCCCCGTTCCCTGTGGCTGCATCCGGCCAGGGGGCTCCAGGGGCTCCAGGGTCGGGTGCGCCGCGGGCCTGGGGGGCTTCTTGCCTGTGTGCAGGGCTTCTACGCACAAGGTGGCACCTCATCCCGGCCCAAGGGTGGTGGCAGGAACCCAGGTGGCGCTCGGGGACTCAGCAGGGCCTGCCCCCGGGGCCTGCCCGCAACACCTGATTGCCCGCGGGCGTGTCCGTCCACCCTCAAAAAGTTCTGCTGGGACAGCCCTGACCGAGCTCCGAGCTCCTCGCCCTTGGACCGCCCCAGTGGGCTTCAGGAGTGGGTGTGTGCCAGCAGCAGCCCTCCCCAGTCAACCACCTTGCGTCGGCCCCACCCGACAAGCCCCTAGGGTGGGCGGGGCTTCCCGGGGGGCCTATTGGCAACGCCGGGAAGCGCGGGGCAGTTCGTGTGTGCGGCCCGGGGACACCCGCAGGTGTGTGTGCTCCCCCCGTGGCCGTCCGCTGCGGCTAGCCAGCACCTGGGGGCTGTTGGCAGCGCCCCTGGGCAGCCTCCTAGAGCCAGGGGTCTGGCAGGCTCCGGGGGCAAATGGACTACGGAAGCCGAGAGGGGCCCGTCCGCGCCAAAACCCAAAACGCGCTGCGGCCTCCAGGGAGGGACACAGGGGACACAAGTGGCTGTGTGGCGTGCAGTGCCCGACCAGAGGGAGGGAGGTTGGCTGGCTGCTGAGGCGCAGCAGGTGTCAGCCCTTCGGGAAGTGCCCGTGGATGCTTTGGGAATGGGGCCTGCCAACTCAGAACCCCCGTTCCCTGTGGCTGCATCCGGCCAGGGGGCTCCAGGGGCTCAGGGTCGGGTGCGCCGCGGGCCTGGGGGGCTTCTTGCCTGTGTGCAGGGCTTCTACGCACAAGGTGGCACCTCATCCCGGCCCAAGGGTGGTGGCAGGAACCCAGGTGGCGCTCGGGGACTCAGCAGGGCCTGCCCCCGGGGCCTGCCCGCAACACCTGATTGCCCGTGGGCGTGTCCGTCCACCCTCAAAAAGTTCTGCTGGGACAGCCCTGACCGAGCTCCGAGCTCCTCGCCCTTGGACCGCCCCAGTGGGCTTCAGGAGTGGGTGTGTGCCAGCAGCAGCCCTCCCCAGTCAACCACCTTGCGTCGGCCCCACCCGACAAGCCCCTAGGGCGGGCGGGGCTTCCCGGGGGGCCTATTTGCAACGCCGGGAAGCGCGGGGCAGTTCGTGTGTGCGGCCCGGGGACACCCGCAGGTGTGTGTGCTCCCCCCGTGGCCGGCCGAGGCGGCTAGCCAGCACCTGGGGGCTGTTGGCAGCGCCCCTGGGCAGCCTCCTAGAGCCAGGGGTCTGGCAGGCTCCGGGGGCAAATGGACTACGGAAGCCGAGAGGGGCCCGTCCGCGCCAAAACCCAAAACGCGCTGCGGCCTCCAGGGAGGGACACAGGGGACACAAGTGGCTGTGTGGCGTGCAGTGCCCGACCAGAGGGAGGGAGGTTGGCTGGCTGCTGAGGCGCAGCAGGTGTCAGCCCTTCGGGAAGTGCCCGTGGATGCTTCGGGAATGGGGCCTGCCAACTCAGAACCCCCGTTCCCTGTGGCTGCATCCGGCCAGGGGGCTCCAGGGGCTCCAGGGTCGGGTGCGCCGCGGGCCTGGGGGGCTTCTTGCCTGTGTGCAGGGCTTCTACGCACAAGGTGGCACCTCATCCCGGCCCAAGGGTGGTGGCAGGAACCCAGGTGGCGCTCGGGGACTCAGCAGGGCCTGCCCCCGGGGCCTGCCCGCAACACCTGATTGCCCGCGGGCGTGTCCGTCCACCCTCAAAAAGTTCTGCTGGGACAGCCCTGACCGAGCTCCGAGCTCCTCGCCCTTGGACCGCCCCAGTGGGCTTCAGGAGTGGGTGTGTGCCAGCAGCAGCCCTCCCCAGTCAACCACCTTGCGTCGGCCCCACCCGACAAGCCCCTAGGGCGGGCGGGGCTTCCCGGGGGGCCTATTTGCAACGCCGGGAAGCGCGGGGCAGTTCGTGTGTGCGGCCCGGGGACACCCGCAGGTGTGTGTGCTCCCCCCGTGGCCGGCCGAGACGGCTAGCCAGCACCTGGGGGCTGTTGGCAGCGCCCCTGGGCAGCCTCCTAGAGCCAGGGGTCTGGCAGGCTCTGGTGGCAAATGGACTACGGAAGCCGAGAGGGGCCCGTCCGCGCCAAAACCCAAAACGCGCTGCGGCCTCCAGGGAGGGACACAGGGGACACAAGTGGCTGTGTGGCGTGCAGTGCCCGACCAGAGGGAGGGAGGTTGGCTGGCTGCTGAGGCGCAGCAGGTGTCAGCCCTTCGGGAAGTGCCCGTGGATGCTTCGGGAATGGGGCCTGCCAACTCAGAACCCCCGTTCCCTGTGGCTGCATCCGGCCAGGGGGCTCCAGGGTCGGGTGCGCCGCAGGCCTGGGGGGCTTCTTGCCTGTGTGCAGGGCTTCTACGCACAAGGTGGCACCTCATCCCGGCCCAAGGGTGGTGGCAGGAACCCAGGTGGCGCTCGGGGACTCAGCAGGGCCTGCCCGCAACACCTGATTGCCCGCGGGCGTGTCCGTCCACCCTCAAAAAGTTCTGCTGGGACAGCCCTGACCGAGCTCCGAGCTCCTCGCCCTTGGACCGCCCCAGTGGGCTTCAGGAGTGGGTGTGTGCCAGCAGCAGCCCTCCCCAGTCAACCACCTTGCGTCGGCCCCACCCGACAAGCCCCTAGGGCGGGCGGGGCTTCCCGGGGGGCCTATTTGCAACGCCGGGAAGCGCGGGGCAGTTCGTGTGTGCGGCCCGGGGACACCCGCAGGTGTGTGTGCTCCCCCGTGGCCGTCCGCTGCGGCTAGCCAGCACCTGGGGGCTGTTGGCAGCGCCCCTGGGCAGCCTCCTAGAGCCAGGGGTCTGGCAGGCTCCGGGGGCAAATGGACTACGGAAGCCGAGAGGGGCCCGTCCGCGCCAAAACCCAAAACGCGCTGCGGCCTCCAGGGAGGGACACAGGGGACACAAGTGGCTGTGTGGCGTGCAGTGCCCGACCAGAGGGAGGGAGGTTGGCTGGCTGCTGAGGCGCAGCAGGTGTCAGCCCTTCGGGAAGTGCCCGTGGATGCTTCGGGAATGGGGCCTGCCAACTCAGAACCCCCGTTCCCTGTGGCTGCATCCGGCCAGGGGGCTCCAGGGTCGGGTGCGCCGCGGGCCTGGGGGGCTTCTTGCCTGTGTGCAGGGCTTCTACGCACAAGGTGGCACCTCATCCCGGCCCAAGGGTGGTGGCAGGAACCCAGGTGGCGCTCGGGGACTCAGCAGGGCCTGCCCCCGGGGCCTGCCCGCAACACCTGATTGCCCGCGGGCGTGTCCGTCCACCCTCAAAAAGTTCTGCTGGGACAGCCCTGACCGAGCTCCGAGCTCCTCGCCCTTGGACCGCCCCAGTGGGCTTCAGGAGTGGGTGTGTGCCAGCAGCAGCCCTCCCCAGTCAACCACCTTGCGTCGGCCCCACCCGACAAGCCCCTAGGGCGGGCGGGGCTTCCCGGGGGGCCTATTTGCAACGCCGGGAAGCGCGGGGCAGTTCGTGTGTGCGGCCCGGGGACACCCGCAGGTGTGTGTGCTCCCCCCGTGGCCGTCCGCTGCGGCTAGCCAGCACCTGGGGGCTGTTGGCAGCGCCCCTGGGCAGCCTCCTAGAGCCAGGGGTCTGGCAGGCTCCGGGGGCAAATGGACTACGGAAGCCGAGAGGGGCCCGTCCGCGCCAAAACCCAAAACGCGCTGCGGCCTCCAGGGAGGGACACAGGGGACACAAGTGGCTGTGTGGCGTGCAGTGCCCGACCAGAGGGAGGGAGGTTGGCTGGCTGCTGAGGCGCAGCAGGTGTCAGCCCTTCGGGAAGTGCCCGTGGATGCTTTGGGAATGGGGCCTGCCAACTCAGAACCCCCGTTCCCTGTGGCTGCATCCGGCCAGGGGGCTCCAGGGGCTCAGGGTCGGGTGCGCCGCGGGCCTGGGGGGCTTCTTGCCTGTGTGCAGGGCTTCTACGCACAAGGTGGCACCTCATCCCGGCCCAAGGGTGGTGGCAGGAACCCAGGTGGCGCTCGGGGACTCAGCAGGGCCTGCCCCCGGGGCCTGCCCGCAACACCTGATTGCCCGCGGGCGTGTCCGTCCACCCTCAAAAAGTTCTGCTGGGACAGCCCTGACCGAGCTCCGAGCTCCTCGCCCTTGGACCGCCCCAGTGGGCTTCAGGAGTGGGTGTGTGCCAGCAGCAGCCCTCCCCAGTCAACCACCTTGCGTCGGCCCCACCCGACAAGCCCCTAGGGCGGGCGGGGCTTCCCGGGGGGCCTATTTGCAACGCCGGGAAGCGCGGGGCAGTTCGTGTGTGCGGCCCGGGGACACCCGCAGGTGTGTGTGCTCCCCCCGTGGCCGGCCGAGGCGGCTAGCCAGCACCTGGGGGCTGTTGGCAGCGCCCCTGGGCAGCCTCCTAGAGCCAGGGGTCTGGCAGGCTCCGGGGGCAAATGGACTACGGAAGCCGAGAGGGGCCCGTCCGCGCCAAAACCCAAAACGCGCTGCGGCCTCCAGGGAGGGACACAGGGGACACAAGTGGCTGTGTGGCGTGCAGTGCCCGACCAGAGGGAGGGAGGTTGGCTGGCTGCTGAGGCGCAGCAGGTGTCAGCCCTTCGGGAAGTGCCCGTGGATGCTTCGGGAATGGGGCCTGCCAACTCAGAACCCCCGTTCCCTGTGGCTGCAGCCGGCCAGGGGGCTCCAGGGGCTCCAGGGTCGGGTGCGCCGCGGGCCTGGGGGGCTTCTTGCCTGTGTGCAGGGCTTCTACGCACAAGGTGGCACCTCATCCCGGCCCAAGGGTGGTGGCAGGAACCCAGGTGGCGCTCGGGGACTCAGCAGGGCCTGCCCCCGGGGCCTGCCCGCAACACCTGATTGCCCGCGGGCGTGTCTGTCCACCCTCAAAAAGTTCTGCTGGGACAGCCCTGACCGAGCTCCGAGCTCCTCGCCCTTGGACCGCCCCAGTGGGCTTCAGGAGTGGGTGTGTGCCAGCAGCAGCCCTCCCCAGTCAACCACCTTGCGTCGGCCCCACCCGACAAGCCCCTAGGGCGGGCGGGGCTTCCCGGGGGGCCTATTTGCAACGCCGGGAAGCGCGGGGCAGTTCGTGTGTGTGGCCCGGGGACACCCGCAGGTGTGTGTGCTCCCCCCGTGGCCGGCCGAGGCGGCTAGCCAGCACCTGGGGGCTGTTGGCAGCGCCCCTGGGCAGCCTCCTAGAGCCAGGGGTCTGGCAGGCTCTGGGGGCAAATGGACTACGGAAGCCGAGAGGGGCCCGTCCGCGCCAAAACCCAAAACGCGCTGCGGCCTCCAGGGAGGGACACAGGGGACACAAGTGGCTGTGTGGCGTGCAGTGCCCGACCAGAGGGAGGGAGGTTGGCTGGCTGCTGAGGCGCAGCAGGTGTCAGCCCTTCGGGAAGTGCCCGTGGATGCTTCGGGAATGGGGCCTGCCAACTCAGAACCCCCGTTCCCTGTGGCTGCATCCGGCCAGGGGGCTCCAGGGTCGGGTGCGCCGCAGGCCTGGGGGGCTTCTTGCCTGTGTGCATGGCTTCTACGCACAAGGTGGCACCTCATCCCGGCCCAAGGGTGGTGGCAGGAACCCAGGTGGCGCTCGGGGACTCAGCAGGGCCTGCCCGCAACAACTGATTGCCCGCGGGCGTGTCCGTCCACCCTCAAAAAGTTCTGCTGGGACAGCCCTGACCGAGCTCCGAGCTCCTCGCCCTTGGACCGCCCCAGTGGACTTCAGGAGTGGGTGTGTGCCAGCAGCAGCCCTCCCCAGTCAACCACCTTGCGTCGGCCCCACCCGACAAGCCCCTAGGGCGGGCGGGGCTTCCCGGGGGGCCTATTTGCAACGCCGGGAAGCGCGGGGCAGTTCGTGTGTGCGGCCCGGGGACACCCGCAGGTGTGTGTGCTCCCCCGTGGCCGTCCGCTGCGGCTAGCCAGCACCTGGGGGCTGTTGGCAGCGCCCCTGGGCAGCCTCCTAGAGCCAGGGGTCTGGCAGGCTCCGGGGGCAAATGGACTACGGAAGCCGAGAGGGGCCCGTCCGCGCCAAAACCCAAAACGCGCTGCGGCCTCCAGGGAGGGACACAGGGGACACAAGTGGCTGTGTGGCGTGCAGTGCCCGACCAGAGGGAGGGAGGTTGGCTGGCTGCTGAGGCGCAGCAGGTGTCAGCCCTTCGGGAAGTGCCCGTGGATGCTTCGGGAATGGGGCCTGCCAACTCAGAACCCCCGTTCCCTGTGGCTGCATCCGGCCAGGGGGCTCCAGGGTCGGGTGCGCCGCGGGCCTGGGGGGCTTCTTGCCTGTGTGCAGGGCTTCTACGCACAAGGTGGCACCTCATCCCGGCCCAAGGGTGGTGGCAGGAACCCAGGTGGCGCTCGGGGACTCAGCAGGGCCTGCCCCCGGGGCCTGCCCGCAACACCTGATTGCCCGCGGGCGTGTCCGTCCACCCTCAAAAAGTTCTGCTGGGACAGCCCTGACCGAGCTCCGAGCTCCTCGCCCTTGGACCGCCCCAGTGGGCTTCAGGAGTGGGTGTGTGCCAGCAGCAGCCCTCCCCAGTCAACCACCTTGCGTCGGCCCCACCCGACAAGCCCCTAGGGCAGGCGGGGCTTCCCGGGGGGCCTATTTGCAACGCCGGGAAGCGCGGGGCAGTTCGTGTGTGCGGCCCGGGGACACCCGCAGGTGTGTGTGCTCCCCCCGTGGCCGGCCGAGACGGCTAGCCAGCACCTGGGGGCTGTTGGCAGCGCCCCTGGGCAGCCTCCTAGAGCCAGGGGTCTGGCAGGCTCCGGGGGCAAATGGACTACGGAAGCCGAGAGGGGCCCGTCCGTGCCAAAACCCAAAACGCGCTGCGGCCTCCAGGGAGGGACACAGGGGACACAAGTGGCTGTGTGGCGTGCAGTGCCCGACCAGAGGGAGGGAGGTTGGCTGGCTGCTGAGGCGCAGCAGGTGTCAGCCCTTCGGGAAGTGCCCGTGGATGCTTCAGGAATGGGGCCTGCCAACTCAGAACCCCCGTTCCCTGTGGCTGCATCTGGCCAGGGGGCTCCAGGGTCGGGTGCGCCGCGGGCCTGGGGGGCTTCTTGCCTGTGTGCAGGGCTTCTACGCACAAGGTGGCACCTCATCCCGGCCCAAGGGTGGTGGCAGGAACCCAGGTGGCGCTCGGGGACTCAGCAGGGCCTGCCCCCGGGGCCTGCCCGCAACACCTGATTGCCCGCGGGCGTGTCCGTCCACCCTCAAAAAGTTCTGCTGGGACAGCCCTGACCGAGCTCCGAGCTCCTCGCCCTTGGACCGCCCCAGTGGGCTTCAGGAGTGGGTGTGTGGCAGCAGCAGCCCTCCCCAGTCAACCACCTTGCGTCGGCCCCACCCGACAAGCCCCTAGGGCGGGCGGGGCTTCCCGGGGGGCCTATTTGCAACGCCGGGAAGCGCGGGGCAGTTCGTGTGTGCGGCCCGGGGACACCCGCAGGTGTGTGTGCTCCCCCCGTGGCCGGCCGAGGCGGCTAGCCAGCACCTGGGGGCTGTTGGCAGCGCCCCTGGGCAGCCTCCTAGAGCCAGGGGTCTGGCAGGCTCCGGGGGCAAATGGACTACGGAAGCCGAGAGGGGCCCGTCCGCGCCAAAACCCAAAACGCGCTGCGGCCTCCAGGGAGGGACACAGGGGACACAAGTGGCTGTGTGGCGTGCAGTGCCCGACCAGAGGGAGGGAGGTTGGCTGGCTGCTGAGGCGCAGCAGGTGTCAGCCCTTCGGGAAGTGCCCGTGGATGCTTCGGGAATGGGGCCTGCCAACTCAGAACCCCCGTTCCCTGTGGCTGCATCCGGCCAGGGGGCTCCAGGGTCGGGTGCGCCGCGGGCCTGGGGGGCTTCTTGCCTGTGTGCAGGGCTTCTACGCACAAGGTGGCACCTCATCCCGGCCCAAGGGTGGTGGCAGGAACCCAGGTGGCGCTCGGGGACTCAGCAGGGCCTGCCCCCGGGGCCTGCCCGCAACACCTGATTGCCCGCGGGCGTGTCCGTCCACCCTCAAAAAGTTCTGCTGGGACAGCCCTGACCGAGCTCCGAGCTCCTCGCCCTTGGACCGCCCCAGTGGGCTTCAGGAGTGGGTGTGTGCCAGCAGCAGCCCTCCCCAGTCAACCACCTTGCGTCGGCCCCACCCGACAAGCCCCTAGGGCGGGCGGGGCTTCCCGGGGGGCCTATTTGCAACGCCGGGAAGCGCGGGGCAGTTCGTGTGTGCGGCCCGGGGACACCCGCAGGTGTGTGTGCTCCCCCCGTGGCCGGCCGAGGCGGCTAGCCAGCACCTGGGGGCTGTTGGCAGCGCCCCTGGGCAGCCTCCTAGAGCCAGGGGTCTGGCAGGCTCCGGGGGCAAATGGACTACGGAAGCCGAGAGGGGCCCGTCCGCGCCAAAACCCAAAACGCGCTGCGGCCTCCAGGGAGGGACACAGGGGACACAAGTGGCTGTGTGGCGTGCAGTGCCCGACCAGAGGGAGGGAGGTTGGCTGGCTGCTGAGGCGCAGCAGGTGTCAGCCCTTCGGGAAGTGCCCGTGGATGCTTCGGGAATGGGGCCTGCCAACTCAGAACCCCCGTTCCCTGTGGCTGCATCCGGCCAGGGGGCTCCAGGGGCTCCAGGGTCGGGTGCGCCGCGGGCCTGGGGGGCTTCTTGCCTGTGTGCAGGGCTTCTACGCACAAGGTGGCACCTCATCCCGGCCCAAGGGTGGTGGCAGGAACCCAGGTGGCGCTCGGGGACTCAGCAGGGCCTGCCCCCGGGGCCTGCCCGCAACACCTGATTGCCCGCGGGCGTGTCCGTCCACCCTCAAAAAGTTCTGCTGGGACAGCCCTGACCGAGCTCCGAGCTCCTCGCCCTTGGACCGCCCCAGTGGGCTTCAGGAGTGGGTGTGTGGCAGCAGCAGCCCTCCCCAGTCAACCACCTTGCGTCGGCCCCACCCGACAAGCCCCTAGGGCGGGCGGGGCTTCCCGGGGGGCCTATTTGCAACGCCGGGAAGCGCGGGGCAGTTCGTGTGTGCGGCCCGGGGACACCCGCAGGTGTGTGTGCTCCCCCCGTGGCCGTCCGCTGCGGCTAGCCAGCACCTGGGGGCTGTTGGCAGCGCCCCTGGGCAGCCTCCTAGAGCCAGGGGTCTGGCAGGCTCCGGGGGCAAATGGACTACGGAAGCCGAGAGGGGCCCGTCCGCGCCAAAACCCAAAACGCGCTGCGGCCTCCAGGGAGGGACACAGGGGACACAAGTGGCTGTGTGGCGTGCAGTGCCCGACCAGAGGGAGGGAGGTTGGCTGGCTGCTGAGGCGCAGCAGGTGTCAGCCCTTCGGGAAGTGCCCGTGGATGCTTCGGGAATGGGGCCTGCCAACTCAGAACCCCCGTTCCCTGTGGCTGCAGCCGGCCAGGGGGCTCCAGGGGCTCCAGGGTCGGGTGCGCCGCGGGCCTGGGGGGTTTCTTGCCTGTGTGCAGGGCTTCTACGCACAAGGTGGCACCTCATCCCGGCCCAAGGGTGGTGGCAGGAACCCAGGTGGCGCTCGGGGACTCAGCAGGGCCTGCCCCCGGGGCCTGCCCGCAACAGCTGATTGCCCGCGGGCGTGTCCGTCCACCCTCAAAAAGTTCTGCTGGGACAGCCCTGACCGAGCTCCGAGCTCCTCGCCCTTGGACCGCCCCAGTGGGCTTCAGGAGTGGGTGTGTGCCAGCAGCAGCCCTCCCCAGTCAACCACCTTGCGTCGGCCCCACCCGACAAGCCCCTAGGGCGGGCGGGGCTTCCCGGGGGGCCTATTTGCAACGCCGGGAAGCGCGGGGCAGTTCGTGTGTGCGGCCCGGGGACACCCGCAGGTGTGTGTGCTCCCCCCGTGGCCGTCCGCTGCGGCTAGCCAGCACCTGGGGGCTGTTGGCAGCGCCCCTGGGCAGCCTCCTAGAGCCAGGGGTCTGGCAGGCTCCGGGGGCAAATGGACTACGGAAGCCGAGAGGGGCCCGTCCGCGCCAAAACCCAAAACGCGCTGCGGCCTCCAGGGAGGGACACAGGGGACACAAGTGGCTGTGTGGCGTGCAGTGCCCGACCAGAGGGAGGGAGGTTGGCTGGCTGCTGAGGCGCAGCAGGTGTCAGCCCTTCGGGAAGTGCCCGTGGATGCTTCGGGAATGGGGCCTGCCAACTCAGAACCCCCGTTCCCTGTGGCTGCATCCGGCCAGGGGGCTCCAGGGTCGGGTGCGCCGCGGGCCTGGGGGGCTTCTTGCCTGTGTGCAGGGCTTCTACGCACAAGGTGGCACCTCATCCCGGCCCAAGGGTGGTGGCAGGAACCCAGGTGGCGCTCGGGGACTCAGCAGGGCCTGCCCCCGGGGCCTGCCCGCAACACCTGATTGCCCGCGGGCGTGTCCGTCCACCCTCAAAAAGTTCTGCTGGGACAGCCCTGACCGAGCTCCGAGCTCCTCGCCCTTGGACCGCCCCAGTGGGCTTCAGGAGTGGGTGTGTGCCAGCAGCAGCCCTCCCCAGTCAACCACCTTGCGTCGGCCCCACCCGACAAGCCCCTAGGGCAGGCGGGGCTTCCCGGGGGGCCTATTTGCAACGCCGGGAAGCGCGGGGCAGTTCGTGTGTGCGGCCCGGGGACACCCGCAGGTGTGTGTGCTCCCCCCGTGGCCGGCCGAGACGGCTAGCCAGCACCTGGGGGCTGTTGGCAGCGCCCCT
Organism: Lepus europaeus; assembly: GCF_033115175.1. Lineage (NCBI taxonomy): Eukaryota > Metazoa > Chordata > Mammalia > Lagomorpha > Leporidae > Lepus > Lepus europaeus. The sequence continues at coordinate 211,918 of NW_026909028.1, read as the reverse complement.
GGGCAGCCTCCTAGAGCCAGGGGTCTGGCAGGCTCCGGGGGCAAATGGACTACGGAAGCCGAGAGGGGCCCGTCCGCGCCAAAACCCAAAACGCGCTGCGGCCTCCAGGGAGGGACACAGGGGACACAAGTGGCTGTGTGGCGTGCAGTGCCCGACCAGAGGGAGGGAGGTTGGCTGGCTGCTGAGGCGCAGCAGGTGTCAGCCCTTCGGGAAGTGCCCGTGGATGCTTCAGGAATGGGGCCTGCCAACTCAGAACCCCCGTTCCCTGTGGCTGCATCTGGCCAGGGGGCTCCAGGGTCGGGTGCGCCGCGGGCCTGGGGGGCTTCTTGCCTGTGTGCAGGGCTTCTACGCACAAGGTGGCACCTCATCCCGGCCCAAGGGTGGTGGCAGGAACCCAGGTGGCGCTCGGGGACTCAGCAGGGCCTGCCCCCGGGGCCTGCCCGCAACACCTGATTGCCCGCGGGCGTGTCCGTCCACCCTCAAAAAGTTCTGCTGGGACAGCCCTGACCGAGCTCCGAGCTCCTCGCCCTTGGACCGCCCCAGTGGGCTTCAGGAGTGGGTGTGTGCCAGCAGCAGCCCTCCCCACTCACCCACCGTGCGTCGGCCCCGCCCGACAAGCCCCTAGGGCCGGCGGGGCTTCCCGGGGGACCTATTTGCAATGCCGGGAAGCGCGGGGCAGTTCGTGTGTGCGGCCCGGGGACACCCGCAGGTGTGTGTGCTCCCCCCGTGGCCGTCCGCTGCGGCTAGCCAGCACCTGGGGGCTGTTGGCAGCGCCCCTGGGCAGCCTCCTAGAGCCAGGGGTCTGGCAGGCTCCGGGGGCAAATGGACTACGGAAGCCGAGAGGGGCCCGTCCGCGCCAAAACCCAAAACGCGCTGCGGCCTCCAGGGAGGGACACAGGGGACACAAGTGGCTGTGTGGCGTGCAGTGCCCGACCAGAGGGAGGGAGGTTGGCTGGCTGCTGAGGCGCAGCAGGTGTCAGCCCTTTGGGAAGTGCCCGTGGATGCTTCGGGAATGGGGCCTGCCAACTCAGAACCCCCGTTCCCTGTGGCTGCATCCGGCCAGGGGGCTCCAGGGGCTCCAGGGTCGGGTGCGCCGCGGGCCTGGGGGGCTTCTTGCCTGTGTGCAGGGCTTCTACGCACAAGGTGGCACCTCATCCCGGCCCAAGGGTGGTGGCAGGAACCCAGGTGGCGCTCGGGGACTCAGCAGGGCCTGCCCCCGGGACCTGCCCGCAACACCTGATTGCCCGCGGGCGTGTCCGTCCACCCTCAAAAAGTTCTGCTGGGACAGCCCTGACCGAGCTCCGAGCTCCTCGCCCTTGGACCACCCCAGTGGGCTTCAGCAGTGGGTGTGTGGCAGCAGCAGCCCTCCCCAGTCAACCACCTTGCGTCGGCCCCACCCGACAAGCCCCTAGGGCGGGCGGGGCTTCCCGGGGGGCCTATTTGCAATGCCGGGAAGCGCGGGGCAGTTCGTGTGTGCGGCCCGGGGACACCCGCAGGTGTGTGTGCTCCCCCCGTGGCCGGCCGAGGCGGCTAGCCAGCACCTGGGGGCTGTTGGCAGCGCCCCTGGGCAGCCTCCTAGAGCCAGGGGTCTGGCAGGCTCCGGGGGCAAATGGACTACGGAAGCCGAGAGGGGCCCGTCCGCGCCAAAACCCAAAACGCGCTGCGGCCTCCAGGGAGGGACACAGGGGACACAAGTGGCTGTGTGGCGTGCAGTGCCCGACCAGAGGGAGGGAGGTTGGCTGGCTGCTGAGGCGCAGCAGGTGTCAGCCCTTCGGGAAGTGCCCGTGGATGCTTCGGGAATGGGGCCTGCCAACTCAGAACCCCCGTTCCCTGTGGCTGCATCCGGCCAGGGGGCTCCAGGGGCTCCAGGGTCGGGTGCGCCGCGGGCCTGGGGGGCTTCTTGCCTGTGTGCAGGGCTTCTACGCACAAGGTGGCACCTCATCCCGGCCCAAGGGTGGTGGCAGGAACCCAGGTGGCGCTCGGGGACTCAGCAGGGCCTGCCCCCGGGGCCTGCCCGCAACACCTGATTGCCCGCGGGCGTGTCCGTCCACCCTCAAAAAGTTCTGCTGGGACAGCCCTGACCGAGCTCCGAGCTCCTCGCCCTTGGACCGCCCCAGTGGGCTTCAGGAGTGGGTGTGTGGCAGCAGCAGCCCTCCCCAGTCAACCACCTTGCGTCGGCCCCACCCGACAAGCCCCTAGGGCGGGCGGGGCTTCCCGGGGGGCCTATTTGCAACGCCGGGAAGCACGGGGCAGTTCGTGTGTGCGGCCCGGGGACACCCGCAGGTGTGTGTGCTCCCCCCGTGGCCGGCCGAGGCGGCTAGCCAGCACCTGGGTGCTGTTGGCAGCGCCCCTGGGCAGCCTCCTAGAGCCAGGGGTCTGGCAGGCTCTGGGGGCAAATGGACTACGGAAGCCGAGAGGGGCCCGTCCGCGCCAAAACCCAAAACGCGCTGCGGCCTCCAGGGAGGGACACAGGGGACACAAGTGGCTGTGTGGCGTGCAGTGCCCGACCAGAGGGAGGGAGGTTGGCTGGCTGCTGAGGCGCAGCAGGTGTCAGCCCTTCGGGAAGTGCCCGTGGATGCTTCGGGAATGGGGCCTGCCAACTCAGAACCCCCGTTCCCTGTGGCTGCATCCGGCCAGGGGGCTCCAGGGTCGGGTGCGCCGCGGGCCTGGGGGGCTTCTTGCCTGTGTGCAGGGCTTCTACGCACAAGGTGGCACCTCATCCCGGCCCAAGGGTGGTGGCAGGAACCCAGGTGGCGCTCGGGGACTCAGCAGGGCCTGCCCGCAACACCTGATTGCCCGCGGGCGTGTCCGTCCACCCTCAAAAAGTTCTGCTGGGACAGCCCTGACCGAGCTCCGAGCTCCTCGCCCTTGGACCGCCCCAGTGGGCTTCAGGAGTGGGTGTGTGCCAGCAGCAGCCCTCCCCAGTCAACCACCTTGCGTCGGCCCCACCCGACAAGCCCCTAGGGCGGGCGGGGCTTCCCGGGGGGGCCTATTTGCAACGCCGGGAAGCGCGGGGCAGTTCGTGTGTGCGGCCCGGGGACACCCGCAGATGTGTGTGCTCCCCCCATGGCCGTCCGCTGCGGCTAGCCAGCACCTGGGGGCTGTTGGCAGCGCCCCTGGGCAGCCTCCTAGAGCCAGGGGTCTGGCAGGCTCCGGGGGCAAATGGACTACGGAAGCCGAGAGGGGCCCGTCCGCGCCAAAACCCAAAACGCGCTGCGGCCTCCAGGGAGGGACACAGGGGACACAAGTGGCTGTGTGGCGTGCAGTGCCCGACCAGAGGGAGGGAGGTTGGCTGGCTGCTGAGGCGCAGCAGGTGTCAGCCCTTCGGGAAGTGCCCGTGGATGCTTCGGGAATGGGGCCTGCCAACTCAGAACCCCCGTTCCCTGTGGCTGCATCCGGCCAGGGGGCTCCAGGGGCTCCAGGGTCGGGTGCGCCGCGGGCCTGGGGGGCTTCTTGCCTGTGTGCAGGGCTTCTACGCACAAGGTGGCACCTCATCCCGGCCCAAGGGTGGTGGCAGGAACCCAGGTGGCGCTCGGGGACTCAGCAGGGCCTGCCCCCGGGGCCTGCCCGCAACACCTGATTGCCCGCGGGCGTGTCCGTCCACCCTCAAAAAGTTCTGCTGGGACAGCCCTGACCGAGCTCCGAGCTCCTCGCCCTTGGACCGCCCCAGTGGGCTTCAGGAGTGGGTGTGTGGCAGCAGCAGCCCTCCCCAGTCAACCACCTTGCGTCGGCCCCACCCGACAAGCCCCTAGGGCGGGCGGGGCTTCCCGGGGGGCCTATTTGCAACGCCGGGAAGCGCGGGGCAGTTCGTGTGTGCGGCCCGGGGACACCCGCAGGTGTGTGTGCTCCCCCCGTGGCTGTCCGCTGCGGCTAGCCAGCACATGGGGGCTGTTGGCAGCGCCCCTGGGCAGCCTCCTAGAGCCAGGGGTCTGGCAGGCTCCGGGGGCAAATGGACTATGGAAGCCGAGAGGGGCCCATCCGCGCCAAAACCCAAAACGCGCTGCGGCCTCCAGGGAGGGACACAGGGGACACAAGTGGCTGTGTGGCGTGCAGTGCCCGACCAGAGGGAGGGAGGTTGGCTGGCTGCTGAGGCGCAGCAGGTGTCAGCCCTTCGGGAAGTGCCCGTGGATGCTTCGGGAATGGGGCCTGCCAACTCAGAACCCCCGTTCCCTGTGGCTGCATCCGGCCAGGGGGCTCCAGGGGCTCCAGGGTCGGGTGCGCCGCGGGCCTGCGGGGCTTCTTGCCTGTGTGCAGGGCTTCTATGCACAAGGTGGCACCTCATCCCGGCCCAAGGGTGGTGGCAGGAACCCAGGTGGCGCTCTGGGACTCAGCAGGGCCTGCCCCCGGGGCCTGCCCGCCACACCTGATTGCCCGCGGGCGTGTCCGTCCACCCTCAAAAAGTTCTGCTGGGACAGCCCTGACCGAGCTCCGAGCTCCTCGCCCTTGGACCGCCCCAGTGGGCTTCAGGAGTGGGTGTGTGCCAGCAGCAGCCCTCCCCAGTCAACCACCTTGCGTCGGCCCCACCCGACAAGCCCCTAGGGCGGGCGGGGCTTCCCGGGGGGCCTATTGCCAACGCCGGGAAGCGCGGGGCAGTTCGTGTGTGCGGCCCGGGGACACCCGCAGGTGTGTGTGCTCCCCCCGTAGCCGGCCGAGGCGGCTAGCCAGCACCTGGGGGCTGTTGGCAGCGCCCCTGGGCAGCCTCCTAGAGCCAGGGGTCTGGCAGGCTCCGGGGGCAAATGGACTACGGAAGCCGAGAGGGGCCCGTCCGCGCCAAAACCCAAAACGCGCTGCGGCCTCCAGGGAGGGACACAGGGGACACAAGTGGCTGTGTGGCGTGCAGTGCCCGACCAGAGGGAGGGAGGTTGGCTGGCTGCTGAGGCGCAGCAGGTGTCAGCCCTTCGGGAAGTGCCCGTGGATGCTTCGGGAATGGGGCCTGCCAACTCAGAACCCCCGTTCCCTGTGGCTGCATCCGGCCAGGGGGCTCCAGGGTCGGGTGCGCCGCGGGCCTGGGGGGCTTCTTGCCTGTGTGCAGGGCTTCTACGCACAAGGTGGCACCTCTTCCCGGCCCAAGGGTGGTGGCAGGAACCCAGGTGGCGCTCGGGGACTCAGCAGGGCCTGCCCCCGGGGCCTACCCGCAACACCTGATTGCCCGCGGGCGTGTCCGTCCACCCTCAAAAAGTTCTGCTGGAACAGCCCTGACCAGGCTCCGAGCTCCTCGCCCATGGACCGCCCCAGTGGGCTTCAGGAGTGGGTGTGTGCCAGCAGCAGCCCTCCCCAGTCAACCACCTTGCGTCGGCCCCACCCGACAAGCCCCTAGGGCGTGCGGGGCTTCCCGGGGGGCCTATTTGCAACGCCGGGAAGCGCGGGGCAGTTCGTGTGTGCGGCCCGGGGACACCCGCAGGTGTGTGTGCTCCCCCCGTGGCCGGCCGAGGCGGCTAGCCAGCACCTGGGGGCTGTTGGCAGCGCCCCTGGGCAGCCTCCTAGAGCCAGGGGTCTGGCAGGCTCCGGGGGCAAATGGACTACGGAAGCCGAGAGGGGCCCGTCCGCGCCAAAACCCAAAACGTGCTGCGGCCTCCAGGGAGGGACACAGGGGACACAAGTGGCTGTGTGGCGTGCAGTGCCTGACCAGAGGGAGGGAGGTTGGCTGGCTGCTGAGGCGCAGCAGGTGTCAGCCCTTCGGGAAGTGCCCGTGGATGCTTCGGGAATGGGGCCTGCCAACTCAGAACCCCCGTTCCCTGTGGCTGCATCCGGCCAGGGGGCTCCAGGGTCGGGTGCGCCGCGGGCCTGGGGGGCTTCTTGCCTGTGTGCAGGGCTTCTACGCACAAGGTGGCACCTCATCCCGGCCCAAGGGTGGTGGCAGGAACCCAGGTGGCGCTCGGGGACTCAGCAGGGCCTGCCCCCGGGGCCTGCCCGCAACACCTGATTGCCCGCGGGCGTGTCCGTCCACCCTCAAAAAGTTCTGCTGGGACAGCCCTGACCGAGCTCCGAGCTCCTCGCCCTTGGACCGCCCCAGTGGGCTTCAGGAGTGGGTGTGTGCCAGCAGCAGCCCTCCCCACTCACCCACCGTGCGTCGGCCCCGCCCGACAAGCCCCTAGGGCCGGCGGGGCTTCCCTGGGGACCTATTTGCAACGCCGGGAAGCGCGGGGCAGTTCGTGTGTGCGGCCCGGGGACACCCGCAGGTGTGTGTGCTCCCCCCGTGGCCGGCCGAGGCGGCTAGCCAGCACCTGGGGGCTGTTGGCAGCGCCCCTGGGCAGCCTCCTAGAGCCAGGGGTCTGGCAGGCTCCGGGGCCAAATGGACTACGGAAGCCGAGAGGGGCCCGTCCGCGCCAAAACCCAAAACGCGCTGCTGCCTCCAGGGAGGGACACAGGGGACACAAGTGGCTGTGTGGCTTGCAGTGCCCGACCAGAGGGAGGGAGGTTGGCTGGCTGCTGAGGCGCAGCAGGTGTCAGCCCTTCGGGAAGTGCCCGTGGATGCTTCGGGAATGGGGCCTGCCAACTCAGAACCCCCGTTCCCTGTGGCTGCAGCCGGCCAGGGGGCTCCAGGGTCGGGTGCGCCGCGGGCCTGGGGGGCTTCTTGCCTGTGTGCAGGGCTTCTACGCACAAGGTGGCACCTCATCCCGGCCCAAGGGTGGTGGCAGGAACCCAGGTGGCGCTCGGGGACTCAGCAGGGCCTGCCCCCGGGGCCTGCCCGCAACACCTGATTGCCCGCGGGCGTGTCCGTCCACCCTCAAAAAGTTCTGCTGGGACAGCCCTGACCGAGCTCCGAGCTCCTCGCCCTTGGACCGCCCCAGTGGGCTTCAGGAGTGGGTGTGTGCCAGCAGCAGCCCTCCCCACTCACCCACCGTGCGTCGGCCCCGCCCGACAAGCCCCTAGGGCCGGCGGGGCTTCCCGGGGGACCTATTTGCAACGCCGGGAAGCGCGGGGCAGTTCGTGTGTGCGGCCCGGGGACACCCGCAGGTGTGTGTGCTCCCCCCGTGGCCGGCCGAGGCGGCTAGCCAGCACCTGGGGGCTGTTGGCAGCGCCCCTGGGCAGCCTCCTAGAGCCAGGGGTCTGGCAGGCTCCGGGGGCAAATGGACTACGGAAGCCGAGAGGGGCCCGTCCGCGCCAAAACCCAAAACGCGCTGCGGCCTCCAGGGAGGGACACAGGGGACACAAGTGGCTGTGTGGCGTGCAGTGCCTGACCAGAGGGAGGGAGGTTGGCTGGCTGCTGAGGCGCAGCAGGTGTCAGCCCTTCGGGAAGTGCCCGTGGATGCTTCGGGAATGGGGCCTGCCAACTCAGAACCCCTGTTCCCTGTGGCTGCATCTGGCCAGGGGGCTCCAGGGTCGGGTGCGCCGCGGGCCTGGGGGGCTTCTTGCCTGTGTGCAGGGCTTCTACGCACAAGGTGGCACCTCATCCCGGCCCAAGGGTGGTGGCAGGAACCCAGGTGGCACTCGGGGACTCAGCAGGGCCTGCCCCCGGGGCCTGCCCGCAACACCTGATTGCCCGCGGGCGTGTCCGTCCACCCTCAAAAAGTTCTGCTGGGACAGCCCTGACCGAGCTCCGAGCTCCTCGCCCTTGGACCGCCCCAGTGGGCTTCAGGAGTGGGTGTGTGCCAGCAGCAGCCCTCCCCAGTCAACCACCTTGCGTCGGCCCCACCCGACAAGCCCCTAGGGCGTGCGGGGCTTCCCGGGGGGCCTATTTGCAACGCCGGGAAGCGCGGGGCAGTTCGTGTGTGCGGCCCGGGGACACCCGCAGGTGTGTGTGCTCCCCCCGTGGCTGTCCGCTGCGGCTAGCCAGCACCTGGGGGCTGTTGGCAGCGCCCCTGGGCAGCCTCCTAGAGCCAGGGGTCTGGCAGGCTCCGGGGGCAAATGGACTACGGAAGCCGAGAGGGGCCCATCCGCGCCAAAACCCAAAACGCGCTGCGGCCTCCAGGGAGGGACACAGGGGACACAAGTGGCTGTGTGGCGTGCAGTGCCCGACCAGAGGGAGGGAGGTTGGCTGGCTGCTGAGGCGCAGCAGGTGTCAGCCCTTCGGGAAGTGCCCGTGGATGCTTCGGGAATGGGGCCTGCCAACTCAGAACCCCCGTTCCCTGTGGCTGCATCTGGCCAGGGGGCTCCAGGGGCTCCAGGGTCGGGTGCGCCGCGGGCCTGGGGGGCTTCTTGCCTGTGTGCAGGGCTTCTACGCACAAGGTGGCACCTCATCCCGGCCCAAGGGTGGTGGCAGGAACCCAGGTGGCGCTCGGGGACTCAGCAGGGCCTGCCCCCGGGGCCTGCCCGCAACACCTGATTGCCCGCGGGCGTGTCCGTCCACCCTCAAAAAGTTCTGCTGGGACAGCCCTGACCGAGCTCCGAGCTCCTCGCCCTTGGACCGCCCCAGTGGGCTTCAGGAGTGGGTGTGTGGCAGCAGCAGCCCTCCCCAGTCAACCACCTTGCGTCGGCCCCACCCGACAAGCCCCTAGGGCGGGCGGGGCTTCCCGGGGGGCCTATTTGCAACGCCGGGAAGCGCGGGGCAGTTCGTGTGTGCGGCCCGGGGACACCCGCAGGTGTGTGTGCTCCCCCCGTGGCCGTCCGCTGCGGCTAGCCAGCACCTGGGGGCTGTTGGCAGCGCCCCTGGGCAGCCTCCTAGAGCCAGGGGTCTGGCAGGCTCCGGGGGCAAATGGACTACGGAAGCCGAGAGGGGCCCGTCCGCGCCAAAACCCAAAACGCGCTGCGGCCTCCAGGGAGGGACACAGGAGACACAAGTGGCTGTGTGGCGTGCAGTGCCCGACCAGAGGGAGGGAGGTTGGCTGGCTGCTGAGGCGCAGCAGGTGTCAGCCCTTCGGGAAGTGCCCGTGGATGCTTCGGGAATGGGGCCTGCCAACTCAGAACCCCCGTTCCCTGTGGCTGCATCCGGCCAGGGGGCTCCAGGGTCGGGTGCGCCGCGGGCCTGGGGGGCTTCTTGTCTGTGTGCAGGGCTTCTACGCACAAGGTGGCACCTCATCCCGGCCCAAGGGTGGTGGCAGGAACCCAGGTGGCGCTCGGGGACTCAGCAGGGCCTGCCCCCGGGGCCTGCCCGCAACACCTGATTGCCCGCGGGCGTGTCCGTCCACCCTCAAAAAGTTCTGCTGGGACAGCCCTGACCGAGCTCCGAGCTCCTCGCCCTTGGACCGCCCCAGTGGGCTTCAGGAGTGGGTGTGTGGCAGCAGCAGCCCTCCCCAGTCAACCACCTTGCGTCGGCCCCACCCGACAAGCCCCTAGGGCGGGCGGGGCTTCCCGGGGGGCCTATTTGCAACGCCGGGAAGCGCGGGGCAGTTCGTGTGTGCGGCCCGGGGACACCCGCAGGTGTGTGTGCTCCCCCCGTGGCCGTCCGCTGCGGCTAGCCAGCACCTGGGGGCTGTTGGCAGCGCCCCTGGGCAGCCTCCTAGAGCCAGGGGTCTGGCAGGCTCTGGGGGCAAATGGACTACGGAAGCCGAGAGGGGCCCGTCCACGCCAAAACCCAAAACGCGCTGCGGCCTCCAGGGAGGGACACAGGGGACACAAGTGGCTGTGTGGCGTGCAGTGCCCGACCAGAGGGAGGGAGGTTGGCTGGCTGCTGAGGCGCAGCAGGTGTCAGCCCTTCGGGAAGTGCCCGTGGATGCTTCGGGAATGGGGCCTGCCAACTCAGAACCCCCGTTCCCTGTGGCTGCATCCGGCCAGGGGGCTCCAGGGGCTCCAGGGTCGGGTGCGCCGCGGGCCTGGGGGGCTTCTTGCCTGTGTGCAGGGCTTCTACGCACAAGGTGGCACCTCATCCCGGCCCAAGGGTGGTGGCAGGAACCCAGGTGGCGCTCGGGGACTCAGCAGGGCCTGCCCCCGGGGCCTGCCCGCAACACCTGATTGCCCGCGGGCGTGTCCGTCCACCCTCAAAAAGTTCTGCTGGGACAGCCCTGACCGAGCTCCGAGCTCCTCGCCCTTGGACCGCCCCAGTGGGCTTCAGGAGTGGGTGTGTGGCAGCAGCAGCCCTCCCCAGTCAACCACCTTGCGTCGGCCCCACCCGACAAGCCCCTAGGGCGTGCGGGGCTTCCCGGGGGGCCTATTTGCAATGCCGGGAAGCGCGGGGCAGTTCGTGTGTGCGGCCCGGGGACACCCGCAGGTGTGTGTGCTCCCCCCGTGGCCGGCCGAGGCGGCTAGCCAGCACCTGGGGGCTGTTGGCAGCGCCCCTGGGCAGCCTCCTAGAGCCAGGGGTCTGGCAGGCTCTGGGGGCAAATGGACTACGGAAGCCGAGAGGGGCCCGTCCGCGCCAAAACCCAAAACGCGCTGCGGCCTCCAGGGAGGGACACAGGGGACACAAGTGGCTGTGTGGCGTGCAGTGCCCGACCAGAGGGAGGGAGGTTGGCTGGCTGCTGAGGCGCAGCAGGTGTCAGCCCTTCGGGAAGTGCCCGTGGATGCTTCGGGAATGGGGCCTGCCAACTCAGAACCCCCGTTCCCTGTGGCTGCATCCGGCCAGGGGGCTCCAGGGGCTCCAGGGTCGGGTGCGCCGCGGGCCTGGGGGGCTTCTTGCCTGTGTGCAGGGCTTCTACGCACAAGGTGGCACCTCATCCCGGCCCAAGGGTGGTGGCAGGAACCCAGGTGGCGCTCGGGGACTCAGCAGGGCCTGCCCCCGGGGCCTGCCCGCAACACCTGATTGCCCGCGGGCGTGTCCGTCCACCCTCAAAAAGTTCTGCTGGGACAGCCCTGACCGAGCTCCGAGCTCCTCGCCCTTGGACCGCCCCAGTGGGCTTCAGGAGTGGGTGTGTGGCAGCAGCAGCCCTCCCCAGTCAACCACCTTGCGTCGGCCCCACCCGACAAGCCCCTAGGGCGGGCGGGGCTTCCCGGGGGGCCTATTTGCAACGCCGGGAAGCGCGGGGCAGTTCGTGTGTGCGGCCCGGGGACACCCGCAGGTGTGTGTGCTCCCCCCGTGGCCGGCCGAGGCGGCTAGCCAGCACCTGGGGGCTGTTGGCAGCGCCCCTGGGCAGCCTCCTAGAGCCAGGGGTCTGGCAGGCTCTGGGGGCAAATGGACTACGGAAGCCGAGAGGGGCCCGTCTGCGCCAAAACCCAAAACGCGCTGCGGCCTCCAGGGAGGGACACAGGGGACACAAGTGGCTGTGTGGCGTGCAGTGCCCGACCAGAGGGAGGGAGGTTGGCTGGCTGCTGAGGCGCAGCAGGTGTCAGCCCTTCGGGAAGTGCCCGTGGATGCTTCGGGAATGGGGCCTGCCAACTCAGAACCCCCGTTCCCTGTGGCTGCATCCGGCCAGGGGGCTCCAGGGTCGGGTGCGCCGCGGGCCTGGGGGGCTTCTTGCCTGTGTGCATGGCTTCTACGCACAAGGTGGCACCTCATCCCGGCCCAAGGGTGGTGGCAGGAACCCAGGTGGCGCTCGGGGACTCAGCAGGGCCTGCCAGCAACACCTGATTGCCCGCGGGCGTGTCCGTCCACCCTCAAAAAGTTCTGCTGGGACAGCCCTGACCGAGCTCCGAGCTCCTCGCCCTTGGACCGCCCCAGTGGGCTTCAGGAGTGGGTGTGTGCCAGCAGCAGCCCTCCCCAGTCAACCACCTTGCGTCGGCCCCACCCGACAAGCCCCTAGGGTGGGCAGGGCTTCCCGGGGGGGCCTATTTGCAACGCCGGGAAGCGCGGGGGCAGTTCGTGTGTGCGGCCCGGGGACACCCGCAGATGTGTGTGCTCCCCCCGTGGCCGGCCGAGGCGGCTAGCCAGCACCTGGTGGCTGTTGGCAGCGCCCCTGGGCAGCCTCCTAGAGCCAGGGGTCTGGCAGGCTCCGGGGGCAAATGGACTACGGAAGCCGAGAGGGGCCCGTCCGCGCCAAAACCCAAAATGCGCTGCGGCCTCCAGGGAGGGACACAGGGGACACAAGTGGCTGTGTGGCGTGCAGTGCCCGACCAGAGGGAGGGAGGTTGGCTGGCTGCTGAGGCGCAGCAGGTGTCAGCCCTTCGGGAAGTGCCCGTGGATGCTTCGGGAATGGGGCCTGCCAACTCAGAACCCCCGTTCCCTGTGGCTGCATCCGGCCAGGGGGCTCCAGGGGCTCCAGGGTCGGGTGCGCCGCGGGCCTGGGGGGCTTCTTGCCTGTGTGCAGGGCTTCTACGCACAAGGTGGCACCTCATCCCGGCCCAAGGGTGGTGGCAGGAACCCAGGTGGCGCTCGGGGACTCAGCAGGGCCTGCCCCCGGGGCCTGCCCGCAACACCTGATTGCCCGCGGGCGTGTCCGTCCACCCTCAAAAAGTTCTGCTGGGACAGCCCTGACCGAGCTCCGAGCTCCTCGCCCTTGGACCGCCCCAGTGGGCTTCAGGAGTGGGTGTGTGGCAGCAGCAGCCCTCCCCAGTCAACCACCTTGCGTCGGCCCCACCCGACAAGCCCCTAGGGCGTGCGGGGCTTCCCGGGGGGCCTATTTGCAACGCCGGGAAGCGCAGAGCAGTTCATGTGTGCGGCCCGGGGACACCCGCAGGTGTGTGTGCTCCCCCCGTGGCCGGCCGAGGCGGCTAGCCAGCACCTGGGGGCTGTTGGCAGCGCCCCTGGGCAGCCTCCTAGAGCCAGGGGTCTGGCAGGCTCCGGGGGCAAATGGACTACGGAAGCCGAGAGGGGCCCGTCCGCGCCAAAACCCAAAACGCGCTGCGGCCTCCAGGGAGGGACACAGGGGACACAAGTGGCTGTGTGGCGTGCAGTGCCTGACCAGAGGGAGGGAGGTTGGCTGGCTGCTGAGGCGCAGCAGGTGTCAGCCCTTCGGGAAGTGCCCGTGGATGCTTCGGGAATGGGGCCTGCCAACTCAGAACCCCCGTTCCCTGTGGCTGCATCCGGCCAGGGGGCTCCAGGGTCGGGTGCGCCGCGGGCCTGGGGGGCTTCTTGGCTGTGTGCAGGGCTTCTACGCACAAGGTGGCACCTCATCCCGGCCCAAGGGTGGTGGCAGGAACCCAGGTGGCGCTCGGGGACTCAGCAGGGCCTGCCCCCGGGGCCTGCCCGCAACACCTGATTGCCCGCGGGCGTGTCCGTCCACCCTCAAAAAGTTCTGCTGGGACAGCCCTGACCGAGCTCCGAGCTCCTCGCCCTTGGACCGCCCCAGTGGGCTTCAGGAGTGGGTGTGTGGCAGCAGCAGCCCTCCCCAGTCAACCACCTTGCGTCGGCCCCACCCGACAAGCCCCTAGGGCGGGCGGGGCTTCCCGGGGGGCCTATTTGCAACGCCGGGAAGCGCGGGGCAGTTCGTGTGTGCGGCCCGGGGACACCCGCAGGTGTGTGTGCTCCCCCCGTGGCCGGCCGAGGCGGCTAGCCAGCACCTGGGGGCTGTTGGCAGCGCCCCTGGGCAGCCTCCTAGAGCCAGGGGTCAGGCAGGCTCTGGGGGCAAATGGACTACGGAAGCCGAGAGGGGCCCGTCCACGCCAAAACCCAAAACGCGCTGCGGCCTCCAGGGAGGGACACAGGGGACACAAGTGGCTGTGTGGCGTGCAGTGCCCGACCAGAGGGAGGGAGGTTGGCTGGCTGCTGAGGCGCAGCAGGTGTCAGCCCTTCGGGAAGTGCCCGTGGATGCTTCGGGAATGGGGCCTGCCAACTCAGAACCCCCGTTCCCTGTGGCTGCATCCGGCCAGGGGGCTCCAGGGGCTCCAGGGTCGGGTGCGCCGCGGGCCTGGGGGGCTTCTTGCCTGTGTGCAGGGCTTCTACGCACAAGGTGGCACCTCATCCCGGCCCAAGGGTGGTGGCAGGAACCCAGGTGGCGCTCGGGGACTCAGCAGGGCCTGCCCCCGGGGCCTGCCCGCAACACCTGATTGCCCGCGGGCGTGTCCGTCCACCCTCAAAAAGTTCTGCTGGGACAGCCCTGACCGAGCTCCGAGCTCCTCGCCCTTGGACCGCCCCAGTGGGCTTCAGGAGTGGGTGTGTGGCAGCAGCAGCCCTCCCCAGTCAACCACCTTGCGTCGGCCCCACCCGACAAGCCCCTAGGGCGGGCGGGGCTTCCCGGGGGGCCTATTTGCAACGCCGGGAAGCGCGGGGCAGTTCGTGTGTGCGGCCCGGGGACACCCGCAGGTGTGTGTGCTCCCCCCGTGGCCGGCCGAGGCGGCTAGCCAGCACCTGGGGGCTGTTGGCAGCGCCCCTGGGCAGCCTCCTAGAGCCAGGGGTCTGGCAGGCTCCGGGGGCAAATGGACTACGGAAGCCGAGAGGGGCCCGTCCGCGCCAAAACCCAAAACGCGCTGCGGCCTCCAGGGAGGGACACAGGGGACACAAGTGGCTGTGTGGCGTGCAGTGCCCGACCAGAGGGAGGGAGGTTGGCTGGCTGCTGAGGCACAGCAGGTGTCAGCCCTTCGGGAAGTGCCCGTGGATGCTTCGGGAATGGGGCCTGCCAACTCAGAACCCCCGTTCCCTGTGGCTGCATCCGGCCAGGGGTCTCCAGGGGCTCCAGGGTCGGGTGCGCCGCGGGCCTGGGGGGCTTCTTGCCTGTGTGCAGGGCTTCTACGCACAAGGTGGCACCTCATCCCGGCCCAAGGGTGGTGGCAGGAACCCAGGTGGCGCTCGGGGACTCAGCAGGGCCTGCCCCCGGGGCCTGCCTGCAACACCTGATTGCCCGCGGGCGTGTCCGTCCACCCTCAAAAAGTTCTGCTGGGACAGCCCTGACCGAGCTCCGAGCTCCTCGCCCTTGGACCGCCCCAGTGGGCTTCAGGAGTGGGTGTGTGGCAGCAGCAGCCCTCCCCAGTCAACCACCTTGCGTCAGCCCCACCCAACAAGCCCCTAGGGCGGGCGGGGCTTCCCGGGGGGCCTATTTGCAACGCCGGGAAGCGCGGGGCAGTTCGTGTGTGCGGCCCGGGGACACCCGCAGGTGTGTGTGCTCCCCCCGTGGCCAGCCGAGGCGGCTATCCAGCACCTGGGGGCTGTTGGCAGCGCCCCTGGGCAGCCTTCTAGAGCCAGGGGTATGGCAGGCTCCGGGGGCAAATGGACTACGGAAGCCGAGAGGGGCCCATCCGCGCCAAAACCCAAAACGCGCTGCGGCCTCCAGGGAGGGACACAGGGGACACAAGTGGCTGTGTGGCGTGCAGTGCCCGACCAGAGGGAGGGAGGTTGGCTGGCTGCTGAGGCGCAGCAGGTGTCAGCCCTTCGGGAAGTGCCCGTGGATGCTTCGGGAATGGGGCCTGCAAACTCAGAACCCCCGTTCCCTGTGGCTGCATCCGGCCAGGGGGCTCCAGGGTCGGGTGCGCCGCGGGCCTGGGGGGCTTCTTGCCTGTGTGCAGGGCTTCTATGCACAAGGTGGCACCTCATCCCGGCCCAAGGGTGGTGGCAGGAACCCAGGTGGCGCTCGGGGACTCAGCAGGGCCTGCCCCACGGGCCTGCCCGCAACACCTGATTGCCCGCGGGCGTGTCCGTCCACCCTCAAAAAGTTCTGCTGGGACAGCCCTGACCGAGCTCCGAGCTCCTCGCCCTTGGACCGCCCCAGTGGGCTTCAGGAGTGGGTGTGTGGCAGCAGCAGCCCTCCCCAGTCAACCACCTTGCGTCGGCCCCAACCGACAAGCCCCTAGGGCGGGCGGGGCTTCCCGGGGGACCTATTTGCAACGCCGGGAAGCGCGGGGCAGTTCGTGTGTGCGGCCCGGGGACACCCGCAGGTGTGTGTGCTCCCCCCGTGGCCGGCCGAGGCGGCTAGCCAGCACCTGGGGGCTGTTGGCAGCACCCCTGGGCAGCCTCCTAGAGCCAGGGGTCTGGCAGGCTCCGGGGGCAAATGGACTACGGAAGCCGAGAGGGGCCCGTCCGCGCCAAAACCCAAAACGCGCTGCGGCCTCCAGGGAGGGACACAGGGGACACAAGTGGCTGTGTGGCGTGCAGTGCCCGACCAGAGGGAGGGAGGTTGGCTGGCTGCTGAGGCGCAGCAGGTGTCAGCCCTTCGGGAAGTGCCCGTGGATGCTTCGGGAATGGGGCCTGCCAACTCAGAACCCCCGTTCCCTGTGGCTGCATCCGGCCAGGGGTCTCCAGGGGCTCCAGGGTCGGGTGCGCCGCGGGCCTGGGGGGCTTCTTGCCTGTGTGCAGGGCTTCTACGCACAAGGTGGCACCTCATCCCGGCCCAAGGGTGGTGGCAGGAACCCAGGTGGCGCTCGGGGACTCAGCAGGGCCTGCCCCCGGGGCCTGCCCGCAACACCTGATTGCCCGCGGGCGTGTCCGTCCACCCTCAAAAAGTTCTGCTGGGACAGCCCTGACCGAGCTCCGAGCTCCTCGCCCTTGGACCGCCCCAGTGGGCTTCAGGAGTGGGTGTGTGGCAGCAGCAGCACTCCCCAGTCAACCACCTTGCGTCGGCCCCACCCGACAAGCCCCTAGGGCGGGCGGGGCTTCCCGGGGGGCCTATTTGCAATGCCGGGAAGCGCGGGGCAGTTCGTGTGTGCGGCCCGGGGACACCCGCAGGTGTGTGTGCTCCCCCCGTGGCCGGCCGAGGCGGCTAGCCAGCACCTGGGGGCTGTTGGCAGCGCCCCTGGGCAGCCTCCTAGAGCCAGGGGTCTGGCAGGCTCCGGGGGCAAATGGACTACGGAAGCCGAGAGGGGCCCGTCCGCGCCAAAACCCAAAACGCGCTGCGGCCTCCAGGGAGGGACACAGGGGACACAAGTGGCTGTGTGGCGTGCAGTGCCTGACCAGAGGGAGGGAGGTTGGCTGGCTGCTGAGGCGCAGCAGGTGTCAGCCCTTCGGGAAGTGCCCGTGGATGCTTCGGGAATGGGGCCTGCCAACTCAGAACCCCTGTTCCCTGTGGCTGCATCTGGCCAGGGGGCTCCAGGGTCGGGTGCGCCGCGGGCCTGGGGGGCTTCTTGCCTGTGTGCAGGGCTTCTACGCACAAGGTGGCACCTCATCCCGGCCCAAGGGTGGTGGCAGGAACCCAGGTGGCGCTCGGGGACTCAGCAGGGCCTGCCCCCGGGGCCTGCCCGCAACACCTGATTGCCCGCGGGCGTGTCCGTCCACCCTCAAAAAGTTCTGCTGGGACAGCCCTGACCGAGCTCCGAGCTCCTCGCCCTTGGACCGCCCCAGTGGGCTTCAGGAGTGGGTGTGTGCCAGCAGCAGCCCTCCCCAGTCAACCACCTTGCGTCGGCCCCACCCGACAAGCCCCTAGGGCGGGCGGGGCTTCCCGGGGGGCCTATTTGCAACGCCGGGAAGCGCGGGGCAGTTCGTGTGTGCGGCCCGGGGACACCCGCAGGTGTGTGTGCTCCCCCCGTGGCCGTCCGCTGCGGCTAGCCAGCACCTGGGGGCTGTTGGCAGCGCCCCTGGGCAGCCTCCTAGAGCCAGGGGTCTGGCAGGCTCCGGGGGCAAATGGACTACGGAAGCCGAGAGGGGCCCGTCCGCGCCAAAACCCAAAACGTGCTGCGGCCTCCAGGGAGGGACACAGGGGACACAAGTGGCTGTGTGGCGTGCAGTGCCCGACCAGAGGGAGGGAGGTTGGCTGGCTGCTGAGGCGCAGCAGGTGTCAGCCCTTTGGGAAGTGCCCGTGGATGCTTCGGGAATGGGGCCTGCCAACTCAGAACCCCCGTTCCCTGTGGCTGCATCCGGCAAGGGGGCTCCAGGGGCTCCAGGGTCGGGTGCGCCGCGGGCCTGGGGGGCTTCTTGCCTGTGTGCAGGGCTTCTACGCACAAGGTGGCACCTCATCCCGGCCCAAGGGTGGTGGCAGGAACCCAGGTGGCGCTCGGGGACTCAGCAGGGCCTGCCCCCGGGGCCTGCCCGCAACACCTGATTGCCCGCGGGCGTGTCCGTCCACCCTCAAAAAGTTCTGCTGGGACAGCCCTGACCGAGCTCCGAGCTCCTCGCCCTTGGACCGCCCCAGTGGGCTTCAGGAGTGGGTGTGTGGCAGCAGCAGCACTCCCCAGTCAACCACCTTGCGTCGGCCCCACCCGACAAGCCCCTAGGGCGGGCGGGGCTTCCCGGGGGGCCTATTTGCAATGCCGGGAAGCGCGGGGCAGTTCGTGTGTGCGGCCCGGGGACACCCGCAGGTGTGTGTGCTCCCCCCGTGGCCGGCCGAGGCGGCTAGCCAGCACCTGGGGGCTGTTGGCAGCGCCCCTGGGCAGCCTCCTAGAGCCAGGGGTCTGGCAGGCTCCGGGGGCAAATGGACTACGGAAGCCGAGAGGGGCCCGTCCGCGCCAAAACCCAAAACGCGCTGCGGCCTCCAGGGAGGGACACAGGGGACACAAGTGGCTGTGTGGCGTGCAGTGCCTGACCAGAGGGAGGGAGGTTGGCTGGCTGCTGAGGCGCAGCAGGTGTCAGCCCTTCGGGAAGTGCCCGTGGATGCTTCGGGAATGGGGCCTGCCAACTCAGAACCCCTGTTCCCTGTGGCTGCATCTGGCCAGGGGGCTCCAGGGTCGGGTGCGCCGCGGGCCTGGGGGGCTTCTTGCCTGTGTGCAGGGCTTCTACGCACAAGGTGGCACCTCATCCCGGCCCAAGGGTGGTGGCAGGAACCCAGGTGGCGCTCGGGGACTCAGCAGGGCCTGCCCCCGGGGCCTGCCCGCAACACCTGATTGCCCGCGGGCGTGTCCGTCCACCCTCAAAAAGTTCTGCTGGGACAGCCCTGACCGAGCTCCGAGCTCCTCGCCCTTGGACCGCCCCAGTGGGCTTCAGGAGTGGGTGTGTGGCAGCAGCAGCCCTCCCCAGTCAACCACCTTGCGTCAGCCCCACCCGACAAGCCCCTAGGGCGGGCGGGGCTTCCCGGGGGGCCTATTTGCAACGCCGGGAAGCGCGGGGCAGTTCGTGTGTGCGGCCCGGGGACACCCGCAGGTGTGTGTGCTCCCCCCGTGGCCGGCCGAGGCGGCTAGCCAGCACCTGGGGGCTGTTGGCAGCGCCCCTGGGCAGCCTCCTAGAGCCAGGGGTCTGGCAGGCTCCGGGGGCAAATGGACTACGGAAGCCGAGAGGGGCCCGTCCGCGCCAAAACCCAAAACGCGCTGCGGCCTCCAGGGAGGGACACAGGGGACACAAGTGGCTGTGTGGCGTGCAGTGCCTGACCAGAGGGAGGGAGGTTGGCTGGCTGCTGAGGCGCAGCAGGTGTCAGCCCTTCGGGAAGTGCCCGTGGATGCTTCGGGAATGGGGCCTGCCAACTCAGAACCCCTGTTCCCTGTGGCTGCATCTGGCCAGGGGGCTCCAGGGTCGGGTGCGCCGCGGGCCTGGGGGGCTTCTTGCCTGTGTGCAGGGCTTCTACGCACAAGGTGGCACCTCATCCCGGCCCAAGGGTGGTGGCAGGAACCCAGGTGGCGCTCGGGGACTCAGCAGGGCCTGCCCCCGGGGCCTGCCCGCAACACCTGATTGCCCGCGGGCGTGTCCGTCCACCCTCAAAAAGTTCTGCTGGGACAGCCCTGACCGAGCTCCGAGCTCCTCGCCCTTGGACCGCCCCAGTGGGCTTCAGGAGTGGGTGTGTGCCAGCAGCAGCCCTCCCCAGTCAACCACCTTGCGTCGGCCCCACCCGACAAGCCCCTAGGGCGGGCGGGGCTTCCCGGGGGGCCTATTTGCAACGCCGGGAAGCGCGGGGCAGTTCGTGTGTGCGGCCCGGGGACACCCGCAGGTGTGTGTGCTCCCCCCGTGGCCGGCCGAGGCGGCTAGCCAGCACCTGGGGGCTGTTGGCAGCGCCCCTGGGCAGCCTCCTAGAGCCAGGGGTCTGGCAGGCTCCGGGGGCAAATGGACTACGGAAGCCGAGAGGGGCCCGTCCGCGCCAAAACCCAAAACGCGCTGCGGCCTCCAGGGAGGGACACAGGGGACACAAGTGGCTGTGTGGCGTGCAGTGCCCGACCAGAGGGAGGGAGGTTGGCTGGCTGCTGAGGCGCAGCAGGTGTCAGCCCTTCGGGAAGTGCCCGTGGATGCTTCGGGAATGGGGCCTGCCAACTCAGAACCCCCGTTCCCTGTGGCTGCATCCGGCCAGGGGGCTCCAGGGGCTCCAGGGTCGGGTGCGCCGCGGGCCTGGGGGGCTTCTTGCCTGTGTGCAGGGCTTCTACGCACAAGGTGGCACCTCATCCCGGCCCAAGGGTGGTGGCAGGAACCCAGGTGGCGCTCGGGGACTCAGCAGGGCCTGCCCCCGGGGCCTGCCTGCAACACCTGATTGCCCGCGGGCGTGTCCGTCCACCCTCAAAAAGTTCTGCTGGGACAGCCCTGACCGAGCTCCGAGCTCCTCGCCCTTGGACCGCCCCAGTGGGCTTCAGGAGTGGGTGTGTGGCAGCAGCAGCCCTCCCCAGTCAACCACCTTGCGTCAGCCCCACCCAACAAGCCCCTAGGGCGGGCGGGGCTTCCCGGGGGGCCTATTTGCAACGCCGGGAAGCGCGGGGCAGTTCGTGTGTGCGGCCCGGGGACACCCGCAGGTGTGTGTGCTCCCCCCGTGGCCAGCCGAGGCGGCTATCCAGCACCTGGGGGCTGTTGGCAGCGCCCCTGGGCAGCCTTCTAGAGCCAGGGGTATGGCAGGCTCCGGGGGCAAATGGACTACGGAAGCCGAGAGGGGCCCATCCGCGCCAAAACCCAAAACGCGCTGCGGCCTCCAGGGAGGGACACAGGGGACACAAGTGGCTGTGTGGCGTGCAGTGCCCGACCAGAGGGAGGGAGGTTGGCTGGCTGCTGAGGCGCAGCAGGTGTCAGCCCTTCGGGAAGTGCCCGTGGATGCTTCGGGAATGGGGCCTGCAAACTCAGAACCCCCGTTCCCTGTGGCTGCATCCGGCCAGGGGGCTCCAGGGTCGGGTGCGCCGCGGGCCTGGGGGGCTTCTTGCCTGTGTGCAGGGCTTCTATGCACAAGGTGGCTCCTCATCCCGGCCCAAGGGTGGTGGCAGGAACCCAGGTGGCGCTCGGGGACTCAGCAGGGCCTGCCCCACGGGCCTGCCCGCAACACCTGATTGCCCGCGGGCGTGTCCGTCCACCCTCAAAAAGTTCTGCTGGGACAGCCCTGACCGAGCTCCGAGCTCCTCGCCCTTGGACCGCCCCAGTGGGCTTCAGGAGTGGGTGTGTGGCAGCAGCAGCCCTCCCCAGTCAACCACCTTGCGTCGGCCCCAACCGACAAGCCCCTAGGGCGGGCGGGGCTTCCCGGGGGACCTATTTGCAACGCCGGGAAGCGCGGGGCAGTTCGTGTGTGCGGCCCGGGGACACCCGCAGGTGTGTGTGCTCCCCCCGTGGCCGGCCGAGGCGGCTAGCCAGCACCTGGGGGCTGTTGGCAGCACCCCTGGGCAGCCTCCTAGAGCCAGGGGTCTGGCAGGCTCCGGGGGCAAATGGACTACGGAAGCCGAGAGGGGCCCGTCCGCGCCAAAACCCAAAACGCGCTGCGGCCTCCAGGGAGGGACACAGGGGACACAAGTGGCTGTGTGGCGTGCAGTGCCCGACCAGAGGGAGGGAGGTTGGCTGGCTGCTGAGGCGCAGCAGGTGTCAGCCCTTCGGGAAGTGCCCGTGGATGCTTCGGGAATGGGGCCTGCCAACTCAGAACCCCCGTTCCCTGTGGCTGCATCCGGCCAGGGGTCTCCAGGGGCTCCAGGGTCGGGTGCGCCGCGGGCCTGGGGGGCTTCTTGCCTGTGTGCAGGGCTTCTACGCACAAGGTGGCACCTCATCCCGGCCCAAGGGTGGTGGCAGGAACCCAGGTGGCGCTCGGGGACTCAGCAGGGCCTGCCCCCGGGGCCTGCCCGCAACACCTGATTGCCCGCGGGCGTGTCCGTCCACCCTCAAAAAGTTCTGCTGGGACAGCCCTGACCGAGCTCCGAGCTCCTCGCCCTTGGACCGCCCCAGTGGGCTTCAGGAGTGGGTGTGTGGCAGCAGCAGCACTCCCCAGTCAACCACCTTGCGTCGGCCCCACCCGACAAGCCCCTAGGGCGGGCGGGGCTTCCCGGGGGGCCTATTTGCAATGCCGGGAAGCGCGGGGCAGTTCGTGTGTGCGGCCCGGGGACACCCGCAGGTGTGTGTGCTCCCCCCGTGGCCGGCCGAGGCGGCTAGCCAGCACCTGGGGGCTGTTGGCAGCGCCCCTGGGCAGCCTCCTAGAGCCAGGGGTCTGGCAGGCTCCGGGGGCAAATGGACTACGGAAGCCGAGAGGGGCCCGTCCGCGCCAAAACCCAAAACGCGCTGCGGCCTCCAGGGAGGGACACAGGGGACACAAGTGGCTGTGTGGCGTGCAGTGCCTGACCAGAGGGAGGGAGGTTGGCTGGCTGCTGAGGCGCAGCAGGTGTCAGCCCTTCGGGAAGTGCCCGTGGATGCTTCGGGAATGGGGCCTGCCAACTCAGAACCCCTGTTCCCTGTGGCTGCATCTGGCCAGGGGGCTCCAGGGTCGGGTGGGCCGCGGGCCTGGGGGGCTTCTTGCCTGTGTGCAGGGCTTCTACGCACAAGGTGGCACCTCATCCCGGCCCAAGGGTGGTGGCAGGAACCCAGGTGGCGCTCGGGGACTCAGCAGGGCCTGCCCCCGGGGCCTGCCCGCAACACCTGATTGCCCGCGGGCGTGTCCGTCCACCCTCAAAAAGTTCTGCTGGGACAGCCCTGACCGAGCTCCGAGCTCCTCGCCCTTGGACCGCCCCAGTGGGCTTCAGGAGTGGGTGTGTGGCAGCAGCAGCCCTCCCCAGTCAACCACCTTGCGTCGGCCCCACCCGACAAGCCCCTAGGGCGGGCGGGGCTTCCCGGGGGGCCTATTTGCAACGCCGGGAAGCGCGGGGCAGTTCGTGTGTGCGGCCCGGGGACACCCGCAGGTGTGTGTGCTCCCCCCGTGGCCGTCCGCTGCGGCTAGCCAGCACCTGGGGGCTGTTGGCAGCGCCCCTGGGCAGCCTCCTAGAGCCAGGGGTCTGGCAGGCTCCGGGGGCAAATGGACTACGGAAGCCGAGAGGGGCCCGTCCGCGCCAAAACCCAAAACGTGCTGCGGCCTCCAGGGAGGGACACAGGGGACACAAGTGGCTGTGTGGCGTGCAGTGCCCGACCAGAGGGAGGGAGGTTGGCTGGCTGCTGAGGCGCAGCAGGTGTCAGCCCTTTGGGAAGTGCCCGTGGATGCTTCGGGAATGGGGCCTGCCAACTCAGAACCCCCGTTCCCTGTGGCTGCATCCGGCAAGGGGGCTCCAGGGGCTCCAGGGTCGGGTGCGCCGCGGGCCTGGGGGGCTTCTTGCCTGTGTGCAGGGCTTCTACGCACAAGGTGGCACCTCATCCCGGCCCAAGGGTGGTGGCAGGAACCCAGGTGGCGCTCGGGGACTCAGCAGGGCCTGCCCCCGGGGCCTGCCCGCAACACCTGATTGCCCGCGGGCGTGTCCGTCCACCCTCAAAAAGTTCTGCTGGGACAGCCCTGACCGAGCTCCGAGCTCCTCGCCCTTGGACCGCCCCAGTGGGCTTCAGGAGTGGGTGTGTGGCAGCAGCAGCACTCCCCAGTCAACCACCTTGCGTCGGCCCCACCCGACAAGCCCCTAGGGCGGGCGGGGCTTCCCGGGGGGCCTATTTGCAATGCCGGGAAGCGCGGGGCAGTTCGTGTGTGCGGCCCGGGGACACCCGCAGGTGTGTGTGCTCCCCCCGTGGCCGGCCGAGGCGGCTAGCCAGCACCTGGGGGCTGTTGGCAGCGCCCCTGGGCAGCCTCCTAGAGCCAGGGGTCTGGCAGGCTCCGGGGGCAAATGGACTACGGAAGCCGAGAGGGGCCCGTCCGCGCCAAAACCCAAAACGCGCTGCGGCCTCCAGGGAGGGACACAGGGGACACAAGTGGCTGTGTGGCGTGCAGTGCCTGACCAGAGGGAGGGAGGTTGGCTGGCTGCTGAGGCGCAGCAGGTGTCAGCCCTTCGGGAAGTGCCCGTGGATGCTTCGGGAATGGGGCCTGCCAACTCAGAACCCCTGTTCCCTGTGGCTGCATCTGGCCAGGGGGCTCCAGGGTCGGGTGCGCCGCGGGCCTGGGGGGCTTCTTGCCTGTGTGCAGGGCTTCTACGCACAAGGTGGCACCTCATCCCGGCCCAAGGGTGGTGGCAGGAACCCAGGTGGCGCTCGGGGACTCAGCAGGGCCTGCCCCCGGGGCCTGCCCGCAACACCTGATTGCCCGCGGGCGTGTCCGTCCACCCTCAAAAAGTTCTGCTGGGACAGCCCTGACCGAGCTCCGAGCTCCTCGCCCTTGGACCGCCCCAGTGGGCTTCAGGAGTGGGTGTGTGGCAGCAGCAGCCCTCCCCAGTCAACCACCTTGCGTCAGCCCCACCCGACAAGCCCCTAGGGCGGGCGGGGCTTCCCGGGGGGCCTATTTGCAACGCCGGGAAGCGCGGGGCAGTTCGTGTGTGCGGCCCGGGGACACCCGCAGGTGTGTGTGCTCCCCCCGTGGCCAGCCGAGGCGGCTATCCAGCACCTGGGGGCTGTTGGCAGCGCCCCTGGGCAGCCTTCTAGAGCCAGGGGTATGGCAGGCTCCGGGGGCAAATGGACTACGGAAGCCGAGAGGGGCCCATCCGCGCCAAAACCCAAAACGCGCTGCGGCCTCCAGGGAGGGACACAGGGGACACAAGTGGCTGTGTGGCGTGCAGTGCCCGACCAGAGGGAGGGAGGTTGGCTGGCTGCTGAGGCGCAGCAGGTGTCAGCCCTTCGGGAAGTGCCCGTGGATGCTTCGGGAATGGGGCCTGCAAACTCAGAACCCCCGTTCCCTGTGGCTGCATCCGGCCAGGGGGCTCCAGGGTCGGGTGCGCCACGGGCCTGGGGGGCTTCTTGCCTGTGTGCAGGGCTTCTATGCACAAGGTGGCACCTCATCCCGGCCCAAGGGTGGTGGCAGGAACCCAGGTGGCGCTCGGGGACTCAGCAGGGCCTGCCCCACGGGCCTGCCCGCAACACCTGATTGCCCGCGGGCGTGTCCGTCCACCCTCAAAAAGTTCTGCTGGGACAGCCCTGACCGAGCTCCGAGCTCCTCGCCCTTGGACCGCCCCAGTGGGCTTCAGGAGTGGGTGTGTGCCAGCAGCAGCCCTCCCCAGTCAACCACCTTGCGTCGGCCCCACCCGACAAGCCCCTAGGGCGGGCGGGGCTTCCCGGGGGGCCTATTTGCAACGCCGGGAAGCGCGGGGCAGTTCGTGTGTGCGGCCCGGGGACACCCGCAGGTGTGTGTGCTCCCCCCGTGGCCGGCCGAGGCGGCTAGCCAGCACCTGGGGGCTGTTGGCAGCGCCCCTGGGCAGCCTCCTAGAGCCAGGGGTCTGGCAGGCTCCGGGGGCAAATGGACTACGGAAGCCGAGAGGGGCCTGTCCGCGCCAAAACCCAAAACGCGCTACGGCCTCCAGGGAGGGACACAGGGGACACAAGTGGCTGTGTGGCGTGCAGTGCCCGACCAGAGGGAGGGAGGTTGGCTGGCTGCTGAGGCGCAGCAGGTGTCAGCCCTTCGGGAAGTGCCCGTGGATGCTTCGGGAATGGGGCCTGCCAACTCAGAACCCCCGTTCCCTGTGGCTGCATCCGGCCAGGGGTCTCCAGGGGCTCCAGGGTCGGGTGCGCCGCGGGCCTGGGGGGCTTCTTGCCTGTGTGCAGGGCTTCTACGCACAAGGTGGCACCTCATCCCGGCCCAAGGGTGGTGGCAGGAACCCAGGTGGCGCTCGGGGACTCAGCAGGGCCTGCCCCCGGGGCCTGCCCGCAACACCTGATTGCCCGCGGGCGTGTCCGTCCACCCTCAAAAAGTTCTGCTGGGACAGCCCTGACCGAGCTCCGAGCTCCTCGCCCTTGGACCGCCCCAGTGGGCTTCAGGAGTGGGTGTGTGGCAGCAGCAGCCCTCCCCAGTCAACCACCTTGCGTCGGCCCCACCCGACAAGCCCCTAGGGCGGGCGGGGCTTCCCGGGGGGCCTATTTGCAACGCCGGGAAGCGCGGGGCAGTTCGTGTGTGCGGCCCGGGGACACCCGCAGGTGTGTGTGCTCCCCCCGTGGCCGTCCGCTGCGGCTAGCCAGCACCTGGGGGCTGTTGGCAGCGCCCCTGGGCAGCCTCCTAGAGCCAGGGGTCTGGCAGGCTCCGGGGGCAAATGGACTACGGAAGCCGAGAGGGGCCCGTCCGCGCCAAAACCCAAAACGTGCTGCGGCCTCCAGGGAGGGACACAGGGGACACAAGTGGCTGTGTGGCGTGCAGTGCCCGACCAGAGGGAGGGAGGTTGGCTGGCTGCTGAGGCGCAGCAGGTGTCAGCCCTTTGGGAAGTGCCCGTGGATGCTTCGGGAATGGGGCCTGCCAACTCAGAACCCCCGTTCCCTGTGGCTGCATCCGGCAAGGGGGCTCCAGGGGCTCCAGGGTCGGGTGCGCCGCGGGCCTGGGGGGCTTCTTGCCTGTGTGCAGGGCTTCTACGCACAAGGTGGCACCTCATCCCGGCCCAAGGGTGGTGGCAGGAACCCAGGTGGCGCTCGGGGACTCAGCAGGGCCTGCCCCCGGGGCCTGCCCGCAACACCTGATTGCCCGCGGGCGTGTCCGTCCACCCTCAAAAAGTTCTGCTGGGACAGCCCTGACCGAGCTCCGAGCTCCTCGCCCTTGGACCGCCCCAGTGGGCTTCAGGAGTGGGTGTGTGGCAGCAGCAGCACTCCCCAGTCAACCACCTTGCGTCGGCCCCACCCGACAAGCCCCTAGGGCGGGCGGGGCTTCCCGGGGGGCCTATTTGCAATGCCGGGAAGCGCGGGGCAGTTCGTGTGTGCGGCCCGGGGACACCCGCAGGTGTGTGTGCTCCCCCCGTGGCCGGCCGAGGCGGCTAGCCAGCACCTGGGGGCTGTTGGCAGCGCCCCTGGGCAGCCTCCTAGAGCCAGGGGTCTGGCAGGCTCCGGGGGCAAATGGACTACGGAAGCCGAGAGGGGCCCGTCCGCGCCAAAACCCAAAACGCGCTGCGGCCTCCAGGGAGGGACACAGGGGACACAAGTGGCTGTGTGGCGTGCAGTGCCTGACCAGAGGGAGGGAGGTTGGCTGGCTGCTGAGGCGCAGCAGGTGTCAGCCCTTCGGGAAGTGCCCGTGGATGCTTCGGGAATGGGGCCTGCCAACTCAGAACCCCTGTTCCCTGTGGCTGCATCTGGCCAGGGGGCTCCAGGGTCGGGTGCGCCGCGGGCCTGGGGGGCTTCTTGCCTGTGTGCAGGGCTTCTACGCACAAGGTGGCACCTCATCCCGGCCCAAGGGTGGTGGCAGGAACCCAGGTGGCGCTCGGGGACTCAGCAGGGCCTGCCCCCGGGGCCTGCCCGCAACACCTGATTGCCCGCGGGCGTGTCCGTCCACCCTCAAAAAGTTCTGCTGGGACAGCCCTGACCGAGCTCCGAGCTCCTCGCCCTTGGACCGCCCCAGTGGGCTTCAGGAGTGGGTGTGTGGCAGCAGCAGCCCTCCCCAGTCAACCACCTTGCGTCGGCCCCACCCGACAAGCCCCTAGGGCGGGCGGGGCTTCCCGGGGGGCCTATTTGCAACGCCGGGAAGCGCGGGGCAGTTCGTGTGTGCGGCCCGGGGACACCCGCAGGTGTGTGTGCTCCCCCCGTGGCCGTCCGCTGCGGCTAGCCAGCACCTGGGGGCTGTTGGCAGCGCCCCTGGGCAGCCTCCTAGAGCCAGGGGTCTGGCAGGCTCCGGGGGCAAATGGACTACGGAAGCCGAGAGGGGCCCGTCCGCGCCAAAACCCAAAACGTGCTGCGGCCTCCAGGGAGGGACACAGGGGACACAAGTGGCTGTGTGGCGTGCAGTGCCCGACCAGAGGGAGGGAGGTTGGCTGGCTGCTGAGGCGCAGCAGGTGTCAGCCCTTTGGGAAGTGCCCGTGGATGCTTCGGGAATGGGGCCTGCCAACTCAGAACCCCCGTTCCCTGTGGCTGCATCCGGCAAGGGGGCTCCAGGGGCTCCAGGGTCGGGTGCGCCGCGGGCCTGGGGGGCTTCTTGCCTGTGTGCAGGGCTTCTACGCACAAGGTGGCACCTCATCCCGGCCCAAGGGTGGTGGCAGGAACCCAGGTGGCGCTCGGGGACTCAGCAGGGCCTGCCCCCGGGGCCTGCCCGCAACACCTGATTGCCCGCGGGCGTGTCCGTCCACCCTCAAAAAGTTCTGCTGGGACAGCCCTGACCGAGCTCCGAGCTCCTCGCCCTTGGACCGCCCCAGTGGGCTTCAGGAGTGGGTGTGTGGCAGCAGCAGCACTCCCCAGTCAACCACCTTGCGTCGGCCCCACCCGACAAGCCCCTAGGGCGGGCGGGGCTTCCCGGGGGGCCTATTTGCAATGCCGGGAAGCGCGGGGCAGTTCGTGTGTGCGGCCCGGGGACACCCGCAGGTGTGTGTGCTCCCCCCGTGGCCGGCCGAGGCGGCTAGCCAGCACCTGGGGGCTGTTGGCAGCGCCCCTGGGCAGCCTCCTAGAGCCAGGGGTCTGGCAGGCTCCGGGGGCAAATGGACTACGGAAGCCGAGAGGGGCCCGTCCGCGCCAAAACCCAAAACGCGCTGCGGCCTCCAGGGAGGGACACAGGGGACACAAGTGGCTGTGTGGCGTGCAGTGCCTGACCAGAGGGAGGGAGGTTGGCTGGCTGCTGAGGCGCAGCAGGTGTCAGCCCTTCGGGAAGTGCCCGTGGATGCTTCGGGAATGGGGCCTGCCAACTCAGAACCCCTGTTCCCTGTGGCTGCATCTGGCCAGGGGGCTCCAGGGTCGGGTGCGCCGCGGGCCTGGGGGGCTTCTTGCCTGTGTGCAGGGCTTCTACGCACAAGGTGGCACCTCATCCCGGCCCAAGGGTGGTGGCAGGAACCCAGGT
Organism: Lepus europaeus; assembly: GCF_033115175.1. Taxonomy (NCBI): domain Eukaryota; kingdom Metazoa; phylum Chordata; class Mammalia; order Lagomorpha; family Leporidae; genus Lepus; species Lepus europaeus. The sequence continues at coordinate 183,371 of NW_026909028.1, read as the reverse complement.
GGCGCTCGGGGACTCAGCAGGGCCTGCCCCCGGGGCCTGCCCGCAACACCTGATTGCCCGCGGGCGTGTCCGTCCACCCTCAAAAAGTTCTGCTGGGACAGCCCTGACCGAGCTCCGAGCTCCTCGCCCTTGGACCGCCCCAGTGGGCTTCAGGAGTGGGTGTGTGGCAGCAGCAGCCCTCCCCAGTCAACCACCTTGCGTCAGCCCCACCCGACAAGCCCCTAGGGCGGGCGGGGCTTCCCGGGGGGCCTATTTGCAACGCCGGGAAGCGCGGGGCAGTTCGTGTGTGCGGCCCGGGGACACCCGCAGGTGTGTGTGCTCCCCCCGTGGCCAGCCGAGGCGGCTATCCAGCACCTGGGGGCTGTTGGCAGCGCCCCTGGGCAGCCTTCTAGAGCCAGGGGTATGGCAGGCTCCGGGGGCAAATGGACTACGGAAGCCGAGAGGGGCCCATCCGCGCCAAAACCCAAAACGCGCTGCGGCCTCCAGGGAGGGACACAGGGGACACAAGTGGCTGTGTGGCGTGCAGTGCCCGACCAGAGGGAGGGAGGTTGGCTGGCTGCTGAGGCGCAGCAGGTGTCAGCCCTTCGGGAAGTGCCCGTGGATGCTTCGGGAATGGGGCCTGCAAACTCAGAACCCCCGTTCCCTGTGGCTGCATCCGGCCAGGGGGCTCCAGGGTCGGGTGCGCCACGGGCCTGGGGGGCTTCTTGCCTGTGTGCAGGGCTTCTATGCACAAGGTGGCACCTCATCCCGGCCCAAGGGTGGTGGCAGGAACCCAGGTGGCGCTCGGGGACTCAGCAGGGCCTGCCCCACGGGCCTGCCCGCAACACCTGATTGCCCGCGGGCGTGTCCGTCCACCCTCAAAAAGTTCTGCTGGGACAGCCCTGACCGAGCTCCGAGCTCCTCGCCCTTGGACCGCCCCAGTGGGCTTCAGGAGTGGGTGTGTGCCAGCAGCAGCCCTCCCCAGTCAACCACCTTGCGTCGGCCCCACCCGACAAGCCCCTAGGGCGGGCGGGGCTTCCCGGGGGGCCTATTTGCAACGCCGGGAAGCGCGGGGCAGTTCGTGTGTGCGGCCCGGGGACACCCGCAGGTGTGTGTGCTCCCCCCGTGGCCGGCCGAGGCGGCTAGCCAGCACCTGGGGGCTGTTGGCAGCGCCCCTGGGCAGCCTCCTAGAGCCAGGGGTCTGGCAGGCTCCGGGGGCAAATGGACTACGGAAGCCGAGAGGGGCCTGTCCGCGCCAAAACCCAAAACGCGCTACGGCCTCCAGGGAGGGACACAGGGGACACAAGTGGCTGTGTGGCGTGCAGTGCCCGACCAGAGGGAGGGAGGTTGGCTGGCTGCTGAGGCGCAGCAGGTGTCAGCCCTTCGGGAAGTGCCCGTGGATGCTTCGGGAATGGGGCCTGCCAACTCAGAACCCCCGTTCCCTGTGGCTGCATCCGGCCAGGGGTCTCCAGGGGCTCCAGGGTCGGGTGCGCCACGGGCCTGGGGGGCTTCTTGCCTGTGTGCAGGGCTTCTACGCACAAGGTGGCACCTCATCCCGGCCCAAGGGTGGTGGCAGGAACCCAGGTGGCGCTCGGGGACTCAGCAGGGCCTGCCCCCGGGGCCTGCCCGCAACACCTGATTGCCCGCGGGCGTGTCCGTCCACCCTCAAAAAGTTCTGCTGGGACAGCCCTGACCGAGCTCCGAGCTCCTCGCCCTTGGACCGCCCCAGTGGGCTTCAGGAGTGGGTGTGTGGCAGCAGCAGCCCTCCCCAGTCAACCACCTTGCGTCGGCCCCACCCGACAAGCCCCTAGGGCGGGCGGGGCTTCCCGGGGGGCCTATTTGCAACGCCGGGAAGCGCGGGGCAGTTCGTGTGTGCGGCCCGGGGACACCCGCAGGTGTGTGTGCTCCCCCCGTGGCCGTCCGCTGCGGCTAGCCAGCACCTGGGGGCTGTTGGCAGCGCCCCTGGGCAGCCTCCTAGAGCCAGGGGTCTGGCAGGCTCCGGGGGCAAATGGACTACGGAAGCCGAGAGGGGCCCGTCCGCGCCAAAACCCAAAACGTGCTGCGGCCTCCAGGGAGGGACACAGGGGACACAAGTGGCTGTGTGGCGTGCAGTGCCCGACCAGAGGGAGGGAGGTTGGCTGGCTGCTGAGGCGCAGCAGGTGTCAGCCCTTTGGGAAGTGCCCGTGGATGCTTCGGGAATGGGGCCTGCCAACTCAGAACCCCCGTTCCCTGTGGCTGCATCCGGCAAGGGGGCTCCAGGGGCTCCAGGGTCGGGTGCGCCGCGGGCCTGGGGGGCTTCTTGCCTGTGTGCAGGGCTTCTACGCACAAGGTGGCACCTCATCCCGGCCCAAGGGTGGTGGCAGGAACCCAGGTGGCGCTCGGGGACTCAGCAGGGCCTGCCCCCGGGGCCTGCCCGCAACACCTGATTGCCCGCGGGCGTGTCCGTCCACCCTCAAAAAGTTCTGCTGGGACAGCCCTGACCGAGCTCCGAGCTCCTCGCCCTTGGACCGCCCCAGTGGGCTTCAGGAGTGGGTGTGTGGCAGCAGCAGCACTCCCCAGTCAACCACCTTGCGTCGGCCCCACCCGACAAGCCCCTAGGGCGGGCGGGGCTTCCCGGGGGGCCTATTTGCAATGCCGGGAAGCGCGGGGCAGTTCGTGTGTGCGGCCCGGGGACACCCGCAGGTGTGTGTGCTCCCCCCGTGGCCGGCCGAGGCGGCTAGCCAGCACCTGGGGGCTGTTGGCAGCGCCCCTGGGCAGCCTCCTAGAGCCAGGGGTCTGGCAGGCTCCGGGGGCAAATGGACTACGGAAGCCGAGAGGGGCCCGTCCGCGCCAAAACCCAAAACGCGCTGCGGCCTCCAGGGAGGGACACAGGGGACACAAGTGGCTGTGTGGCGTGCAGTGCCTGACCAGAGGGAGGGAGGTTGGCTGGCTGCTGAGGCGCAGCAGGTGTCAGCCCTTCGGGAAGTGCCCGTGGATGCTTCGGGAATGGGGCCTGCCAACTCAGAACCCCTGTTCCCTGTGGCTGCATCTGGCCAGGGGGCTCCAGGGTCGGGTGCGCCGCGGGCCTGGGGGGCTTCTTGCCTGTGTGCAGGGCTTCTACGCACAAGGTGGCACCTCATCCCGGCCCAAGGGTGGTGGCAGGAACCCAGGTGGCGCTCGGGGACTCAGCAGGGCCTGCCCCCGGGGCCTGCCCGCAACACCTGATTGCCCGCGGGCGTGTCCGTCCACCCTCAAAAAGTTCTGCTGGGACAGCCCTGACCGAGCTCCGAGCTCCTCGCCCTTGGACCGCCCCAGTGGGCTTCAGGAGTGGGTGTGTGGCAGCAGCAGCCCTCCCCAGTCAACCACCTTGCGTCGGCCCCACCCGACAAGCCCCTAGGGCGGGCGGGGCTTCCCGGGGGGCCTATTTGCAACGCCGGGAAGCGCGGGGCAGTTCGTGTGTGCGGCCCGGGGACACCCGCAGGTGTGTGTGCTCCCCCCGTGGCCGTCCGCTGCGGCTAGCCAGCACCTGGGGGCTGTTGGCAGCGCCCCTGGGCAGCCTCCTAGAGCCAGGGGTCTGGCAGGCTCCGGGGGCAAATGGACTACGGAAGCCGAGAGGGGCCCGTCCGCGCCAAAACCCAAAACGTGCTGCGGCCTCCAGGGAGGGACACAGGGGACACAAGTGGCTGTGTGGCGTGCAGTGCCCGACCAGAGGGAGGGAGGTTGGCTGGCTGCTGAGGCGCAGCAGGTGTCAGCCCTTTGGGAAGTGCCCGTGGATGCTTCGGGAATGGGGCCTGCCAACTCAGAACCCCCGTTCCCTGTGGCTGCATCCGGCAAGGGGGCTCCAGGGGCTCCAGGGTCGGGTGCGCCGCGGGCCTGGGGGGCTTCTTGCCTGTGTGCAGGGCTTCTACGCACAAGGTGGCACCTCATCCCGGCCCAAGGGTGGTGGCAGGAACCCAGGTGGCGCTCGGGGACTCAGCAGGGCCTGCCCCCGGGGCCTGCCCTCAACACCTGATTGCCCGCGGGCGTGCCCGTCCACCCTCAAAAAGTTCTGCTGGGACAGCCCTGACCGAGCTCCGAGCTCCTCGCCCTTGGACCGCCCCAGTGGGCTTCAGGAGTGGGTGTGTGGCAGCAGCAGCACTCCCCAGTCAACCACCTTGCGTCGGCCCCACCCGACAAGCCCCTAGGGCGGGCGGGGCTTCCCGGGGGGCCTATTTGCAATGCCGGGAAGCGCGGGGCAGTTCGTGTGTGCGGCCCGGGGACACCCGCAGGTGTGTGTGCTCCCCCCGTGGCCGGCCGAGGCGGCTAGCCAGCACCTGGGGGCTGTTGGCAGCGCCCCTGGGCAGCCTCCTAGAGCCAGGGGTCTGGCAGGCTCCGGGGGCAAATGGACTACGGAAGCCGAGAGGGGCCCGTCCGCGCCAAAACCCAAAACGCGCTGCGGCCTCCAGGGAGGGACACAGGGGACACAAGTGGCTGTGTGGCGTGCAGTGCCTGACCAGAGGGAGGGAGGTTGGCTGGCTGCTGAGGCGCAGCAGGTGTCAGCCCTTCGGGAAGTGCCCGTGGATGCTTCGGGAATGGGGCCTGCCAACTCAGAACCCCTGTTCCCTGTGGCTGCATCTGGCCAGGGGGCTCCAGGGTCGGGTGCGCCGCGGGCCTGGGGGGCTTCTTGCCTGTGTGCAGGGCTTCTACGCACAAGGTGGCACCTCATCCCGGCCCAAGGGTGGTGGCAGGAACCCAGGTGGCGCTCGGGGACTCAGCAGGGCCTGCCCCCGGGGCCTGCCCGCAACACCTGATTGCCCGCGGGCGTGTCCGTCCACCCTCAAAAAGTTCTGCTGGGACAGCCCTGACCGAGCTCCGAGCTCCTCGCCCTTGGACCGCCCCAGTGGGCTTCAGGAGTGGGTGTGTGGCAGCAGCAGCCCTCCCCAGTCAACCACCTTGCGTCAGCCCCACCCGACAAGCCCCTAGGGCGGGCGGGGCTTCCCGGGGGGCCTATTTGCAACGCCGGGAAGCGCGGGGCAGTTCGTGTGTGCGGCCCGGGGACACCCGCAGGTGTGTGTGCTCCCCCCGTGGCCAGCCGAGGCGGCTATCCAGCACCTGGGGGCTGTTGGCAGCGCCCCTGGGCAGCCTTCTAGAGCCAGGGGTATGGCAGGCTCCGGGGGCAAATGGACTACGGAAGCCGAGAGGGGCCCATCCGCGCCAAAACCCAAAACGCGCTGCGGCCTCCAGGGAGGGACACAGGGGACACAAGTGGCTGTGTGGCGTGCAGTGCCCGACCAGAGGGAGGGAGGTTGGCTGGCTGCTGAGGCGCAGCAGGTGTCAGCCCTTCGGGAAGTGCCCGTGGATGCTTCGGGAATGGGGCCTGCAAACTCAGAACCCCCGTTCCCTGTGGCTGCATCCGGCCAGGGGGCTCCAGGGTCGGGTGCGCCACGGGCCTGGGGGGCTTCTTGCCTGTGTGCAGGGCTTCTATGCACAAGGTGGCACCTCATCCCGGCCCAAGGGTGGTGGCAGGAACCCAGGTGGCGCTCGGGGACTCAGCAGGGCCTGCCCCACGGGCCTGCCCGCAACACCTGATTGCCCGCGGGCGTGTCCGTCCACCCTCAAAAAGTTCTGCTGGGACAGCCCTGACCGAGCTCCGAGCTCCTCGCCCTTGGACCGCCCCAGTGGGCTTCAGGAGTGGGTGTGTGCCAGCAGCAGCCCTCCCCAGTCAACCACCTTGCGTCGGCCCCACCCGACAAGCCCCTAGGGCGGGCGGGGCTTCCCGGGGGGCCTATTTGCAACGCCGGGAAGCGCGGGGCAGTTCGTGTGTGCGGCCCGGGGACACCCGCAGGTGTGTGTGCTCCCCCCGTGGCCGGCCGAGGCGGCTAGCCAGCACCTGGGGGCTGTTGGCAGCGCCCCTGGGCAGCCTCCTAGAGCCAGGGGTCTGGCAGGCTCCGGGGGCAAATGGACTACGGAAGCCGAGAGGGGCCTGTCCGCGCCAAAACCCAAAACGCGCTACGGCCTCCAGGGAGGGACACAGGGGACACAAGTGGCTGTGTGGCGTGCAGTGCCCGACCAGAGGGAGGGAGGTTGGCTGGCTGCTGAGGCGCAGCAGGTGTCAGCCCTTCGGGAAGTGCCCGTGGATGCTTCGGGAATGGGGCCTGCCAACTCAGAACCCCCGTTCCCTGTGGCTGCATCCGGCCAGGGGTCTCCAGGGGCTCCAGGGTCGGGTGCGCCGCGGGCCTGGGGGGCTTCTTGCCTGTGTGCAGGGCTTCTACGCACAAGGTGGCACCTCATCCCGGCCCAAGGGTGGTGGCAGGAACCCAGGTGGCGCTCGGGGACTCAGCAGGGCCTGCCCCCGGGGCCTGCCCGCAACACCTGATTGCCCGCGGGCGTGTCCGTCCACCCTCAAAAAGTTCTGCTGGGACAGCCCTGACCGAGCTCCGAGCTCCTCGCCCTTGGACCGCCCCAGTGGGCTTCAGGAGTGGGTGTGTGGCAGCAGCAGCCCTCCCCAGTCAACCACCTTGCGTCGGCCCCACCCGACAAGCCCCTAGGGCGGGCGGGGCTTCCCGGGGGGCCTATTTGCAACGCCGGGAAGCGCGGGGCAGTTCGTGTGTGCGGCCCGGGGACACCCGCAGGTGTGTGTGCTCCCCCCGTGGCCGTCCGCTGCGGCTAGCCAGCACCTGGGGGCTGTTGGCAGCGCCCCTGGGCAGCCTCCTAGAGCCAGGGGTCTGGCAGGCTCCGGGGGCAAATGGACTACGGAAGCCGAGAGGGGCCCGTCCGCGCCAAAACCCAAAACGTGCTGCGGCCTCCAGGGAGGGACACAGGGGACACAAGTGGCTGTGTGGCGTGCAGTGCCCGACCAGAGGGAGGGAGGTTGGCTGGCTGCTGAGGCGCAGCAGGTGTCAGCCCTTCGGGAAGTGCCCGTGGATGCTTCGGGAATGGGGCCTGCCAACTCAGAACCCCCGTTCCCTGTGGCTGCATCCGGCAAGGGGGCTCCAGGGGCTCCAGGGTCGGGTGCGCCGCGGGCCTGGGGGGCTTCTTGCCTGTGTGCAGGGCTTCTACGCACAAGGTGGCACCTCATCCCGGCCCAAGGGTGGTGGCAGGAACCCAGGTGGCGCTCGGGGACTCAGCAGGGCCTGCCCCCGGGGCCTGCCCGCAACACCTGATTGCCCGCGGGCGTGTCCGTCCACCCTCAAAAAGTTCTGCTGGGACAGCCCTGACCGAGCTCCGAGCTCCTCGCCCTTGGACCGCCCCAGTGGGCTTCAGGAGTGGGTGTGTGGCAGCAGCAGCACTCCCCAGTCAACCACCTTGCGTCGGCCCCACCCGACAAGCCCCTAGGGCGGGCGGGGCTTCCCGGGGGGCCTATTTGCAATGCCGGGAAGCGCGGGGCAGTTCGTGTGTGCGGCCCGGGGACACCCGCAGGTGTGTGTGCTCCCCCCGTGGCCAGCCGAGGCGGCTATCCAGCACCTGGGGGCTGTTGGCAGCGCCCCTGGGCAGCCTTCTAGAGCCAGGGGTATGGCAGGCTCCGGGGGCAAATGGACTACGGAAGCCGAGAGGGGCCCATCCGCGCCAAAACCCAAAACGCGCTGCGGCCTCCAGGGAGGGACACAGGGGACACAAGTGGCTGTGTGGCGTGCAGTGCCCGACCAGAGGGAGGGAGGTTGGCTGGCTGCTGAGGCGCAGCAGGTGTCAGCCCTTCGGGAAGTGCCCGTGGATGCTTCGGGAATGGGGCCTGCAAACTCAGAACCCCCGTTCCCTGTGGCTGCATCCGGCCAGGGGGCTCCAGGGTCGGGTGCGCCGCGGGCCTGGGGGGCTTCTTGCCTGTGTGCAGGGCTTCTACGCACAAGGTGGCACCTCATCCCGGCCCAAGGGTGGTGGCAGGAACCCAGGTGGCGCTCGGGGACTCAGCAGGGCCTGCCCCACGGGCCTGCCCGCAACACCTGATTGCCCGCGGGCGTGTCCGTCCACCCTCAAAAAGTTCTGCTGGGACAGCCCTGACCGAGCTCCGAGCTCCTCGCCCTTGGACCGCCCCAGTGGGCTTCAGGAGTGGGTGTGTGCCAGCAGCAGCCCTCCCCAGTCAACCACCTTGCGTCGGCCCCACCCGACAAGCCCCTAGGGCGGGCGGGGCTTCCCGGGGGGCCTATTTGCAACGCCGGGAAGCACGGGGCAGTTCGTGTGTGCGGCCCGGGGACACCCGCAGGTGTGTGTGCTCCCCCCGTGGCCGGCCGAGGCGGCTAGCCAGCACCTGGGGGCTGTTGGCAGCGCCCCTGGGCAGCCTCCTAGAGCCAGGGGTCTGGCAGGCTCCGGGGGCAAATGGACTACGGAAGCCGAGAGGGGCCCGTCCGCGCCAAAACCCAAAACGCGCTGCGGCCTCCAGGGAGGGACACAGGGGACACAAGTGGCTGTGTGGCGTGCAGTGCCCGACCAGAGGGAGGGAGGTTGGCTGGCTGCTGAGGCGCAGCAGGTGTCAGCCCTTCGGGAAGTGCCTGTGGATGCTTCGGGAATGGGGCCTGCAAACTCAGAACCCCCGTTCCCTGTGGCTGCATCCGGCCAGGGGGCTCCAGGGTCGGGTGCGCCGTGGGCCTGGGGGGCTTCTTGCCTGTGTGCAGGGCTTCTACGCACAAGGTGGCACCTCATCCCGGCCCAAGGGTGGTGGCAGGAACCCAGGTGGCGCTCGGGGACTCAGCAGGGCCTGCCCCCGGGGCCTGCCCGCAACACCTGATTGCCCGCGGGCGTGTCCGTCCACCCTCAAAAAGTTCTGCTGGGACAGCCCTGACCGAGCTCCGAGCTCCTCGCCCTTGGACCGCCCCAGTGGGCTTCAGGAGTGGGTGTGTGGCAGCAGCAGCCCTCCCCAGTCAACCACCTTGCGTAGGCCCCACCTGACAAGCCCCTAGGGCGGGCGGGGCTTCCCGGGGGGCCTATTTGCAACGCCGGGAAGCGCGGGGCAGTTCGTGTGTGCCGCCCGGGGACACCCGCAGGTGTGTGTGCTCCCCCCGTGGCCGTCCGCTGCGGCTAGCCAGCACCTGGGGGCTGTTGGCAGCGCCCCTGGGCAGCCTCCTAGAGCCAGGGGTCTGGCAGGCTCCGGGGGCAAATGGACTACGGAAGCCGAGAGGGGCCCGTCCGCGCCAAAACCCAAAACGTGCTGCGGCCTCCAGGGAGGGACACAGGGGACACAAGTGGCTGTGTGGCGTGCAGTGCCCGACCAGAGGGAGGGAGGTTGGCTGGCTGCTGAGGCGCAGCAGGTGTCAGCCCTTCGGGAAGTGCCCGTGGATGCTTCGGGAATGGGGCCTGCCAACTCAGAACCCCCGTTCCCTGTGGCTGCATCCGGCCAGGGGGCTCCAGGGTCGGGTGCGCCGCGGGCCTGGGGGGCTTCTTGCCTGTGTGCAGGGCTTCTACGCACAAGGTGGCACCTCATCCCGGCCCAAGGGTGGTGGCAGGAACCCAGGTGGCGCTCGGGGACTCAGCAGGGCCTGCCCCCGGGGCCTGCCCGCAACACCTGATTGCCCGCGGGCGTGTCCGTCCACCCTCAAAAAGTTCTGCTGGGACAGCCCTGACCGAGCTCCGAGCTCCTCGCCCTTGGACCGCCCCAGTGGGCTTCAGGAGTGGGTGTGTGCCAGCAGCAGCCCTCCCCAGTCAACCACCTTGCGTCGGCCCCACCCGACAAGCCCCTAGGGCGGGCGGGGCTTCCCGGGGGGCCTATTTGCAACGCCGGGAAGCGCGGGGCAGTTCGTGTGTGCGGCCCGGGGACACCCGCAGGTGTGTGTGCTCCCCCCGTGGCCGGCCGAGACGGCTAGCCAGCACCTGGGGGCTGTTGGCAGCGCCCCTGGGCAGCCTCCTAGAGCCAGGGGTCTGGCAGGCTCCGGGGGCAAATGGACTACGGAAGCCGAGAGGGGCCCGTCCGCGCCAAAACCCAAAACGCGCTGCGGCCTCCAGGGAGGGACACAGGGGACACAAGTGGCTGTGTGGCGTGCAGTGCCCGACCAGAGGGAGGGAGGTTGGCTGGCTGCTGAGGCGCAGCAGGTGTCAGCCCTTCGGGAAGTGCCCGTGGATGCTTCGGGAATGGGGCCTGCCAACTCAGAACCCCCGTTCCCTGTGGCTGCATCCGGCCAGGGGGCTCCAGGGTCGGGTGCGCCGCGGGCCTGGGGGGCTTCTTGCCTGTGTGCAGGGCTTCTACGCACAAGGTGGCACCTCATCCCGGCCCAAGGGTGGTGGCAGGAACCCAGGTGGCGCTCGGGGACTCAGCAGGGCCTGCCCCCGGGGCCTGCCCGCAACACCTGATTGCCCGCGGGCGTGTCCGTCCACCCTCAAAAAGTTCTGCTGGGACAGCCCTGAACGAGCTCCGAGCTCCTCGCCCTTGGACCACCCCAGTGGGCTTCAGGAGTGGGTGTGTGGCAGCAGCAGCCCTCCCCAGTCAACCACCTTGCGTCGGCCCCACCCGACAAGCCCCTAGGGCGTGCGGGGCTTCCCGGGGGGCCTATTTGCAATGCCGGGAAGCGCGGGGCAGTTCGTGTGTGCGGCCCGGAGACACCCGCAGGTGTGTGTGCTCCCCCCGTGGCCGGCCGAGGCGGCTAGCCAGCACCTGGGGGCTGTTGGCAGCGCCCCTGGGCAGCCTCCTAGAGCCAGGGGTCTGGCAGGCTCTGGGGGCAAATGGACTACGGAAGCCGAGAGGGGCCCGTCCGCGCCAAAACCCAAAACGCGCTGCGGCCTCCAGGGAGGGACACAGGGGACACAAGTGGCTGTGTGGCGTGCAGTGCCCGACCAGAGGGAGGGAGGTTGGCTGGCTGCTGAGGCGCAGCAGGTGTCAGCCCTTCGGGAAGTGCCCGTGGATGCTTCGGGAATGGGGCCTGCCAACTCAGAACCCCCGTTCCCTGTGGCTGCATCCGGCCAGGGGGCTCCAGGGGCTCCAGGGTCGGGTGCGCCGCGGTCCTGGGGGGCTTCTTGCCTGTGTGCAGGGCTTCTACGCACAAGGTGGCACCTCATCCCGGCCCAAGGGTGGTGGCAGGAACCCAGGTGGCGCTCGGGGACTCAGCAGGGCCTGCCCCCGGGGCCTGCCCGCAACACCTGATTGCCCGCGGGCGTGTCCGTCCACCCTCAAAAAGTTCTGCTGGGACAGCCCTGACCGAGCTCCGAGCTCCTCGCCCTTGGACCGCCCCAGTGGGCTTCAGGAGTGGGTGTGTGGCAGCAGCAACCCTCCCCAGTCAACCACCTTGCGTCGGCCCCACCCGACAAGCCCCTAGGGCGGGCGGGGCTTCCCGGGGGGCCTATTTGCAACGCCGGGAAGCGCGGGGCAGTTCGTGTGTGCGGCCCGGGGACACCCGCAGGTGTGTGTGCTCCCCCCGTGGCCGGCCGAGGCGGCTAGCCAGCACCTGGGGGCTGTTGGCAGCGCCCCTGGGCAGCCTCCTAGAGCCAGGGGTCTGGCAGGCTCTGGGGGCAAATGGACTACGGAAGCCGAGAGGGGCCCGTCCGCGCCAAAACCCAAAACGCGCTGCGGCCTCCAGGGAGGGACACAGGGGACACAAGTGGCTGTGTGGCGTGCAGTGCCCGACCAGAGGGAGGGAGGTTGGCTGGCTGCTGAGGCGCAGCAGGTGTCAGCCCTTCGGGAAGTGCCCGTGGATGCTTCGGGAATGGGGCCTGCAAACTCAGAACCCCCGTTCCCTGTGGCTGCATCCGGCCAGGGGGCTCCAGGGTCGGGTGCGCCGCGGGCCTGGGGGGCTTCTTGCCTGTGTGCATGGCTTCTACGCACAAGGTGGCACCTCATCCCGGCCCAAGGGTGGTGGCAGGAACCCAGGTGGCGCTCGGGGACTCAGCAGGGCCTGCCAGCAACACCTGATTGCCCGCGGGCGTGTCCGTCCACCCTCAAAAAGTTCTGCTGGGACAGCCCTGACCGAGCTCCGAGCTCCTCGCCCTTGGACCGCCCCAGTGGGCTTCAGGAGTGGGTGTGTGCCAGCAGCAGCCCTCCCCAGTCAACCACCTTGCGTCGGCCCCACCCGACAAGCCCCTAGGGTGGGCGGGGCTTCCCGGGGGGGCCTATTTGCAACGCCGGGAAGCGCGGGGCAGTTCGTGTGTGCGGCCCGGGGACACCCGCAGATGTGTGTGCTCCCCCCGTGGCCGTCCGCTGCGGCTAGCCAGCACCTGGGGGCTGTTGGCAGCGCCCCTGGGCAGCCTCCTAGAGCCAGGGGTCTGGCAGGCTCCGGGGGCAAATGGACTACGGAAGCCGAGAGGGGCCCGTCCGCGCCAAAACCCAAAATGCGCTGCGGCCTCCAGGGAGGGACACAGGGGACACAAGTGGCTGTGTGGCGTGCAGTGCCCGACCAGAGGGAGGGAGGTTGGCTGGCTGCTGAGGCGCAGCAGGTGTCAGCCCTTCGGGAAGTGCCCGTGGATGCTTCGGGAATGGGGCCTGCCAACTCAGAACCCCCGTTCCCTGTGGCTGCATCCGGCCAGGGGGCTCCAGGGGCTCCAGGGTCGGGTGCGCCGCGGGCCTGGGGGGCTTCTTGCCTGTGTGCAGGGCTTCTACGCACAAGGTGGCACCTCATCCCGGCCCAAGGGTGGTGGCAGGAACCCAGGTGGCGCTCGGGGACTCAGCAGGGCCTGCCCCCGGGGCCTGCCCGCAACACCTGATTGCCCGCGGGCGTGTCCGTCCATCCTCAAAATGTTCTGCTGGGACAGCCCTGACCGAGCTCCGAGCTCCTCGCCCTTGGACCGCCCCAGTGGGCTTCAGGAGTGGGTGTGTGGCAGCAGCAGCCCTCCCCAGTCAACCACCTTGCGTCGGCCCCACCCGACAAGCCCCTAGGGCGTGCGGGGCTTCCCGGGGGGCCTATTTGCAACGCCGGGAAGCGCAGAGCAGTTCATGTGTGCGGCCCGGGGAAACCCGCAGGTGTGTGTGCTCCCCCCGTGGCCGTCCGCTGCGGCTAGCCAGCACCTGGGGGCTGTTGGCAGCGCCCCTGGGCAGCCTCCTAGAGCCAGGGGTCTGGCAGGCTCCGGGGGCAAATGGACTACGGAAGCCGAGAGGGGCCCGTCCGCGCCAAAACCCAAAACGCGCTGCGGCCTCCAGGGAGGGACACAGGGGACACAAGTGGCTGTATGGCGTGCAGTGCCTGACCAGAGGGAGGGAGGTTGGCTGGCTGCTGAGGCGCAGCAGGTGTCAGCCCTTCGGGAAGTGCCCGTGGATGCTTCGGGAATGGGGCCTGCCAACTCAGAACCCCTGTTCCCTGTGGCTGCATCTGGCCAGGGGGCTCCAGGGTCGGGTGCGCCGCGGGCCTGGGGGGCTTCTTGCCTGTGTGCAGGGCTTCTACGCACAAGGTGGCACCTCATCCCGGCCCAAGGGTGGTGGCAGGAACCCAGGTGGCGCTCGGGGACTCAGCAGGGCCTGCCCCCGGGGCCTGCCCGCAACACCTGATTGCCCGCGGGCGTGTCCGTCCACCCTCAAAAAGTTCTGCTGGGACAGCCCTGACCGAGCTCCGAGCTCCTCGCCCTTGGACCGCCCCAGTGGGCTTCAGGAGTGGGTGTGTGGCAGCAGCAGCCCTCCCCAGTCAACCACCTTGCGTCGGCCCCACCCGACAAGCCCCTAGGGCGGGCGGGGCTTCCCGGGGGGCCTATTTGCAACGCCGGGAAGCGCGGGGCAGTTCGTGTGTGCGGCCCGGGGACACCCGCAGGTGTGTGTGCTCCCCCCGTGGCCGGCCGAGGCGGCTATCCAGCACCTGGGGGCTGTTGGCAGCGCCCCTGGGCAGCCTTCTAGAGCCAGGGGTCTGGCAGGCTCCGGGGGCAAATGGACTACGGAAGCCGAGAGGGGCCCATATGCGCCAAAACCCAAAACGCGCTGCGGCCTCCAGGGAGGGACACAGGGGACACAAGTGGCTGTGTGCCGTGCAGTGCCCGACCAGAGGGAGGGAGGTTGGCTGGCTGCTGAGGCGCAGCAGGTGTCAGCCCTTCGGGAAGTGCCCGTGGATGCTTCGGGAATGGGGCCTGCAAACTCAGAACCCCCGTTCCCTGTGGCTGCATCCGGCCAGGGGGCTCCAGGGTCGGGTGCGCCGCGGGCCTGGGGGGCTTCTTGCCTGTGTGCAGGGCTTCTATGCACAAGGTGGCACCTCATCCCGGCCCAAGGGTGGTGGCAGGAACCCAGGTGGCGCTCGGGGACTCAGCAGGGCCTGCCCCACGGGGCTGCCCGCAACACCTGATTGCCCGCGGGCGTGTCCGTCCACCCTCAAAAAGTTCTGCTGGGACAGCCCTGACCGAGCTCCGAGCTCCTCGCCCTTGGACCGCCCCAGTGGGCTTCAGGAGTGGGTGTGTGGCAGCAGCAGCCCTCCCCAGTCAACCACCTTGCGTCGGCCCCACCCGACAAGCCCCTAGGGCGGGCGGGGCTTCCCGGGGGGCCTATTTGCAACGCCGGGAAGCGCGGGGCAGTTCGTGTGTGCGGCCCGGGGACACCCGCAGGTGTGTGTGCTCCCCCCGTGGCCGGCCGAGGCGGCTAGCCAGCACCTGGGGGCTGTTGGCAGCGCCCCTGGGCAGCCTCCTAGAGCCAGGGGTCTGGCAGGCTCCGGGGGCAAATGGACTACGGAAGCCGAGAGGGGCCCGTCCGCGCCAAAACCCAAAACGCGCTGCGGCCTCCAGGGAGGGACACAGGGGACACAAGTGGCTGTGTGGCGTGCAGTGCCCGACCAGAGGGAGGGAGGTTGGCTGGCTGCTGAGGCGCAGCAGGTGTCAGCCCTTCGGGAAGTGCCTGTGGATGCTTCGGGAATGGGGCCTGCCAACTCAGAACCCCCGTTCCCTGTGGCTGCATCCGGCCAGGGGGCTCCAGGGGCTCCAGGGTCGGGTGCGCCGCGGGCCTGGGGGGCTTCTTGCCTGTGTGCAGGGCTTCTACGCACAAGGTGGCACCTCATCCCGGCCAAGGGTGGTGGCAGGAACCCAGGTGGCGCTCGGGGACTCAGCAGGGCCTGCCCCCGGGGCCTGCCCGCAACACCTGATTGCCCGCGGGCGTGTCCGTCCACCCTCAAAAAGTTCTGCTGGGACAGCCCTGACCGAGCTCCGAGCTCCTCGCCCTTGGACCGCCCCAGTGGGCTTCAGGAGTGGGTGTGTGGCAGCAGCAGCACTCCCCAGTCAACCACCTTGCGTCGGCCCCACCCGACAAGCCCCTAGGGCGGGCGGGGCTTCCCGGGGGGCCTATTTGCAACGCCGGGAAGCGCGGGGCAGTTCGTGTGTGCGGCCCGGGGACACCCGCAGGTGTGTGTGCTCCCCCCGTGGCCGGCCGAGGCGGCTAGCCAGCACCTGGGGGCTGTTGGCAGCGCCCCTGGGCAGCCTCCTAGAGCCAGGGGTCTGGCAGGCTCCGGGGGCAAATGGACTACGGAAGCCGAGAGGGGCCCGTCCGCGCCAAAACCCAAAACGCGCTGCGGCCTCCAGGGAGGGACACAGGGGACACAAGTGGCTGTGTGGCGTGCAGTGCCCGACCAGAGGGAGGGAGGTTGGCTGGCTGCTGAGGCGCAGCAGGTGTCAGCCCTTCGGGAAGTGCCCGTGGATGCTTCGGGAATGGGGCCTGCCAACTCAGAACCCCCGTTCCCTGTGGCTGCATCCGGCCAGGGGGCTCCAGGGGCTCCAGGGTCGGGTGCGCCGCGGGCCTGGGGGGCTTCTTGCCTGTGTGCAGGGCTTCTACGCACAAGGTGGCACCTCATCCCGGCCCAAGGGTGGTGGCAGGAACCCAGGTGGCGCTCGGGGACTCAGCAGGGCCTGCCCCCGGGGCCTGCCCGCAACACCTGATTGCCCGCGGGTGTGTCCGTCCACCCTCAAAAAGTTCTGCTGGGACAGCCCTGACCGAGCTCCGAGCTCCTCGCCCTTGGACCGCCCCAGTGGGCTTCAGGAGTGGGTTTGTGGCAGCAGCAGCCCTCCCCAGTCAACCACCTTGCGTCGGCCCCACCCGACAAGCCCCTAGGGCGGGCGGGGCTTCCCGGGGGGCCTATTTGCAACGCCGGGAAGCGCGGGGCAGTTCGTGTGTGCGGCCCGGGGACACCCGCAGGTGTGTGTGCTCCCCCCGTGGCCGGCCGAGGCGGCTAGCCAGCACCTGGGGGCTGTTGGCAGCGCCCCTGGGCAGCCTCCTAGAGCCAGGGGTCTGGCAGGCTCCGGGGGCAAATGGACTACGGAAGCCGAGAGGGGCCCGTCCGCGCCAAAACCCAAAACGCGCTGCGGCCTCCAGAGAGGGACACAGGGGACACAAGTGGCTGTGTGGCGTGCAGTGCCCGACCAGAGGGAGGGAGGTTGGCTGGCTGCTGAGGCGCAGCAGGTGTCAGCCCTTTGGGAAGTGCCCGTGGATGCTTCGGGAATGGGGCCTGCCAACTCAGAACCCCCGTTCCCTGTGGCTGCATCCGGCCAGGGGGCTCCAGGGGCTCCAGGGTCGGGTGCGCCGCGGGCCTGGGGGGCTTCTTGCCTGTGTGCAGGGCTTCTACGCACAAGGTGGCACCTCTTCCCGGCCCAAGGGTGGTGGCAGGAACCCAGGTGGCGCTCGGGGACTCAGCAGGGCCTGCCCCCGGGGCCTACCCGCAACACCTGATTGCCCGCGGGCGTGTCCGTCCACCCTCAAAAAGTTCTGCTGGAACAGCCATGACCGAGCTCCGAGCTCCTCGCCCTTGGACCGCCCCAGTGGGCTTCAGGAGTGGGTGTGTGCCAGCAGCAGCCCTCCCCAGTCAACCACCTTGCGTCGGCCCCACCCGACAAGACCCTAGGGCGGGCGGGGCTTCCCGGGGGGCCTATTTGCAACGCCGGGAAGCGCGGGGCAGTTCGTGTGTGCGGCCCGGGGACACTCGCAGGTGTGTGTGCTCCCCCCGTGGCCGTCCGCTGCGGCTAGCCAGCACCTGGGGGCTGTTGGCAGCGCCCCTGGGCAGCCTCCTAGAGCCAGGGGTCTGGCAGGCTCCGGGGGCAAATGGACTACGGAAGCCGAGAGGGGCCCGTCCGCGCCAAAACCCAAAACGCGCTGCGGCCTCCAGGGAGGGACACAGGGGACACAAGTGGCTGTGTGGCGTGCAGTGCCCGACCAGAGGGAGGGAGGTTGGCTGGCTGCTGAGGCGCAGCAGGTGTCAGCCCTTCGGGAAGTGCCCGTGGATGCTTCGGGAATGGGGCCTGCCAACTCAGAACCCCCGTTCCCTGTGGCTGCATCCGGCCAGGGGGCTCCAGGGGCTCCAGGGTCGGGTGCGCCGCGGGCCTGGGGGGCTTCTTGCCTGTGTGCAGGGCTTCTACGCACAAGGTGGCACCTCATCCCGGCCCAAGGGTGGTGGCAGGAACCCAGGTGGCGCTCGGGGACTCAGCAGGGCCTGCCCCCGGGGCCTGCCCGCAACACCTGATTGCCCGCGGGCGTGTCCGTCCACCCTCAAAAAGTTCTGCTGGGACAGCCCTGACCGAGCTCCGAGCTCCTCGCCCTTGGACCGCCCCAGTGGGCTTCAGGAGTGGGTGTGTGCCAGCAGCAGCCCTCCCCAGTCAACCACCTTGCGTCGGCCCCACCCGACAAGCCCCTAGGGTGGGCGGGGCTTCCCGGGGGGCCTATTTGCAACGCCGGGAAGCGCGGGGCAGTTCGTGTGTGCGGCCCGGGGACACCCGCAGGTGTGTGTGCTCCCCCCGTGGCCGTCCGCTGCGGCTAGCCAGCACCTGGGGGCTGTTGGCAGCGCCCCTGGGCAGCCTCCTAGAGCCAGGGGTCTGGCAGGCTCCGGGGGCAAATGGACTACGGAAGCCAAGAGGGGCCCGTCCGCGCCAAAACCCAAAATGCGCTGCGGCCTCCAGGGAGGGACACAGGGGACACAAGTGGCTGTGTGGCGTGCAGTGCCCGACCAGAGGGAGGGAGGTTGGCTGGCTGCTGAGGCGCAGCAGGTGTCAGCCCTTCGGGAAGTGCCTGTGGATGCTTCGGGAATGGGGCCTGCCAACTCAGAACCCCCGTTCCCTGTGGCTGCATCCGGCCAGGGGGCTCCAGGGGCTCCAGGGTCGGGTGCGCCGCGGGCCTGGGGGGCTTCTTGCCTGTGTGCAGGGCTTCTACGCACAAGGTGGCACCTCATCCCGGCCAAGGGTGGTGGCAGGAACCCAGGTGGCGCTCGGGGACTCAGCAGGGCCTGCCCCCGGGGCCTGCCCGCAACACCTGATTGCCCGCGGGCGTGTCCGTCCACCCTCAAAAAGTTCTGCTGGGACAGCCCTGACCGAGCTCCGAGCTCCTCGCCCTTGGACCGCCCCAGTGGGCTTCAGGAGTGGGTGTGTGGCAGCAGCAGCACTCCCCAGTCAACCACCTTGCGTCGGCCCCACCCGACAAGCCCCTAGGGCGGGCGGGGCTTCCCGGGGGGCCTATTTGCAACGCCGGGAAGCGCGGGGCAGTTCGTGTGTGCGGCCCGGGGACACCCGCAGGTGTGTGTGCTCCCCCCGTGGCCGGCCGAGGCGGCTAGCCAGCACCTGGGGGCTGTTGGCAGCGCCCCTGGGCAGCCTCCTAGAGCCAGGGGTCTGGCAGGCTCCGGGGGCAAATGGACTACGGAAGCCGAGAGGGGCCCGTCCGCGCCAAAACCCAAAACGCGCTGCGGCCTCCAGGGAGGGACACAGGGGACACAAGTGGCTGTGTGGCGTGCAGTGCCCGACCAGAGGGAGGGAGGTTGGCTGGCTGCTGAGGCGCAGCAGGTGTCAGCCCTTCGGGAAGTGCCCGTGGATGCTTCGGGAATGGGGCCTGCCAACTCAGAACCCCCGTTCCCTGTGGCTGCATCCGGCCAGGGGGCTCCAGGGGCTCCAGGGTCGGGTGCGCCGCGGGCCTGGGGGGCTTCTTGCCTGTGTGCAGGGCTTCTACGCACAAGGTGGCACCTCATCCCGGCCCAAGGGTGGTGGCAGGAACCCAGGTGGCGCTCGGGGACTCAGCAGGGCCTGCCCCCGGGGCCTGCCCGCAACACCTGATTGCCCGCGGGTGTGTCCGTCCACCCTCAAAAAGTTCTGCTGGGACAGCCCTGACCGAGCTCCGAGCTCCTCGCCCTTGGACCGCCCCAGTGGGCTTCAGGAGTGGGTTTGTGGCAGCAGCAGCCCTCCCCAGTCAACCACCTTGCGTCGGCCCCACCCGACAAGCCCCTAGGGCGGGCGGGGCTTCCCGGGGGGCCTATTTGCAACGCCGGGAAGCGCGGGGCAGTTCGTGTGTGCGGCCCGGGGACACCCGCAGGTGTGTGTGCTCCCCCCGTGGCCGGCCGAGGCGGCTAGCCAGCACCTGGGGGCTGTTGGCAGCGCCCCTGGGCAGCCTCCTAGAGCCAGGGGTCTGGCAGGCTCCGGGGGCAAATGGACTACGGAAGCCGAGAGGGGCCCGTCCGCGCCAAAACCCAAAACGCGCTGCGGCCTCCAGAGAGGGACACAGGGGACACAAGTGGCTGTGTGGCGTGCAGTGCCCGACCAGAGGGAGGGAGGTTGGCTGGCTGCTGAGGCGCAGCAGGTGTCAGCCCTTTGGGAAGTGCCCGTGGATGCTTCGGGAATGGGGCCTGCCAACTCAGAACCCCCGTTCCCTGTGGCTGCATCCGGCCAGGGGGCTCCAGGGGCTCCAGGGTCGGGTGCGCCGCGGGCCTGGGGGGCTTCTTGCCTGTGTGCAGGGCTTCTACGCACAAGGTGGCACCTCTTCCCGGCCCAAGGGTGGTGGCAGGAACCCAGGTGGCGCTCGGGGACTCAGCAGGGCCTGCCCCCGGGGCCTACCCGCAACACCTGATTGCCCGCGGGCGTGTCCGTCCACCCTCAAAAAGTTCTGCTGGAACAGCCATGACCGAGCTCCGAGCTCCTCGCCCTTGGACCGCCCCAGTGGGCTTCAGGAGTGGGTGTGTGCCAGCAGCAGCCCTCCCCAGTCAACCACCTTGCGTCGGCCCCACCCGACAAGACCCTAGGGCGGGCGGGGCTTCCCGGGGGGCCTATTTGCAACGCCGGGAAGCGCGGGGCAGTTCGTGTGTGCGGCCCGGGGACACTCGCAGGTGTGTGTGCTCCCCCCGTGGCCGTCCGCTGCGGCTAGCCAGCACCTGGGGGCTGTTGGCAGCGCCCCTGGGCAGCCTCCTAGAGCCAGGGGTCTGGCAGGCTCCGGGGGCAAATGGACTACGGAAGCCGAGAGGGGCCCGTCCGCGCCAAAACCCAAAACGCGCTGCGGCCTCCAGGGAGGGACACAGGGGACACAAGTGGCTGTGTGGCGTGCAGTGCCCGACCAGAGGGAGGGAGGTTGGCTGGCTGCTGAGGCGCAGCAGGTGTCAGCCCTTCGGGAAGTGCCCGTGGATGCTTCGGGAATGGGGCCTGCCAACTCAGAACCCCCGTTCCCTGTGGCTGCATCCGGCCAGGGGGCTCCAGGGGCTCCAGGGTCGGGTGCGCCGCGGGCCTGGGGGGCTTCTTGCCTGTGTGCAGGGCTTCTACGCACAAGGTGGCACCTCATCCCGGCCCAAGGGTGGTGGCAGGAACCCAGGTGGCGCTCGGGGACTCAGCAGGGCCTGCCCCCGGGGCCTGCCCGCAACACCTGATTGCCCGCGGGCGTGTCCGTCCACCCTCAAAAAGTTCTGCTGGGACAGCCCTGACCGAGCTCCGAGCTCCTCGCCCTTGGACCGCCCCAGTGGGCTTCAGGAGTGGGTGTGTGCCAGCAGCAGCCCTCCCCAGTCAACCACCTTGCGTCGGCCCCACCCGACAAGCCCCTAGGGTGGGCGGGGCTTCCCGGGGGGCTTATTTGCAACGCCGGGAAGCGCGGGGCAGTTCGTGTGTGCGGCCCGGGGACACCCGCAGGTGTGTGTGCTCCCCCCGTGGCCGTCCGCTGCGGCTAGCCAGCACCTGGGGGCTGTTGGCAGCGCCCCTGGGCAGCCTCCTAGAGCCAGGGGTCTGGCAGGCTCCGGGGGCAAATGGACTACGGAAGCCGAGAGGGGCCCGTCCGCGCCAAAACCCAAAATGCGCTGCGGCCTCCAGGGAGGGACACAGGGGACACAAGTGGCTGTGTGGCGTGCAGTGCCCGACCAGAGGGAGGGAGGTTGGCTGGCTGCTGAGGCGCAGCAGGTGTCAGCCCTTCGGGAAGTGCCCGTGGATGCTTCGGGAATGGGGCCTGCCAACTCAGAACCCCTGTTCCCTGTGGCTGCATCCGGCCAGGGGGCTCCAGGGTCGGGTGCGCCGCGGGCCTGGGGGGCTTCTTGCCTGTGTGCAGGGCTTCTACGCACAAGGTGGCACCTCTTCCCGGCCCAAGGGTGGTGGCAGGAACCCAGGTGGCGCTCGGGGACTCAGCAGGGCCTGCCCCCGGGGCCTGCCCGCAACACCTGATTGCCCGCGGGCGTGTCCGTCCACCCTCAAAAAGTTCTGCTGGGACAGCCCTGACCGAGCTCCGAGCTCCTCGCCCTTGGACCGCCCCAGTGGGCTTCAGGAGTGGGTGTGTGGCAGCAGCAGCCCTCCCCAGTCAACCACCTTGCGTCGGCCCCACCCGACAAGCCCCTAGGGCGGGCGGGGCTTCCCGGGGGGCCTATTTGCAACGCCGGGAAGCGCGGGGCAGTTCGTGTGTGCGGCCCGGGGACACCCGCAGGTGTGTGTGCTCCCCCCGTGGCCGGCCGAGGCGGCTAGCCAGCACCTGGGGGCTGTTGGCAGCGCCCCTGGGCAGCCTCCTAGAGCCAGGGGTCTGGCAGGCTCCGGGGGCAAATGGACTACGGAAGCCGAGAGGGGCCCGTCCGCGCCAAAACCCAAAACGCGCTGCGGCCTCCAGGGAGGGACACAGGGGACACAAGTGGCTGTGTGGCGTGCAGTGCCCGACCAGAGGGAGGGAGGTTGGCTGGCTGCTGAGGCGCAGCAGGTGTCAGCCCTTCGGGAAGTGCCCGTGGATGCTTCGGGAATGGGGCCTGCCAACTCAGAACCCCCGTTCCCTGTGGCTGCATCCGGCCAGGGGGCTCCAGGGTCGGGTGCGCCGCGGGCCTGGGGGGCTTCTTGCCTGTGTGCAGGGCTTCTACGCACAAGGTGGCACCTCATCCCGGCCCAAGGGTGGTGGCAGGAACCCAGGTGGCGCTCGGGGACTCAGCAGGGCCTGCCCCCGGGGCCTGCCCGCAACACCTGATTGCCCGCGGGCGTGTCCGTCCACCCTCAAAATGTTCTGCTGGGACAGCCCTGACCGAGCTCCGAGCTCCTCGCCCTTGGACCGCCCCAGTGGGCTTCAGGAGTGGGTGTGTGGCAGCAGCAGCCCTCCCCAGTCAACCACCTTGCGTCGGCCCCACCCGACAAGCCCCTAGGGCGGGCGGGGCTTCCCGGGGGGCCTATTTGCAACGCCGGGAAGCGCGGGGCAGTTCGTGTGTGCGGCCCGGGGACACCCGCAGGTGTGTGTGCTCCCCCCGTGGCCGGCCGAGGCGGCTAGCCAGCACCTGGGGGCTGTTGGCAGCGCCCCTGGGCAGCCTCCTAGAGCCAGGGGTCTGGCAGGCTCCGGGGGCAAATGGACTACGGAAGCCGAGAGGGGCCCGTCCGCGCCAAAACCCAAAACGCGCTGCGGCCTCCAGGGAGGGACACAGGGGACACAAGTGGCTGTGTGGCGTGCAGTGCCCGACCAGAGGGAGGGAGGTTGGCTGGCTGCTGAGGCGCAGCAGGTGTCAGCCCTTTGGCAAGTGCCCGTGGATGCTTCGGGAATGGGGCCTGCCAACTCAGAACCCCTGTTCCCTGTGGCTGCATCCGGCCAGGGGGCTCCAGGGGCTCCAGGGTCGGGTGCGCCGCGGGCCTGGGGTGCTTCTTGCCTGTGTGCAGGGCTTCTACGCACAAGGTGGCACCTCATCCCGGCCCAAGGGTGGTGGCAGGAACCCAGGTGGCGCTCGGGGACTCAGCAGGGCCTGCCCCCGGGGCCTGCCCGCAACACCTGATTGCCCGCGGGCGTGTCCGTCCACCCTCAAAAAGTTCTGCTGGGACAGCCCTGACCGAGCTCCGAGCTCCTCGCCCTTGGACCGCCCCAGTGGGCTTCAGGAGTGGGTGTGTGGCAGCAGCAGCCCTCCCCAGTCAACCACCTTGCGTCGGCCCCACCCGACAAGCCCCTAGGGCGGGCGGGGCTTCCCGGGGGGCCTATTTGCAACGCCGGGAAGCGCGGGGCAGTTCGTGTGTGCGGCCCGGGGACACCCACAGGTGTGTGTGCTCCCCCCGTGGCCGTCCGCTGCGGCTAGCCAGCACCTGGGGGCTGTTGGCAGCGCCCCTGGGCAGCCTCCTAGAGCCAGGGGTCTGGCAGGCTCCGGGGGCAAATGGACTACGGAAGCCGAGAGGGGCCCGTCCGCGCCAAAACCCAAAACGCGCTGCGGCCTCCAGGGAGGGACACAGGGGACACAAGTGGCTGTGTGGCGTGCAGTGCCCGACCAGAGGGAGGGAGGTTGGCTGGCTGCTGAGGCGCAGCAGGTGTCAGCCCTTCGGGAAGTGCCCGTGGATGCTTCGGGAATGGGGCCTGCCAACTCAGAACCCCCGTTCCCTGTGGCTGCATCCGGCCAGGGGGCTCCAGGGGCTCCAGGGTCGGGTGCGCCGCGGGCCTGGGGGGCTTCTTGCCTGTGTGCAGGGCTTCTACGCACAAGGTGGCACCTCATCCCGGCCCAAGGGTGGTGGCAGGAACCCAGGTGGCGCTCGGGGACTCAGCAGGGCCTGCCCCCGGGGCCTGCCCGCAA
This sequence comes from Lepus europaeus, assembly GCF_033115175.1. NCBI lineage: Eukaryota > Metazoa > Chordata > Mammalia > Lagomorpha > Leporidae > Lepus > Lepus europaeus. The sequence goes on along the minus strand of NW_026909028.1, from coordinate 159,846 downwards.
CACCTGATTGCCCGCGGGCGTGTCCGTCCACCCTCAAAAAGTTCTGCTGGGACAGCCCTGACCGAGCTCCGAGCTCCTCGCCCTTGGACCGCCCCAGTGGGCTTCAGGAGTGGGTGTATGGCAGCAGCAGCCCTCCCCAGTCAACCACCTTGCGTCGGCCCCACCCGACAAGCCCCTAGGGCGGGCGGGGCTTCCCGGGGGGCCTATTTGCAACGCCGGGAAGCGCGGGGCAGTTCGTGTGTGCGGCCCGGGGACACCCGCAGGTGTGTGTGCTCCCCCCGTGGCCGGCCGAGGCGGCTAGCCAGCACCTGGGGGCTGTTGGCAGCGCCCCTGGGCAGCCTCCTAGAGCCAGGGGTCTGGCAGGCTCCGGGGGCAAATGGACTACGGAAGCCGAGAGGGGCCCATCCGCGCCAAAACCCAAAACGCGCTGCGGCCTCCAGGGAGGGACACAGGGGACACAAGTGGCTGTGTGGCGTGCAGTGCCCGACCAGAGGGAGGGAGGTTGGCTGGCTGCTGAGGCGCAGCAGGTGTCAGCCCTTCGGGAAGTGCCCGTGGATGCTTCGGGAATGGGGCCTGCCAACTCAGAACTCCCATTCCCTGTGGCTGCATCCGGCCAGGGGGCTCCAGGGGCTCCAGGGTCGGGTGCGCCGCGGGCCTGGGGGGCTTCTTGCCTGTGTGCAGGGCTTCTACGCACAAGGTGGCACCTCATCCCGGCCCAAGGGTGGTGGCAGGAACCCAGGTGGCGCTCGGGGACTCAGCAGGGCCTGCCCCCGGGGCCTGCCCGCAACACCTGATTGCCCGCGGGCGTGTCCGTCCACCCTCAAAAAGTTCTGCTGGGACAGCCCTGACCGAGCTCCGAGCTCCTCGCACTTGGACCGCCCCAGTGGGCTTCAGGAGTGGGTGTGTGCCAGCAGCAGCCCTCCCCAGTCAACCACCTTGCGTCGGCCCCACCCGACAAGCCCCTAGGGCGGGCGGGGCTTCCCGGGGGGCCTATTTGCAACGCCGGGAAGCGCGGGGCAGTTCGTGTGTGCGGCCCGGGGACACCCGCAGGTGTGTGTGCTCCCCCCGTGGCCGGCCGAGGCGGCTAGCCAGCACCTGGGGGCTGTTGGCAGCGCCCCTGGGCAGCCTCCTAGAGCCAGGGGTCTGGCAGGCTCCAGGGGCAAATGGACTACGGAAGCCGAGAGGGGCCCGTCCGCGCCAAAACCCAAAACGCGCTGCGGCCTCCAGGGAGGGACACAGGGGACACAAGTGGCTGTGTGGCGTGCAGTGCCCGACCAGAGGGAGGGAGGTTGGCTGGCTGCTGAGGCGCAGCAGGTGTCAGCCCTTCGGGAAGTGCCCGTGGATGCTTCGGGAATGGGGCCTGCCAACTCAGAACCCCCGTTCCCTGTGGCTGCATCCGGCCAGGGGGCTCCAGGGTCGGGTGCGCCGTGGGCCTGGGGGGCTTCTTGCCTGTGTGCAGGGCTTTTATGCACAAGGTGGCACCTCATCCCGGCCCAAGGGTGGTGGCAGGAACCCAGGTGGCGCTCGGGGACTCAGCAGGGCCTGCCCCCGGGGCCTGCCCGCAACACCTGATTGCCCGCGGGCATGTCCGTCCACCCTCAAAAAGTTCTGCTGGGACAGCCCTGACCGAGCTCCGAGCTCCTCGCCCTTGGACCGCCCCAGTGGGCTTCAGGAGTGGGTGTGTGCCAGCAGCAGCCCTCCCCAGTCAACCACCTTGCGTCGGCCCCACCCGACAAGCCCCTAGGGCGGGCGGGGCTTCCCGGGGGGCCTATTTGCAACGCCGGGAAGCGCGGGGCAGTTCGTGTGTGCGGCCCGGGGACACCCGCAGGTGTGTGTGCTCCCCCCGTGGCCGGCCGAGGCGGCTAGCCAGCACCTGGGGGCTGTTGGCAGCGCCCCTGGGCAGCCTCCTAGAGCCAGGGGTCTGGCAGGCTCCGGGGGCAAATGGACTACGGAAGCCGAGAGGGGCCCATCCGCGCCAAAACCCAAAACGCGCTGCGGCCTCCAGGGAGGGACACAGGGGACACAAGTGGCTGTGTGGCGTGCAGTGCCCGACCAGAGGGAGGGAGGTTGGCTGGCTGCTGAGGCGCAGCAGGTGTCAGCCCTTCGGGAAGTGCCCATGGATGCTTCGGGAATGGGGCCTGCCAACTCAGAACCCCCGTTCCCTGTGGCTGCAGCCGGCCAGGGGGCTCCAGGGTCGGGTGCGCCGCGGGCCTGGGGGGCTTCTTGCCTGTGTGCAGGGCTTCTACGCACAAGGTGGCACCTCATCCCGGCCCAAGGGTGGTGGCAGGAACCCAGGTGGCGCTCGGGGACTCAGCAGGGCCTGCCCCCGGGGCCTGCCCGCAACACCTGATTGCCCGCGGGCGTGTCCGTCCACCCTCAAAAAGTTCTGCTGGGACAGCCCTGACCGAGCTCCGAGCTCCTCGCCCTTGGACCGCCCCAGTGGGCTTCAGGAGTGGGTGTGTGGCAGCAGCAGCCCTCCCCAGTCAACCACCTTGCGTCGGCCCCACCCGACAAGCCCCTAGGGCGGGCGGGGCTTCCCGGGGGGCCTATTTGCAACGCCGGGAAGCGCGGGGCAGTTCGTGTGTGCGGCCCGGGGACACCCGCAGGTGTGTGTGCTCCCCCCGTGGCCGGCCGAGGCGGCTAGCCAGCACCTGGGGGCTGTTGGCAGCGCCCCTGGGCAGCCTCCTAGAGCCAGGGGTCTGGCAGGCTCCGGGGGCAAATGGACTACGGAAGCCGAGAGGGGCCCGTCCGCGCCAAAACCCAAAACGCGCTGCGGCCTCCAGGGAGGGACACAGGGGACACAAGTGGCTGTGTGGCGTGCAGTGCCCGACCAGAGGGAGGGAGGTTGGCTGGCTGCTGAGGCGCAGCAGGTGTCAGCCCTTCGGGAAGTGCCCGTGGATGCTTCGGGAATGGGGCCTGCCAACTCAGAACCCCTGTTCCCTGTGGCTGCATCCGGCCAGGGGGCTCCAGGGGCTCCAGGGTCGGGTGCGCCGCGGGCCTGGGGGGCTTCTTGCCTGTGTGCAGGGCTTCTATGCACAAGGTGGCACCTCATCCCGGCCCAAGGGTGGTGGCAGGAACCCAGGTGGCGCTCGGGGACTCAGCAGGGCCTGCCCCCGGGGCCTGCCCGCAACACCTGATTGCCCGCGGGCGTGTCCGTCCACCCTCAAAAAGTTCTGCTGGGACAGCCCTGACCGAGCTCCGAGCTCCTCGCCCTTGGACCGCCCCAGTGGGCTTCAGGAGTGGGTGTGTGGCAGCAGCAGCCCTCCCCAGTCAACCACCTTGCGTCGGCCCCACCCGACAAGCCCCTAGGGCGGGCGGGGCTTCCCGGGGGGCCTATTTGCAACGCCGGGAAGCGCGGGGCAGTTCGTGTGTGCGGCCCGGGAACACCCGCAGGTGTGTGTGCTCCCCCCGTGGCCGGCCGAGGCGGCTAGCCAGCACCTGGGGGCTGTTGGCAGCGCCCCTGGGCAGCCTCCTAGAGCCAGGGGTCTGGCAGGCTCTGGGGGCAAATGGACTACGGAAGCCGAGAGGGGCCCGTCCGCGCCAAAACCCAAAACGCGCTGCGGCCTCCAGGGAGGGACACAGGGGACACAAGTGGCTGTGTGGCGTGCAGTGCCCGACCAGAGGGAGGGAGGTTGGCTGGCTGCTGAGGCGCAGCAGGTGTCAGCCCTTCGGGAAGTGCCCGTGGATGCTTCGGGAATGGGGCCTGCCAACTCAGAACCCCCGTTCCCTGTGGCTGCATCCGGCCAGGGGGCTCCAGGGTCGGGTGCGCCGCGGGCCTGGGGGGCTTCTTGCCTGTGTGCAGGGCTTCTACGCACAAGGTGGCACTTCATCCCGGCCCAAGGGTGGTGGCAGGAACCCAGGTGGCGCTCGGGGACTCAGCAGGGCCTGCCCCCGGGGCCTGCCCGCAACACCTGATTGCCCGCGGGCGTGTCCGTCCACCCTCAAAAAGTTCTGCTGGGACAGCCCTGACCGAGCTCCGAGCTCCTCGCCCTTGGACCGCCCCAGTGGGCTTCAGGAGTGGGTGTGTGGCAGCAGCAGCCCTCCCCAGTCAACCACCTTGCGTCGGCCCCACCCGACAAGCCCCTAGGGCGGGCGGGGCTTCCCGGGGGGCCTATTTGCAACGCCGGGAAGTGCGGGGCAGTTCGTGTGTGCGGCCCGGGGACACCCGCAGGTGTGTGTGCTCCCCCCGTGGCCGGCCGAGGCGGCTAGCCAGCACCTGGGGGCTGTTGGCAGCGCCCCTGGGCAGCCTCCTAGAGCCAGGGGTCTGGCAGGCTCCGGGGGCAAATGGACTACGGAAGCCGAGAGGGGCCCGTCCGCGCCAAAACCCAAAACGCGCTGCGGCCTCCAGGGAGGGACACAGGGGACACAAGTGGCTGTGTGGCGTGCAGTGCCTGACCAGAGGGAGGGAGGTTGGCTGGCTGCTGAGGCGCAGCAGGTGTCAGCCCTTCGGGAAGTGCCCGTGGATGCTTCGGGAATGGGGCCTGCCAACTCAGAACCCCCGTTCCCTGTGGCTGCATCCGGCCAGGGGGCTCCAGGGTCGGGTGCGCCGCGGGCCTGGGGGGCTTCTTGCCTGTGTGCAGGGCTTCTACGCACAAGGTGGCACCTCATCCCGGCCCAAGGGTGGTGGCAGGAACCCAGGTGGCGCTCGGGGACTCAGCAGGGCCTGCCCGCAACACCTGATTGCCCGCGGGCGTGTCCGTCCACCCTCAAAAAGTTCTGCTGGGACAGCCCTGACCGAGCTCCGAGCTCCTCGCCCTTGGACCGCCCCAGTGGGCTTCAGGAGTGGGTGTGTGGCAGCAGCAGCCCTCCCCAGTCAACCACCTTGCGTCGGCCCCACCCGACAAGCCCCTAGGGCGGGCGGGGCTTCCCGGGGGGCCTATTTGCAACGCCGGGAAGCGCGGGGCAGTTCGTGTGTGCGGCCCGGGGACACCCGCAGGTGTGTGTGCTCCCCCCGTGGCCGGCCGAGGCGGCTAGCCAGCACCTGGGGGCTGTTGGCAGCGCCCCTGGGCAGCCTCCTAGAGCCAGGGGTCTGGCAGGCTCCGGGGGCAAATGGACTACGGAAGCCGAGAGGGGCCCGTCCGCGCCAAAACCCAAAACGCGCTGCGGCCTCCAGGGAGGGACACAGGGGACACAAGTGGCTGTGTGGCGTGCAGTGCCCGACCAGAGGGAGGGAGGTTGGCTGGCTGCTGAGGCGCAGCAGGTGTCAGCCCTTCGGGAAGTGCCCGTGGATGCTTCGGGAATGGGGCCTGCCAACTCAGAACCCCCATTCCCTGTGGCTGCATCCGGCCAGGGGGCTCCAGGGTCGGGTGCGCCGCGGGCCTGGGGGGCTTCTTGCCTGTGTGCAGGGCTTCTACGCACAAGGTGGCACCTCATCCCGGCCCAAGGGTGGTGGCAGGAACCCAGGTGGCGCTCGGGGACTCAGCAGGGCCTGCCCCCGGGGCCTGCCCGCAACACCTGATTGCCCGCGGGCGTGTCCGTCCACCCTCAAAAAGTTCTGCTGGGACAGCCCTGACCGAGCTCCGAGCTCCTCGCCTTTGGACCGCCCCAGTGGGCTTCAGGAGTGGGTGTGTGGCAGCAGCAGCCCTCCCCAGTCAACCACCTTGTGTCGGCCCCACCCGAGAAGCCCCTAGGGTGGGCGGGGCTTCCCGGGGGGCCTATTTGCAACGCCGGGAAGCGCAGGGCAGTTCGTGTGTGCGGCCCGGGGAAACCCGCAGGTGTGTGTGCTCCCCCCGTGGCCGGCCGAGGCGGCTAGCCAGCACCTGGGGGCTGTTGGCAGCGCCCCTGGGCAGCCTCCTAGAGCCAGGGGTCTGGCAGGCTCCGGGGGCAAATGGACTACGGAAGCCGAGAGGGGCCCGTCCGCGCCAAAACCCAAAACGCGCTACGGCCTCCAGGGAGGGACACAGGGGACACAAGTGGCTGTGTGGCGTGCAGTGCCCGACCAGAGGGAGGGAGGTTGGCTGGCTGCTGAGGCGCAGCAGGTGTCAGCCCTTCAGGAAGTGCCCGTGGATGCTTCGGGAATGGGGCCTGCCAACTCAGAACCCCCGTTCCCTGTGGCTGCATCCGGCCAGGGGGCTCCAGGGTCGGGTGCGCCGCAGGCCTGGGGGGCTTCTTGCCTGTGTGCAGGGCTTCTACGCACAAGGTGGCACCTCATCCCGGCCCAAGGGTGGTGGCAGGAACCCAGGTGGTGCTCGGGGACTCAGCAGGGCCAGCCCCCGGGGCCTGCCCGCAACACCTGATTGCCCGCGGGCGTGTCCGTCCACCCTCAAAAAGTTCTGCTGGGACAGCCCTGACCGAGCTCCGAGCTCCTCGCCCTTGGACCGCCCCAGTGGGCTTCAGGAGTGGGTGTGTGGCAGCAGCAGCCCTCCCCAGTCAACCACCTTGCGTCGGCCCCACCCGACAAGCCCCTAGGGCGGGCGGGGCTTCCCGGGGGGCCTATTTGCAACGCCGGGAAGCGCGGGGCAGTTCGTGTGTGCGGCCCGGGGACACCCGCAGGTGTGTGTGCTCCCCCCGTGGCCAGCCGAGGCGGCTAGCCAGCACCTGGGGGCTGTTGGCAGCGCCCCTGGGCAGCCTCCTAGAGCCAGGGGTCTGGCAGGCTCCGGGGGCAAATGGACTACGGAAGCCGAGAGGGGCCCGTCCGCGCCAAAACCCAAAACGCGCTGCGGCCTCCAGGGAGGGACACAGGGGACACAAGTGGCTGTGTGGCGTGCAGTGCCCGACCAGAGGGAGGGAGGTTGGCTGGCTGCTGAGGCGCAGCAGGTGTCAGCCCTTCGGGAAGCGCCCGTGGATGCTTCGGGAATGGGGCCTGCCAACTCAGAACCCCTGTTCCCTGTGGCTGAATCCGGCCAGGGGGCTCCAGGGGCTCCAGGGTCGGGTGCGCCGCGGGCCTGGGGGGCTTCTTGCCTGTGTGCAGGGCTTCTACGCACAAGGTGGCACCTCATCCCGGCCCAAGGGTGGTGGCAGGAACCCAGGTGGCGCTCGGGGACTCAGCAGGGCCTGCCCCCGGGGCCTGCCCGCAACACCTGATTGCCCGCGGGCGTGTCCGTCCACCCTCAAAAAGTTCTGCTGGGACAGCCCTGACCGAGCTCCGAGCTCCTCGCACTTGGACCGCCCCAGTGGGCTTCAGGAGTGGGTGTGTGGCAGCAGCAGCCCTCCCCAGTCAACCACCTTGCGTCGGCCCCACCCGACAAGCCCCTAGGGCGGGCGGGGCTTCCCGGGGGGCCTATTTGCAACGCCGGGAAGCGCGGGGCAGTTCGTGTGTGCGGCCCGGGAACACCCGCAGGTGTGTGTGCTCCCCCCGTGGCCGGCCGAGGCGGCTAGCCAGCACCTGGGGGCTGTTGGCAGCGCCCCTGGGCAGCCTCCTAGAGCCAGGGGTCTGGCAGGCTCTGGGGGCAAATGGACTACGGAAGCCGAGAGGGGCCCGTCCGCGCCAAAACCCAAAACGCGCTGCGGCCTCCAGGGAGGGACACAGGGGACACAAGTGGCTGTGTGGCGTGCAGTGCCCGACCAGAGGGAGGGAGGTTGGCTGGCTGCTGAGGCGCAGCAGGTGTCAGCCCTTCGGGAAGTGCCCGTGGATGCTTCGGGAATGGGGCCTGCCAACTCAGAACCCCCGTTCCCTGTGGCTGCATCCGGCCAGGGGGCTCCAGGGTCGGGTGCGCCGCGGGCCTGGGGGGCTTCTTGCCTGTGTGCAGGGCTTCTACGCACAAGGTGGCACTTCATCCCGGCCCAAGGGTGGTGGCAGGAACCCAGGTGGCGCTCGGGGACTCAGCAGGGCCTGCCCCCGGGGCCTGCCCGCAACACCTGATTGCCCGCGGGCGTGTCCGTCCACCCTCAAAAAGTTCTGCTGGGACAGCCCTGACCGAGCTCCGAGCTCCTCGCCCTTGGACCGCCCCAGTGGGCTTCAGGAGTGGGTGTGTGGCAGCAGCAGCCCTCCCCAGTCAACCACCTTGCGTCGGCCCCACCCGACAAGCCCCTAGGGCGGGCGGGGCTTCCCGGGGGGCCTATTTGCAACGCCGGGAAGCGCGGGGCAGTTCGTGTGTGCGGCCCGGGGACACCCGCAGGTGTGTGTGCTCCCCCCGTGGCCGGCCGAGGCGGCTAGCCAGCACCTGGGGGCTGTTGGCAGCGCCCCTGGGCAGCCTCCTAGAGCCAGGGGTCTGGCAGGCTCCGGGGGCAAATGGACTACGGAAGCCGAGAGGGGCCCGTCCGCGCCAAAACCCAAAACGCGCTGCGGCCTCCAGGGAGGGACACAGGGGACACAAGTGGCTGTGTGGCGTGCAGTGCCCGACCAGAGGGAGGGAGGTTGGCTGGCTGCTGAGGCGCAGCAGGTGTCAGCCCTTCGGGAAGTGCCCGTGGATGCTTCGGGAATGAGGCCTGCCAACTCAGAACCCCTGTTCCCTGTGGCTGCATCCGGCCAGGGGGCTCCAGGGGCTCCAGGGTCGGGTGCGCCGCGGGCCTGGGGGGCTTCTTGCCTGTGTGCAGGGCTTCTATGCACAAGGTGGCACCTCATCCCGGCCCAAGGGTGGTGGCAGGAACCCAGGTGGCGCTCGGGGACTCAGCAGGGCCTGCCCCCGGGGCCTGCCCGCAACACCTGATTGCCCGCGGGCGTGTCCGTCCACCCTCAAAAAGTTCTGCTGGGACAGCCCTGACCGAGCTCCGAGCTCCTCGCCCTTGGACCGCCCCAGTGGGCTTCAGGAGTGGGTGTGTGGCAGCAGCAGCCCTCCCCAGTCAACCACCTTGCGTCGGCCCCACCCGACAAGCCCCTAGGGCGGGCGGGGCTTCCCGGGGGGCCTATTTGCAACGCCGGGAAGCGCGGGGCAGTTCGTGTGTGCGGCCCGGGAACACCCGCAGGTGTGTGTGCTCCCCCCGTGGCCGGCCGAGGCAGCTAGCCAGCACCTGGGGGCTGTTGGCAGTGCCCCTGGGCAGCCTCCTAGAGCCAGGGGTCTGGCAGGCTCTGGGGGCAAATGCACTACGGAAGCCGAGAGGGGCCCGTCCGCGCCAAAACCCAAAACGCGCTGCGGCCTCCAGGGAGGGACACAGGGGACACAAGTGGCTGTGTGGCGTGCAGTGCCCGACCAGAGGGAGGGAGGTTGGCTGGCTGCTGAGGCGCAGCAGGTGTCAGCCCTTCGGGAAGTGCCCGTGGATGCTTCGGGAATGGGGCCTGCCAACTCAGAACCCCCGTTCCCTGTGGCTGCATCCGGCCAGGGGGCTCCAGGGTCGGGTGCGCCGCGGGCCTGGGGGGCTTCTTGCCTGTGTGCAGGGCTTCTACGCACAAGGTGGCACTTCATCCCGGCCCAAGGGTGGTGGCAGGAACCCAGGTGGCGCTCGGGGACTCAGCAGGGCCTGCCCCCGGGGCCTGCCCGCAACACCTGATTGCCCGCGGGCGTGTCCGTCCACCCTCAAAAAGTTCTGCTGGGACAGCCCTGACCGAGCTCCGAGCTCCTCGCCCTTGGACCGCCCCAGTGGGCTTCAGGAGTGGGTGTGTGGCAGCAGCAGCCCTCCCCAGTCAACCACCTTGCGTCGGCCCCACCCGACAAGCCCCTAGGGCGGGCGGGGCTTCCCGGGGGGCCTATTTGCAACGCCGGGAAGCGCGGGGCAGTTCGTGTGTGCGGCCCGGGGACACCCGCAGGTGTGTGTGCTCCCCCCGTGGCCGGCCGAGGCGGCTAGCCAGCACCTGGGGGCTGTTGGCAGCGCCCCTGGGCAGCCTCCTAGAGCCAGGGGTCTGGCAGGCTCCGGGGGCAAATGGACTACGGAAGCCGAGAGGGGCCCGTCCGCGCCAAAACCCAAAACGCGCTGCGGCCTCCAGGGAGGGACACAGGGGACACAAGTGGCTGTGTGGCGTGCAGTGCCTGACCAGAGGGAGGGAGGTTGGCTGGCTGCTGAGGCGCAGCAGGTGTCAGCCCTTCGGGAAGTGCCCGTGGATGCTTCGGGAATGGGGCCTGCCAACTCAGAACCCCCGTTCCCTGTGGCTGCATCCGGCCAGGGGGCTCCAGGGTCGGGTGCGCCGCGGGCCTGGGGGGCTTCTTGCCTGTGTGCAGGGCTTCTACGCACAAGGTGGCACCTCATCCCGGCCCAAGGGTGGTGGCAGGAACCCAGGTGGCGCTCGGGGACTCAGCAGGGCCTGCCCGCAACACCTGATTGCCCGCGGGCGTGTCCGTCCACCCTCAAAAAGTTCTGCTGGGACAGCCCTGACCGAGCTCCGAGCTCCTCGCCCTTGGACCGCCCCAGTGGGCTTCAGGAGTGGGTGTGTGGCAGCAGCAGCCCTCCCCAGTCAACCACCTTGCGTCGGCCCCACCCGACAAGCCCCTAGGGCGGGCGGGGCTTCCCGGGGGGCCTATTTGCAACGCCGGGAAGCGCGGGGCAGTTCGTGTGTGCGGCCCGGGGACACCCGCAGGTGTGTGTGCTCCCCCCGTGGCCGGCCGAGGCGGCTAGCCAGCACCTGGGGGCTGTTGGCAGCGCCCCTGGGCAGCCTCCTAGAGCCAGGGGTCTGGCAGGCTCCGGGGGCAAATGGACTACGGAAGCCGAGAGGGGCCCGTCCGCGCCAAAACCCAAAACGCGCTGCGGCCTCCAGGGAGGGACACAGGGGACACAAGTGGCTGTGTGGCGTGCAGTGCCCGACCAGAGGGAGGGAGGTTGGCTGGCTGCTGAGGCGCAGCAGGTGTCAGCCCTTCGGGAAGTGCCCGTGGATGCTTCGGGAATGGGGCCTGCCAACTCAGAACCCCTGTTCCCTGTGGCTGCATCCGGCCAGGGGGCTCCAGGGGCTCCAGGGTCGGGTGCGCCGCGGGCCTGGGGGGCTTCTTGCCTGTGTGCAGGGATTCTATGCACAAGGTGGCACCTCATCCCGGCCCAAGGGTGGTGGCAGGAACCCAGGTGGCGCTCGGGGACTCAGCAGGGCCTGCCCCCGGGGCCTGCCCGCAACACCTGATTGCCCGCGGGCGTGTCCGTCCACCCTCAAAAAGTTCTGCTGGGACAGCCCTGACCGAGCTCCGAGCTCCTCGCCCTTGGACCGCCCCAGTGGGCTTCAGGAGTGGGTGTGTGGCAGCAGCAGCCCTCCCCAGTCAACCACCTTGCGTCGGCCCCACCCGACAAGCCCCTAGGGCGGGCGGGGCTTCCCGGGGGGCCTATTTGCAACGCCGGGAAGCGCGGGGCAGTTCGTGTGTGCGGCCCGGGAACACCCGCAGGTGTGTGTGCTCCCCCCGTGGCCGGCCGAGGCGGCTAGCCAGCACCTGGGGGCTGTTGGCAGTGCCCCTGGGCAGCCTCCTAGAGCCAGGGGTCTGGCAGGCTCCGGGGGCAAATGGACTACGGAAGCCGAGAGGGGCCCGTCCGCGCCAAAACCCAAAACGCGCTGCGGCCTCCAGGGAGGGACACAGGGGACACAAGTGGCTGTGTGGCGTGCAGTGCCCGACCAGAGGGAGGGAGGTTGGCTGGCTGCTGAGGCGCAGCAGGTGTCAGCCCTTCGGGAAGTGCCCGTGGATGCTTCGGGAATGGGGCCTGCCAACTCAGAACCCCCGTTCCCTGTGGCTGCATCCGGCCAGGGGGCTCCAGGGTCGGGTGCGCCGCGGGCCTGGGGGGCTTCTTGCCTGTGTGCAGGGCTTCTACGCACAAGGTGGCACTTCATCCCGGCCCAAGGGTGGTGGCAGGAACCCAGGTGGCGCTCGGGGACTCAGCAGGGCCTGCCCCCGGGGCCTGCCCGCAACACCTGATTGCCCGCGGGCGTGTCCGTCCACCCTCAAAAAGTTCTGCTGGGACAGCCCTGACCGAGCTCCGAGCTCCTCGCCCTTGGACCGCCCCAGTGGGCTTCAGGAGTGGGTGTGTGGCAGCAGCAGCCCTCCCCAGTCAACCACCTTGCGTCGGCCCCACCCGACAAGCCCCTAGGGCGGGCGGGGCTTCCCGGGGGGCCTATTTGCAACGCCGGGAAGCGCGGGGCAGTTCGTGTGTGCGGCCCGGGGACACCCGCAGGTGTGTGTGCTCCCCCCGTGGCCGGCCGAGGCGGCTAGCCAGCACCTGGGGGCTGTTGGCAGCGCCCCTGGGCAGCCTCCTAGAGCCAGGGGTCTGGCAGGCTCCGGGGGCAAATGGACTACGGAAGCCGAGAGGGGCCCGTCCGCGCCAAAACCCAAAACGCGCTGCGGCCTCCAGGGAGGGACACAGGGGACACAAGTGGCTGTGTGGCGTGCAGTGCCTGACCAGAGGGAGGGAGGTTGGCTGGCTGCTGAGGCGCAGCAGGTGTCAGCCCTTCGGGAAGTGCCCGTGGATGCTTCGGGAATGGGGCCTGCCAACTCAGAACCCCCGTTCCCTGTGGCTGCATCCGGCCAGGGGGCTCCAGGGTCGGGTGCGCCGCGGGCCTGGGGGGCTTCTTGCCTGTGTGCAGGGCTTCTACGCACAAGGTGGCACCTCATCCCGGCCCAAGGGTGGTGGCAGGAACCCAGGTGGCGCTCGGGGACTCAGCAGGGCCTGCCCGCAACACCTGATTGCCCGCGGGCGTGTCCGTCCACCCTCAAAAAGTTCTGCTGGGACAGCCCTGACCGAGCTCCGAGCTCCTCGCCCTTGGACCGCCCCAGTGGGCTTCAGGAGTGGGTGTGTGGCAGCAGCAGCCCTCCCCAGTCAACCACCTTGCGTCGGCCCCACCCGACAAGCCCCTAGGGCGGGCGGGGCTTCCCGGGGGGCCTATTTGCAACGCCGGGAAGCGCGGGGCAGTTCGTGTGTGCGGCCCGGGGACACCCGCAGGTGTGTGTGCTCCCCCCGTGGCCGGCCGAGGCGGCTAGCCAGCACCTGGGGGCTGTTGGCAGCGCCCCTGGGCAGCCTCCTAGAGCCAGGGGTCTGGCAGGCTCCGGGGGCAAATGGACTACGGAAGCCGAGAGGGGCCCGTCCGCGCCAAAACCCAAAACGCGCTGCGGCCTCCAGGGAGGGACACAGGGGACACAAGTGGCTGTGTGGCGTGCAGTGCCCGACCAGAGGGAGGGAGGTTGGCTGGCTGCTGAGGCGCAGCAGGTGTCAGCCCTTCGGGAAGTGCCCGTGGATGCTTCGGGAATGGGGCCTGCCAACTCAGAACCCCCATTCCCTGTGGCTGCATCCGGCCAGGGGGCTCCAGGGTCGGGTGCGCCGCGGGCCTGGGGGGCTTCTTGCCTGTGTGCAGGGCTTCTACGCACAAGGTGGCACCTCATCCCGGCCCCTAGGGTGGTGGCAGGAACCCAGGTGGCGCTCGGGGACTCAGCAGGGCCTGCCCCCGGGGCCTGCCCGCAACACCTGATTGCCCGCGGGCGTGTCCGTCCACCCTCAAAAAGTTCTGCTGGGACAGCCCTGACCGAGCTCCGAGCTCCTCGCCTTTGGACCGCCCCAGTGGGCTTCAGGAGTGGGTGTGTGGCAGCAGCAGCCCTCCCCAGTCAACCACCTTGTGTCGGCCCCACCCGAGAAGCCCCTAGGGTGGGCGGGGCTTCCCGGGGGGCCTATTTGCAACGCCGGGAAGCGCAGGGCAGTTCGTGTGTGCGGCCCGGGGAAACCCGCAGGTGTGTGTGCTCCCCCCGTGGCCGGCCGAGGCGGCTAGCCAGCACCTGGGGGCTGTTGGCAGCGCCCCTGGGCAGCCTCCTAGAGCCAGGGGTCTGGCAGGCTCCGGGGGCAAATGGACTACGGAAGCCGAGAGGGGCCCGTCCGTGCCAAAACCCAAAACGCGCTACGGCCTCCAGGGAGGGACACAGGGGACACAAGTGGCTGTGTGGCGTGCAGTGCCCGACCAGAGGGAGGGAGGTTGGCTGGCTGCTGAGGCGCAGCAGGTGTCAGCCCTTCAGGAAGTGCCCGTGGATGCTTCGGGAATGGGGCCTGCCAACTCAGAACCCCCGTTCCCTGTGGCTGCATCCGGCCAGGGGGCTCCAGGGTCGGGTGCGCCGCAGGCCTGGGGGGCTTCTTGCCTGTGTGCAGGGCTTCTACGCACAAGGTGGCACCTCATCCCGGCCCAAGGGTGGTGGCAGGAACCCAGGTGGTGCTCGGGGACTCAGCAGGGCCAGCCCCCGGGGCCTGCCCGCAACACCTGATTGCCCGCGGGCGTGTCCGTCCACCCTCAAAAAGTTCTGCTGGGACAGCCCTGACCGAGCTCCGAGCTCCTCGCCCTTGGACCGCCCCAGTGGGCTTCAGGAGTGGGTGTGTGGCAGCAGCAGCCCTCCCCAGTCAACCACCTTGCGTCAGCCCCACCCGACAAGCCCCTAGGGCGGGCGGGGCTTCCCGGGGGGCCTATTTGTAACGCCGGGAAGCGCGGGGCAGTTCGTGTGTGCGGCCCGGGGACACCCGCAGGTGTGTGTGCTCCCCCCGTGGCCGGCCGAGGCGGCTAGCCAGCACCTGGGGGCTGTTGGCAGCGCCCCTGGGCAGCCTCCTAGAGCCAGGGGTCTGGCAGGCTCCGGGGGCAAATGGACTACGGAAGCCGAGAGGGGCCCGTCCGCGCCAAAACCCAAAACGCGCTGCGGCCTCCAGGGAGGGACACAGGGGACACAAGTGGCTGTGTGGCGTGCAGTGCCCGACCAGAGGGAGGGAGGTTGGCTGGCTGCTGAGGCGCAGCAGGTGTCAGCCCTTCGGGAAGTGCCTGTGGATGCTTCGGGAATGGGGCCTGCCAACTCAGAACCCCCGTTCCCTGTGGCTGCATCTGGCCAGGGGGCTCCAGGGGCTCCAGGGTCGGGTGTGCCGCGGGCCTGGGGGGCTTCTTGCCTGTGTGCAGGGCTTCTACGCACAAGGTGGCACCTCATCCCGGCCCAAGGGTGGTGGCAGGAACCCAGGTGGCGCTCGGGGACTCAGCAGGGCCTGCCCCCGGGGACTGCCCGCAAGACCTGATTGCCCGCGGGCGTGTCCGTCCACCCTCAAAAAGTTCTGCTGGGACAGCCCTGACCGAGCTCCGAGCTCCTCGCCCTTGGACCGCCCCAGTGGGCTTCAGGAGTGGGTGTGTGGCAGCAGCAGCCCTCCCCAGTCAACCACCTTGCGTCGGCCCCACCCGACAAGCCCCTAGGGCGGGCGGGGCTTCCCGGGGGGCCTATTTGCAACGCCGGGAAGCGCGGGGCAGTTCGTGTGTGCGGCCCGGGGACACCCGCAGGTGTGTGTGCTCCCCCCGTGGCCGGCCGAGGCGGCTAGCCAGCACCTGGGGGCTGTTGGCAGCGCCCCTGGGCAGCCTCCTAGAGCCAGGGGTCTGGCAGGCTCCGGGGGCAAATGGACTACGGAAGCCGAGAGGGGCCCGTCCGCGCCAAAACCCAAAACGCGCTGCGGCCTCCAGGGAGGGACACAGGGGACACAAGTGGCTGTGTGGCGTGCAGTGCCCGACCAGAGGGAGGGAGGTTGGCTGGCTGCTGAGGCGCAGCAGGTGTCAGCCCTTCGGGAAGTGCCCGTGGATGCTTCGGGAATGGGGCCTGCCAACTCAGAACCCCCGTTCCCTGTGGCTGCATCCGGCCAGGGGGCTCCAGGGTCGGGTGCGCCGCGGGCCTGGGGGGCTTCTTGCCTGTGTGCAGGGCTTCTACGCACAAGGTGGCACCTCATCCCGGCCCAAGGGTGGTGGCAGGAACCCAGGTGGCGCTCGGGGACTCAGCAGGGCCTGCCCCCGGGGCCTGCCCGCAACACCTGATTGCCCGCGGGCGTGTCCGTCCACCCTCAAAAAGTTCTGCTGGGACAGCCCTGACCGAGCTCCGAGCTCCTCGCCCTTGGACCGCCCCAGTGGGCTTCAGGAGTGGGTGTGTGGCAGCAGCAGCCCTCCCCAGTCAACCACCTTGCGTCGGCCCCACCCGACAAGCCCCTAGGGCGGGCGGGGCTTCCCGGGGGGCCTATTTGCAACGCCGGGAAGCGCGGGGCAGTTCGTGTGTGCGGCCCGGGGACACCCGCAGGTGTGTGTGCTCCCCCCGTGGCCGGCCGAGGCGGCTAGCCAGCACCTGGGGGCTGTTGGCAGCGCCCCTGGGCAGCCTCCTAGAGCCAGGGGTCTGGCAGGCTCCGGGGGCAAATGGACTACGGAAGCCGAGAGGGGCCCGTCCGCGCCAAAACCCAAAACGCGCTGCGGCCTCCAGGGAGGGACACAGGGGACACAAGTGGCTGTGTGGCGTGCAGTGCCCGACCAGAGGGAGGGAGGTTGGCTGGCTGCTGAGGCGCAGCAGTTGTCAGCCCTTCGGGAAGTGCCTGTGGATGCTTCGGGAATGGGGCCTGCCAACTCAGAACCCCCGTTCCCTGTGGCTGCATCCGGCCAGGGGGCTCCAGGGTCGGGTGCGCCGCGGGCCTGGGGGGCTTCTTGCCTGTGTGCAGGGCTTCTACGCACAAGGTGGCACCTCATCCCGGCCCAAGGGTGGTGGCAGGAACCCAGGTGGCGCTCGGGGACTCAGCAGGGCCTGCCCCCGGGGCCTGCCCGCAACACCTGATTGCCCGCGGGCGTGTCCGTCCACCCTCAAAAAGTTCTGCTGGGACAGCCCTGACCGAGCTCCGAGCTCCTCGCCCTTGGACCGCCCCAGTGGGCTTCAGGAGTGGGTGTGTGGCAGCAGCAGCCCTCCCCAGTCAACCACCTTGCGTCGGCCCCACCCGACAAGCCCCTAGGGCGGGCGGGGCTTCCCGGGGGGCCTATTTGCAACGCCGGGAAGCGCGGGGCAGTTCGTGTGTGCGGCCCGGGGACACCCGCAGGTGTGTGTGCTCCCCCCGTGGCCGGCCGAGGCGGCTAGCCAGCACCTGGGGGCTGTTGGCAGCGCCCCTGGGCAGCCTCCTAGAGCCAGGGGTCTGGCAGGCTCCGGGGGCAAATGGACTACGGAAGCCGAGAGGGGCCCGTCCGCGCCAAAACCCAAAACGCGCTACGGCCTCCAGGGAGGGACACAGGGGACACAAGTGGCTGTGTGGCGTGCAGTGCCCGACCAGAGGGAGGGAGGTTGGCTGGCTGCTGAGGCGCAGCAGGTGTCAGCCCTTCGGGAAGTGCCTGTGGATGCTTCGGGAATGGGGCCTGCCAACTCAGAACCCCCGTTCCCTGTGGCTGCATCCGGCCAGGGGGCTCCAGGGTCGGGTGCGCCGCGGGCCTGGGGGGCTTCTTGCCTGTGTGCAGGGCTTCTACGCACAAGGTGGCACCTCATCCCGGCCCAAGGGTGGTGGCAGGAACCCAGGTGGCGCTCGGGGACTCAGCAGGGCCTGCCCCCGGGGCCTGCCCGCAACACCTGATTGCCCGCGGGCGTGTCCGTCCACCCTCAAAAAGTTCTGCTGGGACAGCCCTGACCGAGCTCCGAGCTCCTCGCCCTTGGACCGCCCCAGTGGGCTTCAGGAGTGGGTGTGTGGCAGCAGCAGCCCTCCCCAGTCAACCACCTTGCGTCGGCCCCACCCGACAAGCCCCTAGGGCGGGCGGGGCTTCCCGGGGGGCCTATTTGCAACGCCGGGAAGCGCGGGGCAGTTCGTGTGTGCGGCCCGGGGACACCCGCAGGTGTGTGTGCTCCCCCCGTGGCCGGCCGAGGCGGCTAGCCAGCACCTGGGGGCTGTTGGCAGCGCCCCTGGGCAGCCTCCTAGAGCCAGGGGTCTGGCAGGCTCCGGGGGCAAATGGACTACGGAAGCCGAGAGGGGCCCGTCCGCGCCAAAACCCAAAACGCGCTGCGGCCTCCAGGGAGGGACACAGGGGACACAAGTGGCTGTGTGGCGTGCAGTGCCCGACCAGAGGGAGGGAGGTTGGCTGGCTGCTGAGGCGCAGCAGGTGTCAGCCCTTCGGGAAGTGCCCATGGATGCTTCGGGAATGGGGCCTGCCAACTCAGAACCCCCGTTCCCTGTGGCTGCAGCCGGCCAGGGGGCTCCAGGGTCGGGTGCGCCGCGGGCCTGGGGGGCTTCTTGCCTGTGTGCAGGGCTTCTACGCACAAGGTGGCACCTCATCCCGGCCCAAGGGTGGTGGCAGGAACCCAGGTGGCGCTCGGGGACTCAGCAGGGCCTGCCCCCGGGGCCTGCCCGCAACACCTGATTGCCCGCGGGCGTGTCCGTCCACCCTCAAAAAGTTCTGCTGGGACAGCCCTGACCGAGCTCCGAGCTCCTCGCCCTTGGACCGCCCCAGTGGGCTTCAGGAGTGGGTGTGTGGCAGCAGCAGCCCTCCCCAGTCAACCACCTTGCGTCGGCCCCACCCGACAAGCCCCTAGGGCGGGCGGGGCTTCCCGGGGGGCCTATTTGCAACGCCGGGAAGCGCGGGGCAGTTCGTGTGTGCGGCCCGGGGACACCCGCAGGTGTGTGTGCTCCCCCCGTGGCCAGCCGAGGCGGCTAGCCAGCACCTGGGGGCTGTTGGCAGCGCCCCTGGGCAGCCTCCTAGAGCCAGGGGTCTGGCAGGCTCCGGGGGCAAATGGACTACGGAAGCCGAGAGGGGCCCGTCCGCGCCAAAACCCAAAACGCGCTGCGGCCTCCAGGGAGGGACACAGGGGACACAAGTGGCTGTGTGGCGTGCAGTGCCCGACCAGAGGGAGGGAGGTTGGCTGGCTGCTGAGGCGCAGCAGGTGTCAGCCCTTCGGGAAGTGCCCGTGGATGCTTCGGGAATGGGGCCTGCCAACTCAGAACCCCTGTTCCCTGTGGCTGCATCCGGCCAGGGGGCTCCAGGGGCTCCAGGGTCGGGTGCGCCGCGGGCCTGGGGGGCTTCTTGCCTGTGTGCAGGGCTTCTACGCACAAGGTGGCACCTCATCCCGGCCCAAGGGTGGTGGCAGGAACCCAGGTGGCGCTCGGGGACTCAGCAGGGCCTGCCCCCGGGGCCTGCCCGCAACACCTGATTGCCCGCGGGCGTGTCCGTCCACCCTCAAAAAGTTCTGCTGGGACAGCCCTGACCGAGCTCCGAGCTCCTCGCCCTTGGACCGCCCCAGTGGGCTTCAGGAGTGGGTGTGTGGCAGCAGCAGCCCTCCCCAGTCAACCACCTTGCGTCGGCCCCACCCGACAAGCCCCTAGGGCGGGCGGGGCTTCCCGGGGGGCCTATTTGCAACGCCGGGAAGCGCGGGGCAGTTCGTGTGTGCGGCCCGGGAACACCCGCAGGTGTGTGTGCTCCCCCCGTGGCCGGCCGAGGCGGCTAGCCAGCACCTGGGGGCTGTTGGCAGCGCCCCTGGGCAGCCTCCTAGAGCCAGGGGTCTGGCAGGCTCTGGGGGCAAATGGACTACGGAAGCCGAGAGGGGCCCGTCCGCGCCAAAACCCAAAACGCGCTGCGGCCTCCAGGGAGGGACACAGGGGACACAAGTGGCTGTGTGGCGTGCAGTGCCCGACCAGAGGGAGGGAGGTTGGCTGGCTGCTGAGGCGCAGCAGGTGTCAGCCCTTCGGGAAGTGCCCGTGGATGCTTCGGGAATGGGGCCTGCCAACTCAGAACCCCCGTTCCCTGTGGCTGCATCCGGCCAGGGGGCTCCAGGGTCGGGTGCGCCGCGGGCCTGGGGGGCTTCTTGCCTGTGTGCAGGGCTTCTACGCACAAGGTGGCACCTCATCCCGGCCCAAGGGTGGTGGCAGGAACCCAGGTGGCGCTCGGGGACTCAGCAGGGCCTGCCCGCAACACCTGATTGCCCGCGGGCGTGTCCGTCCACCCTCAAAAAGTTCTGCTGGGACAGCCCTGACCGAGCTCCGAGCTCCTCGCCCTTGGACCGCCCCAGTGGGCTTCAGGAGTGGGTGTGTGGCAGCAGCAGCCCTCCCCAGTCAACCACCTTGCGTCGGCCCCACCCGACAAGCCCCTAGGGCGGGCGGGGCTTCCCGGGGGGCCTATTTGCAACGCCGGGAAGCGCGGGGCAGTTCGTGTGTGCGGCCCGGGGACACCCGCAGGTGTGTGTGCTCCCCCCGTGGCCGGCCGAGGCGGCTAGCCAGCACCTGGGGGCTGTTGGCAGCGCCCCTGGGCAGCCTCCTAGAGCCAGGGGTCTGGCAGGCTCCAGGGGCAAATGGACTACGGAAGCCGAGAGGGGCCCGTCCGCGCCAAAACCCAAAACGCGCTGCGGCCTCCAGGGAGGGACACAGGGGACACAAGTGGCTGTGTGGCGTGCAGTGCCCGACCAGAGGGAGGGAGGTTGGCTGGCTGCTGAGGCGCAGCAGGTGTCAGCCCTTCGGGAAGTGCCCGTGGATGCTTCGGGAATGGGGCCTGCCAACTCAGAACCCCCGTTCCCTGTGGCTGCATCCGGCCAGGGGGCTCCAGGGTCGGGTGCGCCGTGGGCCTGGGGGGCTTCTTGCCTGTGTGCAGGGCTTTTATGCATAAGGTGGCACCTCATCCCGGCCCAAGGGTGGTGGCAGGAACCCAGGTGGCGCTCGGGGACTCAGCAGGGCCTGCCCCCGGGGCCTGCCCGCAACACCTGATTGCCCGCGGGCATGTCCGTCCACCCTCAAAAAGTTCTGCTGGGACAGCCCTGACCGAGCTCCGAGCTCCTCGCCCTTGGACCGCCCCAGTGGGCTTCAGGAGTGGGTGTGTGGCAGCAGCAGCCCTCCCCAGTCAACCACCTTGCGTCGGCCCCACCCGACAAGCCCCTAGGGCGGGCGGGGCTTCCCGGGGGGCCTATTTGCAACGCCGGGAAGCGCGGGGCAGTTCGTGTGTGCGGCCCGGGGACACCCGCAGGTGTGTGTGCTCCCCCCGTGGCCGGCCGAGGCGGCTAGCCAGCACCTGGGGGCTGTTGGCAGCGCCCCTGGGCAGCCTCCTAGAGCCAGGGGTCTGGCAGGCTCCGGGGGCAAATGGACTACGGAAGCCGAGAGGGGCCCGTCCGCGCCAAAACCCAAAACGCGCTGCGGCCTCCAGGGAGGGACACAGGGGACACAAGTGGCTGTGTGGCGTGCAGTGCCCGACCAGAGGGAGGGAGGTTGGCTGGCTGCTGAGGCGCAGCAGGTGTCAGCCCTTCGGGAAGTGCCCATGGATGCTTCGGGAATGGGGCCTGCCAACTCAGAACCCCCGTTCCCTGTGGCTGCAGCCGGCCAGGGGGCTCCAGGGTCGGGTGCGCCGCGGGCCTGGGGGGCTTCTTGCCTGTGTGCAGGGCTTCTACGCACAAGGTGGCACCTCATCCCGGCCCAAGGGTGGTGGCAGGAACCCAGGTGGCGCTCGGGGACTCAGCAGGGCCTGCCCCCGGGGCCTGCCCGCAACACCTGATTGCCCGCGGGCGTGTCCGTCCACCCTCAAAAAGTTCTGCTGGGACAGCCCTGACCGAGCTCCGAGCTCCTCGCCCTTGGACCGCCCCAGTGGGCTTCAGGAGTGGGTGTGTGGCAGCAGCAGCCCTCCCCAGTCAACCACCTTGCGTCGGCCCCACCCGACAAGCCCCTAGGGCGGGCGGGGCTTCCCGGGGGGCCTATTTGCAACGCCGGGAAGCGCGGGGCAGTTCGTGTGTGCGGCCCGGGGACACCCGCAGGTGTGTGTGCTCCCCCCGTGGCCAGCCGAGGCGGCTAGCCAGCACCTGGGGGCTGTTGGCAGCGCCCCTGGGCAGCCTCCTAGAGCCAGGGGTCTGGCAGGCTCCGGGGGCAAATGGACTACGGAAGCCGAGAGGGGCCCGTCCGCGACAAAACCCAAAACGCGCTGCGGCCTCCAGGGAGGGACACAGGGGACACAAGTGGCTGTGTGGCGTGCAGTGCCCGACCAGAGGGAGGGAGGTTGGCTGGCTGCTGAGGCGCAGCAGGTGTCAGCCCTTCGGGAAGCGCCCGTGGATGCTTCGGGAATGGGGCCTGCCAACTCAGAACCCCTGTTCCCTGTGGCTGAATCCGGCCAGGGGGCTCCAGGGGCTCCAGGGTCGGGTGCGCCGCGGGCCTGGGGGGCTTCTTGCCTGTGTGCAGGGCTTCTACGCACAAGGTGGCACCTCATCCCGGCCCAAGGGTGGTGGCAGGAACCCAGGTGGCGCTCGGGGACTCAGCAGGGCCTGCCCCCGGGGCCTGCCCGCAACACCTGATTGCCCGCGGGCGTGTCCGTCCACCCTCAAAAAGTTCTGCTGGGACAGCCCTGACCGAGCTCCGAGCTCCTCGCCCTTGGACCGCCCCAGTGGGCTTCAGGAGTGGGTGTGTGGCAGCAGCAGCCCTCCCCAGTCAACCACCTTGCGTCGGCCCCACCCGACAAGCCCCTAGGGCGGGCGGGGCTTCCCGGGGGGCCTATTTGCAACGCCGGGAAGCGCGGGGCAGTTCGTGTGTGCGGCCCGGGAACACCCGCAGGTGTGTGTGCTCCCCCCGTGGCCGGCCGAGGCGGCTAGCCAGCACCTGGGGGCTGTTGGCAGCGCCCCTGGGCAGCCTCCTAGAGCCAGGGGTCTGGCAGGCTCTGGGGGCAAATGGACTACGGAAGCCGAGAGGGGCCCGTCCGCGCCAAAACCCAAAACGCGCTGCGGCCTCCAGGGAGGGACACAGGGGACACAAGTGGCTGTGTGGCGTGCAGTGCCCGACCAGAGGGAGGGAGGTTGGCTGGCTGCTGAGGCGCAGCAGGTGTCAGCCCTTCGGGAAGTGCCCGTGGATGCTTCGGGAATGGGGCCTGCCAACTCAGAACCCCTGTTCCCTGTGGCTGCATCCGGCCAGGGGGCTCCAGGGGCTCCAGGGTCGGGTGCGCCGCGGGCCTGGGGGGCTTCTTGCCTGTGTGCAGGGCTTCTACGCACAAGGTGGCACTTCATCCCGGCCCAAGGGTGGTGGCAGGAACCCAGGTGGCGCTCGGGGACTCAGCAGGGCCTGCCCCCGGGGCCTGCCCGCAACACCTGATTGCCCGCGGGCGTGTCCGTCCACCCTCAAAAAGTTCTGCTGGGACAGCCCTGACCGAGCTCCGAGCTCCTCGCCCTTGGACCGCCCCAGTGGGCTTCAGGAGTGGGTGTGTGGCAGCAGCAGCCCTCCCCAGTCAACCACCTTGCGTCGGCCCCACCCGACAAGCCCCTAGGGCGGGCGGGGCTTCCCGGGGGGCCTATTTGCAACGCCGGGAAGCGCGGGGCAGTTCGTGTGTGCGGCCCGGGGACACCCGCAGGTGTGTGTGCTCCCCCCGTGGCCGGCCGAGGCGGCTAGCCAGCACCTGGGGGCTGTTGGCAGCGCCCCTGGGCAGCCTCCTAGAGCCAGGGGTCTGGCAGGCTCCGGGGGCAAATGGACTACGGAAGCCGAGAGGGGCCCGTCCGCGCCAAAACCCAAAACGCGCTGCGGCCTCCAGGGAGGGACACAGGGGACACAAGTGGCTGTGTGGCGTGCAGTGCCCGACCAGAGGGAGGGAGGTTGGCTGGCTGCTGAGGCGCAGCAGGTGTCAGCCCTTCGGGAAGTGCCCGTGGATGCTTCGGGAATGGGGCCTGCCAACTCAGAACCCCTGTTCCCTGTGGCTGCATCCGGCCAGGAGGCTCCAGGGGCTCCAGGGTCGGGTGCGCCGCGGGCCTGGGGGGCTTCTTGCCTGTGTGCAGGGCTTCTATGCACAAGGTGGCACCTCATCCCGGCCCAAGGGTGGTGGCAGGAACCCAGGTGGCGCTCGGGGACTCAGCAGGGCCTGCCCCCGGGGCCTGCCCGCAACACCTGATTGCCCGCGGGCGTGTCCGTCCACCCTCAAAAAGTTCTGCTGGGACAGCCCTGACCGAGCTCCGAGCTCCTCGCCCTTGGACCGCCCCAGTGGGCTTCAGGAGTGGGTGTGTGGCAGCAGCAGCCCTCCCCAGTCAACCACCTTGCGTCGGCCCCACCCGACAAGCCCCTAGGGCGGGCGGGGCTTCCCGGGGGGCCTATTTGCAACGCCGGGAAGCGCGGGGCAGTTCGTGTGTGCGGCCCGGGAACACCCGCAGGTGTGTGTGCTCCCCCCGTGGCCGGCCGAGGCGGCTAGCCAGCACCTGGGGGCTGTTGGCAGCGCCCCTGGGCAGCCTCCTAGAGCCAGGGGTCTGGCAGGCTCTGGGGGCAAATGGACTACGGAAGCCGAGAGGGGCCCGTCCGCGCCAAAACCCAAAACGCGCTGCGGCCTCCAGGGAGGGACACAGGGGACACAAGTGGCTGTGTGGCGTGCAGTGCCCGACCAGAGGGAGGGAGGTTGGCTGGCTGCTGAGGCGCAGCAGGTGTCAGCCCTTCGGGAAGTGCCCGTGGATGCTTCGGGAATGGGGCCTGCCAACTCAGAACCCCCGTTCCCTGTGGCTGCATCCGGCCAGGGGGCTCCAGGGTCGGGTGCGCCGCGGGCCTGGGGGGCTTCTTGCCTGTGTGCAGGGCTTCTACGCACAAGGTGGCACTTCATCCCGGCCCAAGGGTGGTGGCAGGAACCCAGGTGGCGCTCGGGGACTCAGCAGGGCCTGCCCCCGGGGCCTGCCCGCAACACCTGATTGCCCGCGGGCGTGTCCGTCCACCCTCAAAAAGTTCTGCTGGGACAGCCCTGACCGAGCTCCGAGCTCCTCGCCCTTGGACCGCCCCAGTGGGCTTCAGGAGTGGGTGTGTGGCAGCAGCAGCCCTCCCCAGTCAACCACCTTGCGTCGGCCCCACCCGACAAGCCCCTAGGGCGGGCGGGGCTTCCCGGGGGGCCTATTTGCAACGCCGGGAAGCGCGGGGCAGTTCGTGTGTGCGGCCCGGGGACACCCGCAGGTGTGTGTGCTCCCCCCGTGGCCGGCCGAGGCGGCTAGCCAGCACCTGGGGGCTGTTGGCAGCGCCCCTGGGCAGCCTCCTAGAGCCAGGGGTCTGGCAGGCTCCGGGGGCAAATGGACTACGGAAGCTGAGAGGGGCCCGTCCGCGCCAAAACCCAAAACGCGCTGCGGCCTCCAGGGAGGGACACAGGGGACACAAGTGGCTGTGTGGCGTGCAGTGCCTGACCAGAGGGAGGGAGGTTGGCTGGCTGCTGAGGCGCAGCAGGTGTCAGCCCTTCGGGAAGTGCCCGTGGATGCTTCGGGAATGGGGCCTGCCAACTCAGAACCCCCGTTCCCTGTGGCTGCATCCGGCCAGGGGGCTCCAGGGTCGGGTGCGCCGCGGGCCTGGGGGGCTTCTTGCCTGTGTGCAGGGCTTCTACGCACAAGGTGGCACCTCATCCCGGCCCAAGGGTGGTGGCAGGAACCCAGGTGGCGCTCGGGGACTCAGCAGGGCCTGCCCGCAACACCTGATTGCCCGCGGGCGTGTCCGTCCACCCTCAAAAAGTTCTGCTGGGACAGCCCTGACCGAGCTCCGAGCTCCTCGCCCTTGGACCGCCCCAGTGGGCTTCAGGAGTGGGTGTGTGGCAGCAGCAGCCCTCCCCAGTCAACCACCTTGCGTCGGCCCCACCCGACAAGCCCCTAGGGCGGGCGGGGCTTCCCGGGGGGCCTATTTGCAACGCCGGGAAGCGCGGGGCAGTTCGTGTGTGCGGCCCGGGGACACCCGCAGGTGTGTGTGCTCCCCCCGTGGCCGGCCGAGGCGGCTAGCCAGCACCTGGGGGCTGTTGGCAGCGCCCCTGGGCAGCCTCCTAGAGCCAGGGGTCTGGCAGGCTCCGGGGGCAAATGGACTACGGAAGCCGAGAGGGGCCCGTCCGCGCCAAAACCCAAAACGCGCTGCGGCCTCCAGGGAGGGACACAGGGGACACAAGTGGCTGTGTGGCGTGCAGTGCCCGACCAGAGGGAGGGAGGTTGGCTGGCTGCTGAGGCGCAGCAGGTGTCAGCCCTTCGGGAAGTGCCCGTGGATGCTTCGGGAATGGGGCCTGCCAACTCAGAACCCCCATTCCCTGTGGCTGCATCCGGCCAGGGGGCTCCAGGGTCGGGTGCGCCGCGGGCCTGGGGGGCTTCTTGCCTGTGTGCAGGGCTTCTACGCACAAGGTGGCACCTCATCCCGGCCCAAGGGTGGTGGCAGGAACCCAGGTGGCGCTCGGGGACTCAGCAGGGCCTGCCCCCGGGGCCTGCCCGCAACACCTGATTGCCCGCGGGCGTGTCCGTCCACCCTCAAAAAGTTCTGCTGGGACAGCCCTGACCGAGCTCCGAGCTCCTCGCCTTTGGACCGCCCCAGTGGGCTTCAGGAGTGGGTGTGTGCCAGCAGCAGCCCTCCCCAGTCAACCACCTTGTGTCGGCCCCACCCGAAAAGCCCCTAGGGTGGGCGGGGCTTCCCGGGGGGCCTATTTGCAACGCCGGGAAGCGCAGGGCAGTTCGTGTGTGCGGCCCGGGGAAACCCGCAGGTGTGTGTGCTCCCCCCGTGGCCGGCCGAGGCGGCTAGCCAGCACCTGGGGGCTGTTGGCAGCGCCCCTGGGCAGCCTCCTAGAGCCAGGGGTCTGGCAGGCTCCGGGGGCAAATGGACTACGGAAGCCGAGAGGGGCCCGTCTGCGCCAAAACCCAAAACGCGCTACGGCCTCCAGGGAGGGACACAGGGGACACAAGTGGCTGTGTGGCGTGCAGTGCCCGACCAGAGGGAGGGAGGTTGGCTGGCTGCTGAGGCGCAGCAGGTGTCAGCCCTTCAGGAAGTGCCCGTGGATGCTTCGGGAATGGGGCCTGCCAACTCAGAACCCCCGTTCCCTGTGGCTGCATCCGGCCAGGGGGCTCCAGGGTCGGGTGCGCCGCAGGCCTGGGGGGCTTCTTGCCTGTGTGCAGGGCTTCTACGCACAAGGTGGCACCTCATCCCGGCCCAAGGGTGGTGGCAGGAACCCAGGTGGTGCTCGGGGACTCAGCAGGGCCAGCCCCCGGGGCCTGCCCGCAACACCTGATTGCCCGCGGGCGTGTCCGTCCACCCTCAAAAAGTTCTGCTGGGACAGCCCTGACCGAGCTCCGAGCTCCTCGCCCTTGGACCGCCCCAGTGGGCTTCAGGAGTGGGTGTGTGGCAGCAGCAGCCCTCCCCAGTCAACCACCTTGCGTCAGCCCCACCCGACAAGCCCCTAGGGCGGGCGGGGCTTCCCGGGGGGCCTATTTGTAACGCCGGGAAGCGCGGGGCAGTTCGTGTGTGCGGCCCGGGGACACCCGCAGGTGTGTGTGCTCCCCCCGTGGCCGGCCGAGGCGGCTAGCCAGCACCTGGGGGCTGTTGGCAGCGCCCCTGGGCAGCCTCCTAGAGCCAGGGGTCTGGCAGGCTCCGGGGGCAAATGGACTACGGAAGCCGAGAGGGGCCCGTCCGCGCCAAAACCCAAAACGCGCTGCGGCCTCCAGGGAGGGACACAGGGGACACAAGTGGCTGTGTGGCGTGCAGTGCCCGACCAGAGGGAGGGAGGTTGGCTGGCTGCTGAGGCGCAGCAGGTGTCAGCCCTTCGGGAAGTGCCTGTGGATGCTTCGGGAATGGGGCCTGCCAACTCAGAACCCCCGTTCCCTGTGGCTGCATCTGGCCAGGGGGCTCCAGGGGCTCCAGGGTCGGGTGTGCCGCGGGCCTGGGGGGCTTCTTGCCTGTGTGCAGGGCTTCTACGCACAAGGTGGCACCTCATCCCGGCCCAAGGGTGGTGGCAGGAACCCAGGTGGCGCTCGGGGACTCAGCAGGGCCTGCCCCCGGGGCCTGCCCGCAACACCTGATTGCCCGCGGGCGTGTCCGTCCACCCTCAAAAAGTTCTGCTGGGACAGCCCTGACCGAGCTCCGAGCTCCTCGCCCTTGGACCGCCCCAGTGGGCTTCAGGAGTGGGTGTGTGGCAGCAGCAGCCCTCCCCAGTCAACCACCTTGCGTCGGCCCCACCCGACAAGCCCCTAGGGCGGGCGGGGCTTCCCGGGGGGCCTATTTGCAACGCCGGGAAGCGCAGGGCAGTTCGTGTGTGCGGCCCGGGGACACCCGCAGGTGTTTGTGCTCCCCCCGTGGCCGGCCGAGGCGGCTAGCCAGCACCTGGGGGCTGTTGGCAGCGCCCCTGGGCAGCCTCCTAGAGCCAGGGGTCTGGCAGGCTCCGGGGGCAAATGGACTACGGAAGCCGAGAGGGGCCCGTCCGCGCCAAAACCCAAAACGCGCTGCGGCCTCCAGGGAGGGACACAGGGGACACAAGTGGCTGTGTGGCGTGCAGTGCCCGACCAGAGGGAGGGAGGTTGGCTGGCTGCTGAGGCGCAGCAGGTGTCAGCCCTTCGGGAAGTGCCCGTGGATGCTTCGGGAATGGGGCCTGCCAACTCAGAACCCCCGTTCCCTGTGGCTGCATCCGGCCAGGGGGCTCCAGGGTCGGGTGCGCCGCGGGCCTGGGGGGCTTCTTGCCTGTGTGCAGGGCTTCTACGCACAAGGTGGCACCTCATCCCGGCCCAAGGGTGGTGGCAGGAACCCAGGTGGCGCTCGGGGACTCAGCAGGGCCTGCCCCCGGGGCCTGCCCGCAACACCTGATTGCCCGCGGGCGTGTCCGTCCACCCTCAAAAAGTTCTGCTGGGACAGCCCTGACCGAGCTCCGAGCTCCTCGCCCTTGGACCGCCCCAGTGGGCTTCAGGAGTGGGTGTGTGGCAGCAGCAGCCCTCCCCAGTCAACCACCTTGCGTCGGCCCCACCCGACAAGCCCCTAGGGCGGGCGGGGCTTCCCGGGGGGCCTATTTGCAACGCCGGGAAGCGCGGGGCAGTTCGTGTGTGCGGCCCGGGGACACCCGCAGGTGTGTGTGCTCCCCCCGTGGCCGGCCGAGGCGGCTAGCCAGCACCTGGGGGCTGTTGGCAGCGCCCCTGGGCAGCCTCCTAGAGCCAGGGGTCTGGCAGGCTCCGGGGGCAAATGGACTACGGAAGCCGAGAGGGGCCCGTCCGCGCCAAAACCCAAAACGCGCTGCGGCCTCCAGGGAGGGACACAGGGGACACAAGTGGCTGTGTGGCGTGCAGTGCCCGACCAGAGGGAGGGAGGTTGGCTGGCTGCTGAGGCGCAGCAGGTGTCAGCCCTTCGGGAAGTGCCCGTGGATGCTTCGGGAATGGGGCCTGCCAACTCAGAACCCCCATTCCCTGTGGCTGCATCCGGCCAGGGGGCTCCAGGGTCGGGTGCGCCGCGGGCCTGGGGGGCTTCTTGCCTGTGTGCAGGGCTTCTACGCACAAGGTGGCACCTCATCCCGGCCCAAGGGTGGTGGCAGGAACCCAGGTGGCGCTCGGGGACTCAGCAGGGCCTGCCCCCGGGGCCTGCCCGCAACACCTGATTGCCCGCGGGCGTGTCCGTCCACCCTCAAAAAGTTCTGCTGGGACAGCCCTGACCGAGCTCCGAGCTCCTCGCCTTTGGACCGCCCCAGTGGGCTTCAGGAGTGGGTGTGTGCCAGCAGCAGCCCTCCCCAGTCAACCACCTTGTGTCGGCCCCACCCGAAAAGCCCCTAGGGTGGGCGGGGCTTCCCGGGGGGCCTATTTGCAACGCCGGGAAGCGCAGGGCAGTTCGTGTGTGCGGCCCGGGGAAACCCGCAGGTGTGTGTGCTCCCCCCGTGGCCGGCCGAGGCGGCTAGCCAGCACCTGGGGGCTGTTGGCAGCGCCCCTGGGCAGCCTCCTAGAGCCAGGGGTCTGGCAGGCTCCGGGGGCAAATGGACTACGGAAGCCGAGAGGGGCCCGTCTGCGCCAAAACCCAAAACGCGCTACGGCCTCCAGGGAGGGACACAGGGGACACAAGTGGCTGTGTGGCGTGCAGTGCCCGACCAGAGGGAGGGAGGTTGGCTGGCTGCTGAGGCGCAGCAGGTGTCAGCCCTTCAGGAAGTGCCCGTGGATGCTTCGGGAATGGGGCCTGCCAACTCAGAACCCCCGTTCCCTGTGGCTGCATCCGGCCAGGGGGCTCCAGGGTCGGGTGCGCCGCAGGCCTGGGGGGCTTCTTGCCTGTGTGCAGGGCTTCTACGCACAAGGTGGCACCTCATCCCGGCCCAAGGGTGGTGGCAGGAACCCAGGTGGTGCTCGGGGACTCAGCAGGGCCAGCCCCCGGGGCCTGCCCGCAACACCTGATTGCCCGCGGGCGTGTCCGTCCACCCTCAAAAAGTTCTGCTGGGACAGCCCTGACCGAGCTCCGAGCTCCTCGCCCTTGGACCGCCCCAGTGGGCTTCAGGAGTGGGTGTGTGGCAGCAGCAGCCCTCCCCAGTCAACCACCTTGCGTCAGCCCCACCCGACAAGCCCCTAGGGCGGGCGGGGCTTCCCGGGGGGCCTATTTGTAACGCCGGGAAGCGCGGGGCAGTTCGTGTGTGCGGCCCGGGGACACCCGCAGGTGTGTGTGCTCCCCCCGTGGCCGGCCGAGGCGGCTAGCCAGCACCTGGGGGCTGTTGGCAGCGCCCCTGGGCAGCCTCCTAGAGCCAGGGGTCTGGCAGGCTCCGGGGGCAAATGGACTACGGAAGCCGAGAGGGGCCCGTCCGCGCCAAAACCCAAAACGCGCTGCGGCCTCCAGGGAGGGACACAGGGGACACAAGTGGCTGTGTGGCGTGCAGTGCCCGACCAGAGGGAGGGAGGTTGGCTGGCTGCTGAGGCGCAGCAGGTGTCAGCCCTTCGGGAAGTGCCTGTGGATGCTTCGGGAATGGGGCCTGCCAACTCAGAACCCCCGTTCCCTGTGGCTGCATCTGGCCAGGGGGCTCCAGGGGCTCCAGGGTCGGGTGTGCCGCGGGCCTGGGGGGCTTCTTGCCTGTGTGCAGGGCTTCTACGCACAAGGTGGCACCTCATCCCGGCCCAAGGGTGGTGGCAGGAACCCAGGTGGCGCTCGGGGACTCAGCAGGGCCTGCCCCCGGGGCCTGCCCGCAACACCTGATTGCCCGCGGGCGTGTCCGTCCACCCTCAAAAAGTTCTGCTGGGACAGCCCTGACCGAGCTCCGAGCTCCTCGCCCTTGGACCGCCCCAGTGGGCTTCAGGAGTGGGTGTGTGGCAGCAGCAGCCCTCCCCAGTCAACCACCTTGCGTCGGCCCCACCCGACAAGCCCCTAGGGCGGGCGGGGCTTCCCGGGGGGCCTATTTGCAACGCCGGGAAGCGCAGGGCAGTTCGTGTGTGCGGCCCGGGGACACCCGCAGGTGTGTGTGCTCCCCCCGTGGCCGGCCGAGGCGGCTAGCCAGCACCTGGGGGCTGTTGGCAGCGCCCCTGGGCAGCCTCCTAGAGCCAGGGGTCTGGCAGGCTCCGGGGGCAAATGGACTACGGAAGCCGAGAGGGGCCCGTCCGCGCCAAAACCCAAAACGCGCTGCGGCCTCCAGGGAGGGACACAGGGGACACAAGTGGCTGTGTGGCGTGCAGTGCCCGACCAGAGGGAGGGAGGTTGGCTGGCTGCTGAGGCGCAGCAGGTGTCAGCCCTTCGGGAAGTGCCCGTGGATGCTTCGGGAATGGGGCCTGCCAACTCAGAACCCCTGTTCCCTGTGGCTGCATCCGGCCAGGGGGCTCCAGGGGCTCCAGGGTCGGGTGCGCCGCGGGCCTGGGGGGCTTCTTGCCTGTGTGCAGGGCTTCTACGCACAAGGTGGCACCTCATCCCGGCCCAAGGGTGGTGGCAGGAACCCAGGTGGCGCTCGGGGACTCAGCAGGGCCTGCCCCCGGGGCCTGCCCGCAACACCTGATTGCCCGCGGGCGTGTCCGTCCACCCTCAAAAAGTTCTGCTGGGACAGCCCTGACCGAGCTCCGAGCTCCTCGCCCTTGGACCGCCCCAGTGGGCTTCAGGAGTGGGTGTGTGGCAGCAGCAGCCCTCCCCAGTCAACCACCTTGCGTCGGCCCCACCCGACAAGCCCCTAGGGCGGGCGGGGCTTCCCGGGGGGCCTATTTGCAACGCCGGGAAGCGCGGGGCAGTTCGTGTGTGCGGCCCGGGAACACCCGCAGGTGTGTGTGCTCCCCCCGTGGCCGGCCGAGGCGGCTAGCCAGCACCTGGGGGCTGTTGGCAGCGCCCCTGGGCAGCCTCCTAGAGCCAGGGGTCTGGCAGGCTCTGGGGGCAAATGGACTACGGAAGCCGAGAGGGGCCCGTCCGCGCCAAAACCCAAAACGCGCTGCGGCCTCCAGGGAGGGACACAGGGGACACAAGTGGCTGTGTGGCGTGCAGTGCCCGACCAGAGGGAGGGAGGTTGGCTGGCTGCTGAGGCGCAGCAGGTGTCAGCCCTTCGGGAAGTGCCCGTGGATGCTTCGGGAATGGGGCCTGCCAACTCAGAACCCCCGTTCCCTGTGGCTGCATCCGGCCAGGGGGCTCCAGGGTCGGGTGCGCCGCGGGCCTGGGGGGCTTCTTGCCTGTGTGCAGGGCTTCTACGCACAAGGTGGCACTTCATCCCGGCCCAAGGGTGGTGGCAGGAACCCAGGTGGCGCTCGGGGACTCAGCAGGGCCTGCCCCCGGGGCCTGCCCGCAACACCTGATTGCCCGCGGGCGTGTCCGTCCACCCTCAAAAAGTTCTGCTGGGACAGCCCTGACCGAGCTCCGAGCTCCTCGCCCTTGGACCGCCCCAGTGGGCTTCAGGAGTGGGTGTGTGGCAGCAGCAGCCCTCCCCAGTCAACCACCTTGCGTCGGCCCCACCCGACAAGCCCCTAGGGCGGGCGGGGCTTCCCGGGGGGCCTATTTGCAACGCCGGGAAGCGCGGGGCAGTTCGTGTGTGCGGCCCGGGGACACCCGCAGGTGTGTGTGCTCCCCCCGTGGCCGGCCGAGGCGGCTAGCCAGCACCTGGGGGCTGTTGGCAGCGCCCCTGGGCAGCCTCCTAGAGCCAGGGGTCTGGCAGGCTCCGGGGGCAAATGGACTACGGAAGCCGAGAGGGGCCCGTCCGCGCCAAAACCCAAAACGCGCTGCGGCCTCCAGGGAGGGACACAGGGGACACAAGTGGCTGTGTGGCGTGCAGTGCCTGACCAGAGGGAGGGAGGTTGGCTGGCTGCTGAGGCGCAGCAGGTGTCAGCCCTTCGGGAAGTGCCCGTGGATGCTTCGGGAATGGGGCCTGCCAACTCAGAACCCCCGTTCCCTGTGGCTGCATCCGGCCAGGGGGCTCCAGGGTCGGGTGCGCCGCGGGCCTGGGGGGCTTCTTGCCTGTGTGCAGGGCTTCTACGCACAAGGTGGCACCTCATCCCGGCCCAAGGGTGGTGGCAGGAACCCAGGTGGCGCTCGGGGACTCAGCAGGGCCTGCCCGCAACACCTGATTGCCCGCGGGCGTGTCCGTCCACCCTCAAAAAGTTCTGCTGGGACAGCCCTGACCGAGCTCCGAGCTCCTCGCCCTTGGACCGCCCCAGTGGGCTTCAGGAGTGGGTGTGTGGCAGCAGCAGCCCTCCCCAGTCAACCACCTTGCGTCGGCCCCACCCGACAAGCCCCTAGGGCGGGCGGGGCTTCCCGGGGGGCCTATTTGCAACGCCGGGAAGCGCGGGGCAGTTCGTGTGTGCGGCCCGGGGACACCCGCAGGTGTGTGTGCTCCCCCCGTGGCCGGCCGAGGCGGCTAGCCAGCACCTGGGGGCTGTTGGCAGCGCCCCTGGGCAGCCTCCTAGAGCCAGGGGTCTGGCAGGCTCCGGGGGCAAATGGACTACGGAAGCCGAGAGGGGCCCGTCCACGCCAAAACCCAAAACGCGCTGCGGCCTCCAGGGAGGGACACAGGGGACACAAGTGGCTGTGTGGCGTGCAGTGCCCGACCAGAGGGAGGGAGGTTGGCTGGCTGCTGAGGCGCAGCAGGTGTCAGCCCTTCGGGAAGTGCCCGTGGATGCTTCGGGAATGGGGCCTGCCAACTCAGAACCCCCATTCCCTGTGGCTGCATCCGGCCAGGGGGCTCCAGGGTCGGGTGCGCCGCGGGCCTGGGGGGCTTCTTGCCTGTGTGCAGGGCTTCTACGCACAAGGTGGCACCTCATCCCGGCCCAAGGGTGGTGGCAGGAACCCAGGTGGCGCTCGGGGACTCAGCAGGGCCTGCCCCCGGGGCCTGCCCGCAACACCTGATTGCCCGCGGGCGTGTCCGTCCACCCTCAAAAAGTTCTGCTGGGACAGCCCTGACCGAGCTCCGAGCTCCTCGCCCTTGGACCGCCCCAGTGGGCTTCAGGAGTGGGTGTGTGGCAGCAGCAGCCCTCCCCAGTCAACCACCTTGCGTCGGCCCCACCCGACAAGCCCCTAGGGCGGGCGGGGATTCCCGGGGGGCCTATTTGCAACGCCGGGAAGCGCGGGGCAGTTCGTGTGTGCGGCCCGGGGACACCTGCAGGTGTGTGTGCTCCCCCCGTGGCCGGCCGAGGCGGCTAGCCAGCACCTGGGGGCTGTTGGCAGCGCCCCTGGGCAGCCTCCTAGAGCCAGGGGTCTGGCAGGCTCCGGGGGCAAATGGACTACGGAAGCCGAGAGGGGCCCGTCCGCGCCAAAACCCAAAACGCGCTGCGGCCTCCAGGGAGGGACACAGGGGACACAAGTGGCTGTGTGGCGTGCAGTGCCCGACCAGAGGGAGGGAGGTTGGCTGGCTGCTGAGGCGCAGCAGGTGTCAGCCCTTCGGGAAGTGCCCGTGGATGCTTCGGGAATGGGGCCTGCCAACTCAGAACCCCCATTCCCTGTGGCTGCATCCGGCCAGGGGGCTCCAGGGGCTCCAGGGTCGGGTGCGCCGCGGGCCTGGGGGGCTTCTTGCCTGTGTGCAGGGCTTCTACGCACAAGGTGGCACCTCATCCCGGCCCAAGGGTGGTGGCA
Source organism: Lepus europaeus (assembly GCF_033115175.1). Lineage (NCBI taxonomy): Eukaryota > Metazoa > Chordata > Mammalia > Lagomorpha > Leporidae > Lepus > Lepus europaeus. The sequence goes on along the minus strand of NW_026909028.1, from coordinate 125,622 downwards.
GGAACCCAGGTGGCGCTCGGGGACTCAGCAGGGCCTGCCCCCGGGGCCTGCCCGCAACACCTGATTGCCCGCGGGCGTGTCCGTCCACCCTCAAAAAGTTCTGCTGGGACAGCCCTGACCGAGCTCCGAGCTCCTCGCCCTTGGACCGCCCCAGTGGGCTTCAGGAGTGGGTGTGTGCCAGCAGCAGCCCTCCCCAGTCAACCACCTTGCGTCGGCCCCACCCGACAAGCCCCTAGGGCGGGCGGGGCTTCCCGGGGGGCCTATTTGCAACGCCAGGAAGCGCGGGGCAGTTCGTGTGTGCGGCCCGGGGACACCCGCAGGTGTGTGTGCTCCCCCCGTGGCCGGCCGAGGCGGCTAGCCAGCACCTGGGGGCTGTTGGCAGCGCCCCTGGGCAGCCTCCTAGAGCCAGGGGTCTGGCAGGCTCCAGGGGCAAATGGACTACGGAAGCCGAGAGGGGCCCGTCCGCGCCAAAACCCAAAACGCGCTGCGGCCTCCAGGGAGGGACACAGGGGACACAAGTGGCTGTGTGGCGTGCAGTGCCCGACCAGAGGGAGGGAGGTTGGCTGGCTGCTGAGGCGCAGCAGGTGTCAGCCCTTCGGGAAGTGCCCGTGGATGCTTCGGGAATGGGGCCTGCCAACTCAGAACCCCCGTTCCCTGTGGCTGCAGCCGGCCAGGGGGCTCCAGGGTCGGGTGCGCCGCGGGCCTGGGGGGCTTCTTGCCTGTGTGCAGGGCTTCTACGCACAAGGTGGCACCTCATCCCGGCCCAAGGGTGGTGGCAGGAACCCAGGTGGCGCTCGGGGACTCAGCAGGGCCTGCCCCCGGGGCCTGCCCGCAACACCTGATTGCCCGCGGGCGTGTCCGTCCACCCTCAAAAAGTTCTGCTGGGACAGCCCTGACCGAGCTCCGAGCTCCTCGCCCTTGGACCGCCCCAGTGGGCTTCAGGAGTGGGTGTGTGGCAGCAGCAGCCCTCCCCAGTCAACCACCTTGCGTCGGCCCCACCCGACAAGCCCCTAGGGCGGGCGGGGCTTCCCGGGGGGCCTATTTGCAACGCCGGGAAGCGCGGGGCAGTTCGTGTGTGCGGCCCGGGGACACCCGCAGGTGTGTGTGCTCCCCCCGTGGCCAGCCGAGGCGGCTAGCCAGCACCTGGGGGCTGTTGGCAGCGCCCCTGGGCAGCCTCCTAGAGCCAGGGGTCTGGCAGGCTCCGGGGCCAAATGGACTACGGAAGCCGAGAGGGGCCCGTCCGCGCCAAAACCCAAAACGCGCTGCGGCCTCCAGGGAGGGACACAGGGGACACAAGTGGCTGTGTGGCGTGCAGTGCCCGACCAGAGGGAGGGAGGTTGGCTGGCTGCTGAGGCGCAGCAGGTGTCAGCCCTTCGGGAAGTGCCCGTGGATGCTTCGGGAATGGGGCCTGCCAACTCAGAACCCCCGTTCCCTGTGGCTGCATCCGGCCAGGGGGCTCCAGGGTCGGGTGCGCCGCGGGCCTGGGGGGCTTCTTGCCTGTGTGCAGGGCTTCTACGCACAAGGTGGCACTTCATCCCGGCCCAAGGGTGGTGGCAGGAACCCAGGTGGCGCTCGGGGACTCAGCAGGGCCTGCCCCCGGGGCCTGCCCGCAACACCTGATTGCCCGCGGGCGTGTCCGTCCACCCTCAAAAAGTTCTGCTGGGACAGCCCTGACCGAGCTCCGAGCTCCTCGCCCTTGGACCGCCCCAGTGGGCTTCAGGAGTGGGTGTGTGGCAGCAGCAGCCCTCCCCAGTCAACCACCTTGCGTCGGCCCCACCCGACAAGCCCCTAGGGCGGGCGGGGCTTCCCGGGGGGCCTATTTGCAACGCCGGGAAGCGCGGGGCAGTTCGTGTGTGCGGCCCGGGGACACCCGCAGGTGTGTGTGCTCCCCCCGTGGCCGGCCGAGGCGGCTAGCCAGCACCTGGGGGCTGTTGGCAGCGCCCCTGGGCAGCCTCCTAGAGCCAGGGGTCTGGCAGGCTCCGGGGGCAAATGGACTACGGAAGCCGAGAGGGGCCCGTCCGCGCCAAAACCCAAAACGCGCTGCGGCCTCCAGGGAGGGACACAGGGGACACAAGTGGCTGTGTGGCGTGCAGTGCCTGACCAGAGGGAGGGAGGTTGGCTGGCTGCTGAGGCGCAGCAGGTGTCAGCCCTTCGGGAAGTGCCCGTGGATGCTTCGGGAATGGGGCCTGCCAACTCAGAACCCCCGTTCCCTGTGGCTGCATCCGGCCAGGGGGCTCCAGGGTCGGGTGCGCCGTGGGCCTGGGGGGCTTCTTGCCTGTGTGCAGGGCTTCTACGCACAAGGTGGCACCTCATCCCGGCCCAAGGGTGGTGGCAGGAACCCAGGTGGCGCTCGGGGACTCAGCAGGGCCTGCCCGCAACACCTGATTGCCCGCGGGCGTGTCCGTCCACCCTCAAAAAGTTCTGCTGGGACAGCCCTGACCGAGCTCCGAGCTCCTCGCCCTTGGACCGCCCCAGTGGGCTTCAGGAGTGGGTGTGTGGCAGCAGCAGCCCTCCCCAGTCAACCACCTTGCGTCGGCCCCACCCGACAAGCCCCTAGGGCGGGCGGGGCTTCCCGGGGGTCCTATTTGCAACGCCGGGAAGCGCGGGGCAGTTCGTGTGTGCGGCCCGGGGACACCCGCAGGTGTGTGTGCTCCCCCCGTGGCCGGCCGAGGCGGCTAGCCAGCACCTGGGGGCTGTTGGCAGCGCCCCTGGGCAGCCTCCTAGAGCCAGGGGTCTGGCAGGCTCCGGGGGCAAATGGACTACGGAAGCCGAGAGGGGCCCGTCCGCGCCAAAACCCAAAACGCGCTGCGGCCTCCAGGGAGGGACACAGGGGACACAAGTGGCTGTGTGGCGTGCAGTGCCCGACCAGAGGGAGGGAGGTTGGCTGGCTGCTGAGGCGCAGCAGGTGTCAGCCCTTCGGGAAGTGCCTGTGGATGCTTCGGGAATGGGGCCTGCCAACTCAGAACCCCCGTTCCCTGTGGCTTCATCTGGCCAGGGGGCTCCAGGGGCTCCAGGGTCGGGTGTGCCGCGGGCCTGGGGGGCTTCTTGCCTGTGTGCAGGGCTTCTACGCACAAGGTGGCACCTCATCCCGGCCCAAGGGTGGTGGCAGGAACCCAGGTGGCGCTCGGGGACTCAGCAGGGCCTGCCCCCGGGGCCTGCCCGCAACACCTGATTGCCCGCGGGCGTGTCCGTCCACCCTCAAAAAGTTCTGCTGGGACAGCCCTGACCGAGCTCCGAGCTCCTCGCCCTTGGACCGCCCCAGTGGGCTTCAGGAGTGGGTGTGTGGCAGCAGCAGCCCTCCCCAGTCAACCACCTTGCGTCGGCCCCACCCGACAAGCCCCTAGGGCGGGCGGGGCTTCCCGGGGGGCCTATTTGCAACGCCGGGAAGCGCGGGGCAGTTCGTGTGTGCGGCCCGGGGACACCCGCAGGTGTGTGTGCTCCCCCCGTGGCCGGCCGAGGCGGCTAGCCAGCACCTGGGGGCTGTTGGCAGCGCCCCTGGGCAGCCTCCTAGAGCCAGGGGTCTGGCAGGCTCCGGGGGCAAATGGACTACGGAAGCCGAGAGGGGCCCGTCCGCGCCAAAACCCAAAACGCGCTGCGGCCTCCAGGGAGGGACACAGGGGACACAAGTGGCTGTGTGGCGTGCAGTGCCCGACCAGAGGGAGGGAGGTTGGCTGGCTGCTGAGGCGCAGCAGGTGTCAGCCCTTCGGGAAGTGCCCGTGGATGCTTCGGGAATGGGGCCTGCCAACTCAGAACCCCCGTTCCCTGTGGCTGCATCCGGCCAGGGGGCTCCAGGGTCGGGTGCGCCGCGGGCCTGGGGGGCTTCTTGCCTGTGTGCAGGGCTTCTACGCACAAGGTGGCACCTCATCCCGGCCCAAGGGTGGTGGCAGGAACCCAGGTGGCGCTCGGGGACTCAGCAGGGCCTGCCCCCGGGGCCTGCCCGCAACACCTGATTGCCCGCGGGCGTGTCCGTCCACCCTCAAAAAGTTCTGCTGGGACAGCCCTGACCGAGCTCCGAGCTCCTCGCCCTTGGACCGCCCCAGTGGGCTTCAGGAGTGGGTGTGTGGCAGCAGCAGCCCTCCCCAGTCAACCACCTTGCGTCGGCCCCACCCGACAAGCCCCTAGGGCGGGCGGGGCTTCCCGGGGGGCCTATTTGCAACGCCGGGAAGCGCGGGGCAGTTCGTGTGTGCGGCCCGGGGACACCCGCAGGTGTGTGTGCTCCCCCCGTGGCCGGCCGAGGCGGCTAGCCAGCACCTGGGGGCTGTTGGCAGCGCCCCTGGGCAGCCTCCTAGAGCCAGGGGTCTGGCAGGCTCCGGGGGCAAATGGACTACGGAAGCCGAGAGGGGCCCGTCCGCGCCAAAACCCAAAACGCGCTGCGGCCTCCAGGGAGGGACACAGGGGACACAAGTGGCTGTGTGGCGTGCAGTGCCCGACCAGAGGGAGGGAGGTTGGCTGGCTGCTGAGGCGCAGCAGGTGTCAGCCCTTCGGGAAGTGCCTGTGGATGCTTCGGGAATGGGGCCTGCCAACTCAGAACCCCCGTTCCCTGTGGCTGCATCCGGCCAGGGGGCTCCAGGGTCGGGTGCGCCGCGGGCCTGGGGGGCTTCTTGCCTGTGTGCAGGGCTTCTACGCACAAGGTGGCACCTCATCCCGGCCCAAGGGTGGTGGCAGGAACCCAGGTGGCGCTCGGGGACTCAGCAGGGCCTGCCCCCGGGGCCTGCCCGCAACACCTGATTGCCCGCGGGCGTGTCCGTCCACCCTCAAAAAGTTCTGCTGGGACAGCCCTGACCGAGCTCCGAGCTCCTCGCCCTTGGACCGCCCCAGTGGGCTTCAGGAGTGGGTGTGTGGCAGCAGCAGCCCTCCCCAGTCAACCACCTTGCGTCGGCCCCACCCGACAAGCCCCTAGGGCGGGCGGGGCTTCCCGGGGGGCCTATTTGCAACGCCAGGAAGCGCGGGGCAGTTCGTGTGTGCGGCCCGGGGACACCCGCAGGTGTGTGTGCTCCCCCCGTGGCCGGCCGAGGCGGCTAGCCAGCACCTGGGGGCTGTTGGCAGCGCCCCTGGGCAGCCTCCTAGAGCCAGGGGTCTGGCAGGCTCCGGGGGCAAATGGACTACGGAAGCCGAGAGGGGCCCGTCCGCGCCAAAACCCAAAACGCGCTGCGGCCTCCAGGGAGGGACACAGGGGACACAAGTGGCTGTGTGGCGTGCAGTGCCCGACCAGAGGGAGGGAGGTTGGCTGGCTGCTGAGGCGCAGCAGGTGTCAGCCCTTCGGGAAGTGCCTGTGGATGCTTCGGGAATGAGGCCTGCCAACTCAGAACCCCCGTTCCCTGTGGCTGCATCCGGCCAGGGGGCTCCAGGGTCGGGTGCGCCGCGGGCCTGGGGGGCTTCTTGCCTGTGTGCAGGGCTTCTACGCACAAGGTGGCACCTCATCCCGGCCCAAGGGTGGTGGCAGGAACCCAGGTGGCGCTCGGGGACTCAGCAGGGCCTGCCCCCGGGGCCTGCCCGCAACACCTGATTGCCCGCGGGCGTGTCCATCCACCCTCAAAAAGTTCTGCTGGGACAGCCCTGACCGAGCTCCGAGCTCCTCGCCCTTGGACCGCCCCAGTGGGCTTCAGGAGTGGGTGTGTGCCAGCAGCAGCCCTCCCCAGTCAACCACCTTGCGTCGGCCCCACCCGACAAGCCCCTAGGGCGGGCGGGGCTTCCCGGGGGGCCTATTTGCAACGCCGGGAAGCGCGGGGCAGTTCGTGTGTGCGGCCCGGGGACACCCGCAGGTGTGTGTGCTCCCCCCGTGGCCGGCCGAGGCGGCTAGCCAGCACCTGGGGGCTGTTGGCAGCGCCCCTGGGCAGCCTCCTAGAGCCAGGGGTCTGGCAGGCTCCGGGGGCAAATGGACTACGGAAGCCGAGAGGGGCCCGTCCGCGCCAAAACCCAAAACGCGCTGCGGCCTCCAGGGAGGGACACAGGGGACACAAGTGGCTGTGTGGCGTGCAGTGCCCGACCAGAGGGAGGGAGGTTGGCTGGCTGCTGAGGCGCAGCAGGTGTCAGCCCTTCGGGAAGTGCCCGTGGATGCTTCGGGAATGGGGCCTGCCAACTCAGAACCCCCGTTCCCTGTGGCTGCATCCGGCCAGGGGGCTCCAGGGGCTCCAGGGTCGGGTGCGCCGCGGGCCTGGGGGGCTTCTTGCCTGTGTGCAGGGCTTCTACGCACAAGGTGGCACCTCATCCCGGCCCAAGGGTGGTGGCAGGAACCCAGGTGGCGCTCGGGGACTCAGCAGGGCCTGCCCCCGGGGCCTGCCCGCAACACCTGATTGCCCGCGGGCGTGTCCGTCCACCCTCAAAAAGTTCTGCTGGGACAGCCCTGACCGAGCTCCGAGCTCCTCGCCCTTGGACCGCCCCAGTGGGCTTCAGGAGTGGGTGTGTGGCAGCAGCAGCCCTCCCCAGTCAACCACCTTGCGTCGGCCCCACCCGACAAGCCCCTAGGGCGGGCGGGGCTTCCCGGGGGGCCTATTTGCAACGCCGGGAAGCGCAGGGCAGTTCGTGTGTGCGGCCCGGGGACACCCGCAGATGTGTGTGCTCCCCCCGTGGCCGTCCGCTGCGGCTAGCCAGCACCTGGGGGCTGTTGGCAGCGCCCCTGGGCAGCCTCCTAGAGCCAGGGGTCTGGCAGGCTCCGGGGGCAAATGGACTACGGAAGCCGAGAGGGGCCCGTCCGCGCCAAAACCCAAAACGCGCTGCGGCCTCCAGGGAGGGACACAGGGGACACAAGTGGCTGTGTGGCGTGCAGTGCCCGACCAGAGGGAGGGAGGTTGGCTGGCTGCTGAGGCGCAGCAGGTGTCAGCCCTTCGGGAAGTGCCCGTGGATGCTTCGGGAATGGGGCCTGCCAACTCAGAACCCCCGTTCCCTGTGGCTGCATCCGGCCAGGGGGCTCCAGGGGCTCCAGGGTCGGGTGCGCCGCGGGCCTGGGGGGCTTCTTGCCTGTGTGCAGGGCTTCTACGCACAAGGTGGCACCTCATCCCGGCCCAAGGGTGGTGGCAGGAACCCAGGTGGCGCTCGGGGACTCAGCAGGGCCTGCCCCCGGGGCCTGCCCGCAACACCTGATTGCCCGCGGGCGTGTCCGTCCACCCTCAAAAAGTTCTGCTGGGACAGCCCTGACCGAGCTCCGAGCTCCTCGCCCTTGGACCGCCCCAGTGGGCTTCAGGAGTGGGTGTGTGGCAGCAGCAGCCCTCCCCAGTCAACCACCTTGCGTCGGCCCCACCCGACAAGCCCCTAGGGCGGGCGGGGCTTCCCGGGGGGCCTATTTGCAACGCCGGGAAGCGCGGGGCAGTTCGTGTGTGCGGCCCGGGGACACCCGCAGGTGTGTGTGCTCCCCCCGTGGCCGTCCGCTGCGGCTAGCCAGCACCTGGGGGCTGTTGGCAGCGCCCCTGGGCAGCCTCCTAGAGCCAGGGGTCTGGCAGGCTCCGGGGGCAAATGGACTACGGAAGCCGAGAGGGGCCCGTCCGCGCCAAAACCCAAAACGCGCTGCGGCCTCCAGGGAGGGACACAGGGGACACAAGTGGCTGTGTGGCGTGCAGTGCCCGACCAGAGGGAGGGAGGTTGGCTGGCTGCTGAGGCGCAGCAGGTGTCAGCCCTTCGGGAAGTGCCCGTGGATGCTTCGGGAATGGGGCCTGCCAACTCAGAACCCCCGTTCCCTGTGGCTGCATCCGGCCAGGGGGCTCCAGGGTCGGGTGCGCCGCGGGCCTGGGGGGCTTCTTGCCTGTGTGCAGGGCTTCTACGCACAAGGTGGCACCTCATCCCGGCCCAAGGGTGGTGGCAGGAACCCAGGTGGCGCTCGGGGACTCAGCAGGGCCTGCCCCCGGGGCCTGCCCGCAACACCTGATTGCCCGCGGGCGTGTCCGTCCACCCTCAAAAAGTTCTGCTGGGACAGCCCTGACCGAGCTCCGAGCTCCTCGCCCTTGGACCGCCCCAGTGGGCTTCAGGAGTGGGTGTGTGGCAGCAGCAGCCCTCCCCAGTCAACCACCTTGCGTCGGCCCCACCCGACAAGCCCCTAGGGCGGGCGGGGCTTCCCGGGGGGCCTATTTGCAACGCCGGGAAGTGCGGGGCAGTTCGTGTGTGCGGCCCGGGGACACCCGCAGGTGTGTGTGCTCCCCCCGTGGCCGGCCGAGGCGGCTAGCCAGCACCTGGGGGCTGTTGGCAGCGCCCCTGGGCAGCCTCCTAGAGCCAGGGGTCTGGCAGGCTCCGGGGGCAAATGGACTACGGAAGCCGAGAGGGGCCCGTCCGCGCCAAAACCCAAAACGCGCTGCGGCCTCCAGGGAGGGACACAGGGGACACAAGTGGCTGTGTGGCGTGCAGTGCCCGACCAGAGGGAGGGAGGTTGGCTGGCTGCTGAGGCGCAGCAGGTGTCAGCCCTTCGGGAAGTGCCCGTGGATGCTTCGGGAATGGGGCCTGCCAACTCAGAACCCCTGTTCCCTGTGGCTGCATCCGGCCAGGGGGCTCCAGGGTCGGGTGCGCCGCGGGCCTGGGGGGCTTCTTGCCTGTGTGCAGGGCTTCTATGCACAAGGTGGCACCTCATCCCGGCCCAAGGGTGGTGGCAGGAACCCAGGTGGCGCTCGGGGACTCAGCAGGGCCTGCCCCACGGGCCTGCCCGCAACACCTGATTGCCCGCGGGCGTGTCCGTCCACCCTCAAAAAGTTCTGCTGGGACAGCCCTGACCGAGCTCCGAGCTCCTCGCCCTTGGACCGCCCCAGTGGGCTTCAGGAGTGGGTGTGTGGCAGCAGCAGCCCTCCCCAGTCAACCACCTTGCGTCGGCCCCACCCGACAAGCCCCTAGGGCGGGCGGGGCTTCCCGGGGGGCCTATTTGCAACGCCGGGAAGCGCGGGGCAGTTCGTGTGTGCGGCCCGGGGACACCCGCAGGTGTGTGTGCTCCCCCCGTGGCCGGCCGAGGCGGCTAGCCAGCACCTGGGGGCTGTTGGCAGCGCCCCTGGGCAGCCTCCTAGAGCCAGGGGTCTGGCAGGCTCTGGGGGCAAATGGACTACGGAAGCCGAGAGGGGCCCGTCCGCGCCAAAACCCAAAACGCGCTGCGGCCTCCAGGGAGGGACACAGGGGACACAAGTGGCTGTGTGGCGTGCAGTGCCCGACCAGAGGGAGGGAGGTTGGCTGGCTGCTGAGGCGCAGCAGGTGTCAGCCCTTCGGGAAGTGCCCGTGGATGCTTCGGGAATGGGGCCTGCCAACTCAGAACCCCCGTTCCCTGTGGCTGCATCCGGCCAGGGGGCTCCAGGGTCGGGTGCGCCGCGGGCCTGGGGGGCTTCTTGCCTGTGTGCAGGGCTTCTACGCACAAGGTGGCACCTCATCCCGGCCCAAGGGTGGTGGCAGGAACCCAGGTGGCGCTCGGGGACTCAGCAGGGCCTGCCCCCGGGGCCTGCCCGCAACACCTGATTGCCCGCGGGCGTGTCCGTCCACCCTCAAAAAGTTCTGCTGGGACAGCCCTGACCGAGCTCCGAGCTCCTCGCCCTTGGACCGCCCCAGTGGGCTTCAGGAGTGGGTGTGTGGCAGCAGCAGCCCTCCCCAGTCAACCACCTTGCGTCGGCCCCACCCGACAAGCCCCTAGGGCGGGCGGGGCTTCCCGGGGGGCCTATTTGCAACGCCGGGAAGCGCGGGGCAGTTCGTGTGTGCGGCCCGGGGACACCCGCAGGTGTGTGTGCTCCCCCCGTGGCCGGCCGAGGCGGCTAGCCAGCACCTGGGGGCTGTTGGCAGCGCCCCTGGGCAGCCTCCTAGAGCCAGGGGTCTGGCAGGCTCCGGGGGCAAATGGACTACGGAAGCCGAGAGGGGCCCGTCCACGCCAATACCCAAAACGCGCTGCGGCCTCCAGGGAGGGACACAGGGGACACAAGTGGCTGTGTGGCGTGCAGTGCCCGACCAGAGGGAGGGAGGTTGGCTGGCTGCTGAGGCGCAGCAGGTGTCAGCCCTTCAGGAAGTGCCCGTGGATGCTTCGGGAATGGGGCCTGCCAACTCAGAACCCCCGTTCCCTGTGGCTGCATCCGGCCAGGGGGCTCCAGGGTCGGGTGCGCCGCGGGCCTGGGGGGCTTCTTGCCTGTGTGCAGGGCTTCTACGCACAAGGTGGCACCTCATCCCGGCCCAAGGGTGGTGGCAGGAACCCAGGTGGCGCTCGGGGACTCAGCAGGGCCTGCCCCCGGGGCCTGCCCGCAACACCTGATTGCCCGCGGGCGTGTCCGTCCACCCTCAAAAAGTTCTGCTGGGACAGCCCTGACCGAGCTCCGAGCTCCTCGCCCTTGGACCGCCCCAGTGGGCTTCAGGAGTGGGTGTGTGGCAGCAGCAGCCCTCCCCAGTCAACCACCTTGCGTCGGCCCCACCCGACAAGCCCCTAGGGCGGGCGGGGCTTCCCGGGGGGCCTATTTGCAACGCCGGGAAGCGCAGGGAAGTTCGTGTGTGTGGCCCGGGGACACCCGCAGATGTGTGTGCTCCCCCCGTGGCCGTCCGCTGCGGCTAGCCAGCACCTGGGGGCTGTTGGCAGCGCCCCTGGGCAGCCTCCTAGAGCCAGGCGTCTGGCAGGCTCCGGGGGCAAATGGACTACGGAAGCCGAGAGGGGCCCGTCCGCGCCAAAACCCAAAACGCGCTGCGGCCTCCAGGGAGGGACACAGGGGACACAAGTGGCTGTGTGGCGTGCAGTGCCCGACCAGAGGGAGGGAGGTTGGCTGGCTGCTGAGGCGCAGCAGGTGTCAGCCCTTCGGGAAGTGCCCGTGGATGCTTCGGGAATGGGGCCTGCCAACTCAGAACCCCCGTTCCCTGTGGCTGCATCCGGCCAGGGGGCTCCAGGGGCTCCAGGGTCGGGTGCGCCGCGGGCCTGGGGGGCTTCTTGCCTGTGTGCAGGGCTTCTACGCACAAGGTGGCACCTCATCCCGGCCCAAGGGTGGTGGCAGGAACCCAGGTGGCGCTCGGGGACTCAGCAGGGCCTGCCCCCGGGGCCTGCCCGCAACACCTGATTGCCCGCGGGCGTGTCCGTCCACCCTCAAAAAGTTCTGCTGGGACAGCCCTGACCGAGCTCCGAGCTCCTCGCCCTTGGACCGCCCCAGTGGGCTTCAGGAGTGGGTGTGTGGCAGCAGCAGCCCTCCCCAGTCAACCACCTTGCATCGGCCCCACCCGACAAGCCCCTAGGGCGGGCGGGGCTTCCCGGGGGGCCTATTTGCAACGCCGGGAAGCGCGGGGCAGTTCGTGTGTGCGGCCCGGGGACACCCGCAGGTGTGTGTGCTCCCCCCGTGGCCGTCCGCTGCGGCTAGCCAGCACCTGGGGGCTGTTGGCAGCGCCCCTGGGCAGCCTCCTAGAGCCAGGGGTCTGGCAGGCTCCGGGGGCAAATGGACTACGGAAGCCGAGAGGGGCCCGTCCGCGCCAAAACCCAAAACGCGTTGCGGCCTCCAGGGAGGGACACAGGGGACACAAGTGGCTGTGTGGCGTGCAGTGCCCGACCAGAGGGAGGGAGGTTGGCTGGCTGCTGAGGCGCAGCAGGTGTCAGCCCTTCGGGAAGTGCCCGTGGATGCTTCGGGAATGGGGCCTGCCAACTCAGAACCCCCGTTCCCTGTGGCTGCATCCGGCCAGGGGGCTCCAGGGGCTCCAGGGTCGGGTGCGCCGCGGGCCTGGGGGGCTTCTTGCCTGTGTGCAGGGCTTCTACGCACAAGGTGGCACCTCTTCCCGGCCCAAGGGTGGTGGCAGGAACCCAGGTGGCGCTCGGGGACTCAGCAGGGCCTGCCCCCGGGGCCTACCCGCAACACCTGATTGCCCGCGGGCGTGTCCGTCCACCCTCAAAAAGTTCTGCTGGAACAGCCCTGACCGAGCTCCGAGCTCCTCGCCCTTGGACCGCCCCAGTGGGCTTCAGGAGTGGGTGTGTGGCAGCAGCAGCCCTCCCCAGTCAACCACCTTGCGTCGGCCCCACCCGACAAGCCCCTAGGGCGGGCGGGGCTTCCCGGGGGGCCTATTTGCAACGCTGGGAAGCGCGGGGCAGTTCGTGTGTGCGGCCCGGGGACACCCGCAGGTGTGTGTGCTCCCCCCGTGGCCGTCCGCTGCGGCTAGCCAGCACCTGGGGGCTGTTGGCAGCGCCCCTGGGCAGCCTCCTAGAGCCAGGGGTCTGGCAGGCTCCGGGGGCAAATGGACTACGGAAGCCGAGAGGGGCCCGTCCGCGCCAAAACCCAAAACGCGCTGCGGCCTCCAGGGAGGGACACAGGGGACACAAGTGGCTGTGTGGCGTGCAGTGCCCGACCAGAGGGAGGGAGGTTGGCTGGCTGCTGAGGCGCAGCAGGTGTCAGCCCTTCGGGAAGTGCCCGTGGATGCTTCGGGAATGGGGCCTGCCAACTCAGAACCCCCGTTCCCTGTGGCTGCATCCGGCCAGGGGGCTCCAGGGTCGGGTGCGCCGCGGGCCTGGGGGGCTTCTTGCCTGTGTGCAGGGCTTCTACGCACAAGGTGGCACCTCATCCCGGCCCAAGGGTGGTGGCAGGAACCCAGGTGGCGCTCGGGGACTCAGCAGGGCCTGCCCCCGGGGCCTGCCCGCAACACCTGATTGCCCGCGGGCGTGTCCGTCCACCCTCAAAAAGTTCTGCTGGGACAGCCCTGACCGAGCTCCGAGCTCCTCGCCCCTGGACCGCCCCAGTGGGCTTCAGGAGTGGGTGTGTGGCAGCAGCAGCCCTCCCCAGTCAACCACCTTGCGTCGGCCCCACCCGACAAGCCCCTAGGGCGGGCGGGGCTTCCCGGGGGGCCTATTTGCAACGCCGGGAAGCGCGGGGCAGTTCGTGTGTGCGGCCCGGGGACACCCGCAGGTGTGTGTGCTCCCCCCGTGGCCGGCCGAGGCGGCTAGCCAGCACCTGGGGGCTGTTGGCAGCGCCCCTGGGCAGCCTCCTAGAGCCAGGGGTCTGGCAGGCTCCGGGGGCAAATGGACTACGGAAGCCGAGAGGGGCCCGTCCGCGCCAAAACCCAAAACGCGCTGCGGCCTCCAGGGAGGGACACAGGGGACACAAGTGGCTGTGTGGCGTGCAGTGCCCGACCAGAGGGAGGGAGGTTGGCTGGCTGCTGAGGCGCAGCAGGTGTCAGCCCTTCGGGAAGTGCCTGTGGATGCTTCGGGAATGGGGCCTGCCAACTCAGAACCCCCGTTCCCTGTGGCTGCATCCGGCCAGGGGGCTCCAGGGTCGGGTGCGCCGCGGGCCTGGGGGGCTTCTTGCCTGTGTGCAGGGCTTCTACGCACAAGGTGGCACCTCATCCCGGCCCAAGGGTGGTGGCAGGAACCCAGGTGGCGCTCGGGGACTCAGCAGGGCCTGCCCCCGGGGCCTGCCCGCAACACCTGATTGCCCGCGGGCGTGTCCGTCCACCCTCAAAAAGTTCTGCTGGGACAGCCCTGACCGAGCTCCGAGCTCCTCGCCCTTGGACCGCCCCAGTGGGCTTCAGGAGTGGGTGTGTGGCAGCAGCAGCCCTCCCCAGTCAACCACCTTGCGTCAGCCCCACCCGACAAGCCCCTAGGGCGTGCGGGGCTTCCTGGGGGGCCTATTTGCAACGCCGGGAAGCGCAGGGCAGTTCGTGTGTGCGGCCCGGGGACACCCGCAGGTGTGTGTGCTCCCCCCGTGGCCGTCCGCTGTGGCTAGCCAGCACCTGGGGGCTGTTGGCAGCGCCCCTGGGCAGCCTCCTAGAGCCAGGGGTCTGGCAGGCTCCGGGGGCAAATGGACTACGGAAGCCGAGAGGGGCCCGTCCGCGCCAAAACCCAAAACGCGCTGCGGCCTCCAGGGAGGGACACAGGGGACACAAGTGGCTGTGTGGCGTGCAGTGCCCGACCAGAGGGAGGGAGGTTGGCTGGCTGCTGAGGCGCAGCAGGTGTCAGCCCTTCGGGAAGTGCCCGTGGATGCTTCGGGAATGGGGCCTGCCAACTCAGAACCCCCGTTCCCTGTGGCTGCATCCGGCCAGGGGGCTCCAGGGGCTCCAGGGTCGGGTGCGCCGCGGGCCTGGGGGGCTTCTTGCCTGTGTGCAGGGCTTCTACGCACAAGGTGGCACCTCATCCCGGCCCAAGGGTGGTGGCAGGAACCCAGGTGGCGCTCGGGGACTCAGCAGGGCCTGCCCCCGGGGCCTGCCCGCAACACCTGATTGCCCGCGGGCGTGTCCGTCCACCCTCAAAAAGTTCTGCTGGGACAGCCCTGACCGAGCTCCGAGCTCCTCGCCCTTGGACCGCCCCAGTGGGCTTCAGGAGTGGGTGTGTGGCAGCAGCAGCCCTCCCCAGTCAACCACCTTGCGTCGGCCCCACCCGACAAGCCCCTAGGGCGGGCGGGGCTTCCCGGGGGGCCTATTTGCAACGCCGGGAAGCGCGGGGCAGTTCGTGTGTGCGGCCCGGGGACACCCGCAGGTGTGTGTGCTCCCCCCGTGGCCGTCCGCTGCGGCTAGCCAGCACCTGGGGGCTGTTGGCAGCGCCCCTGGGCAGCCTCCTAGAGCCAGGGGTCTGGCAGGCTCCGGGGGCAAATGGACTACGGAAGCCGAGAGGGGCCCGTCCGCGCCAAAACCCAAAACGCGCTGCGGCCTCCAGGGAGGGACACAGGGGACACAAGTGGCTGTGTGGCGTGCAGTGCCCGACCAGAGGGAGGGAGGTTGGCTGGCTGCTGAGGCGCAGCAGGTGTCAGCCCTTCGGGAAGTGCCCGTGGATGCTTCGGGAATGGGGCCTGCCAACTCAGAACCCCCGTTCCCTGTGGCTGCATCCGGCCAGGGGGCTCCAGGGGCTCCAGGGTCGGGTGCGCCGCGGGCCTGGGGGGCTTCTTGCCTGTGTGCAGGGCTTCTACGCACAAGGTGGCACCTCTTCCCGGCCCAAGGGTGGTGGCAGGAACCCAGGTGGCGCTCGGGGACTCAGCAGGGCCTGCCCCCGGGGCCTACCCGCAACACCTGATTGCCCGCGGGCGTGTCCGTCCACCCTCAAAAAGTTCTGCTGGAACAGCCCTGACCGAGCTCCGAGCTCCTCGCCCTTGGACCGCCCCAGTGGGCTTCAGGAGTGGGTGTGTGCCAGCAGCAGCCCTCCCCAGTCAACCACCTTGCGTCGGCCCCACCCGACAAGCCCCTAGGGCGGGCGGGGCTTCCCGGGGGGCCTATTTGCAACGCCGGGAAGCGCGGGGCAGTTCGTGTGTGCGGCCCGGGGACACCCGCAGGTGTGTGTGCTCCCCCCGTGGCCAGCCGAGGCGGCTAGCCAGCACCTGGGGGCTGTTGGCAGCGCCCCTGGGCAGCCTCCTAGAGCCAGGGGTCTGGCAGGCTCCGGGGGCAAATGGACTACGGAAGCCGAGAGGGGCCCGTCCGCGCCAAAACCCAAAACGCGCTGCGGCCTCCAGGGAGGGACACAGGGGACACAAGTGGCTGTGTGGCGTGCAGTGCCCGACCAGAGGGAGGGAGGTTGGCTGGCTGCTGAGGCGCAGCAGGTGTCAGCCCTTCGGGAAGTGCCCGTGGATGCTTCGGGAATGGGGCCTGCCAACTCAGAACCCCTGTTCCCTGTGGCTGCATCCGGCCAGGGGGCTCCAGGGGCTCCAGGGTCGGGTGCGCCGCGGGCCTGGGGGGCTTCTTGCCTGTGTGCAGGGCTTCTACGCACAAGGTGGCACCTCATCCCGGCCCAAGGGTGGTGGCAGGAACCCAGGTGGCGCTCGGGGACTCAGCAGGGCCTGCCCCCGGGGCCTGCCCGCAACACCTGATTGCCCGCGGGCGTGTCCGTCCACCCTCAAAAACTTCTGCTGGGACAGCCCTGACCGAGCTCCGAGCTCCTCGCCCTTGGACCGCCCCAGTGGGCTTCAGGAGTGGGTGTGTGGCAGCAGCAGCCCTCCCCACTCACCCACCGTGCGTCGGCCCCGCCCGACAAGCCCCTAGGGCCGGCGGGGCTTCCCGGGGGACCTATTTGCAACGCCGGGAAGCGCGGGGCAGTTCGTGTGTGCGGCCCGGGGACACCCGCAGGTGTGTGTGCTCCCCCCGTGGCCGGCCGAGGCGGCTAGCCAGCACCTGGGGGCTGTTGGCAGCGCCCCTGGGCAGCCTCCTAGAGCCAGGGGTCTGGCAGGCTCCGGGGCCAAATGGACTACGGAAGCCGAGAGGGGCCCGTCCGCGCCAAACCCAAAAGGCGCTGCGGCCTCCAGGGACACAGGGGACACAAGTGGCTGTGTGGCTTGCAGTGCCCGACCAGAGGGAGGCAGGGAGCGAGGGTGGGAGGGAGGCTGGCTGCTGAGGCGCAGCTGGTGCCAACCCTTCGGTTAACTGCCAGAGGAGGCACCTGTAGCGCTGGCACCATTGGTTCTAGTCCATGTTTGTGGCCAGATTCTGTCCTGGTTTCTCCTCCTGTAGTCCAGCTTTCTGCTGTGTTCCGTGAGTGTAGTGGAGGATGGCCCAAGTACTTGGGCCCTGCACCCATGGGAGACCAGAAGGATGCACCTGGCTCCTGGCTTAGGATCTTTGCAGTACTAGCCTAGCTGCTATTTGGGTGTGAACCAATGGAAGGAAGACCTTTCTCCCTGTCTCTCTCTTTCACTATGTCTGTGAGAAAAAAAATAATAATAAAAAAAAGGATTACAACCACATATTGTACAGCTCATGCATGTGTTCATCTAACTCCAAGGATTCTCTCGAACATGTTTAGCAGCCACACACTGTGTACTAGGAAGAAAATGTCTTTGCTTTGGCAGAAATCTTATTCTCCACAGTCACATTTGGCCATCTTTACAAACCTGCCTGGGAGGCCAGCACCACAGCTCATTTGGTTAATCTTCCACCTGCGGCGCTGGCACCCCAGGTTCTAGTCCTGGTTGGGGTGCTGGATTCTGTCCTGGTTGCTCCTCTTCCAGTCCAGCTTTCTGCTGTGGCATGGGAAGGCAGTGGAAGATGGCCCAAGTCCTTGAGCCCCTGCACCCATGTAGGAGAACTGAAAGAAGCTCCTAGCTCCTGGCTTCAGATTGGTTCAGTTCTGGCTGTCGCAGCCAATAGGGGAGTAAACCATCAGAGGAAGACCTCTCTCTCTGTCTCTCTGTCTCTCTCTCTGCCTCTCTATGTAGCTCTGATTTTCAAATAAGTCAATAAATCTTTAAACAAATAAAATAAAATAAATAAAACTGGAACTAATATTGTTGGATGCATTTAGAAGTCTCAGGCCAAGATGAGACTTTTCTGTAAAGGAAGATCCATTCATAGGATTCTATTTCAATTGTATTGTCATAAACTCATCAGAGATTGGTGTATCTTCTTGTATTCTCACCAAAATACAGTGTAGAAACTAAGGAGACCAAGCTGGGGAGAGAGGAGATATTGCATTGCAGTCTTTCCCAGTATTCCTAGATGACTCTAATCATGAATCTCCACATATTTTGGAATAGCTTGCCACCAATCCTACTCACAAGCACCTGAAGAGTGACCAAAGACCAAGAGGGGGAGCCCTTTTCTTATACAAGGTCAGGTAGAAGAGGGCTTGAGTACTGTATCTCACAAGCACAGATGTCACTCTAAGGTAAGTGACATGTACATGTGTCTACACACACACACCAGATCTCTAGGATTTTTTCATCTAAAAATTCCATTTCTACTGAATAGCATACCCCCCCACCATCCATAACTACCCTTCTACTTTATGCTTCTCATATTCTATTTTTTAAAAAAGATTTATTTTATTTAATTGAAAGAGTTACAGAGAGAGGTGGAGCCAGAGAGCGATCTTCCATCCACTGGTTCACTCCCCAAATGACCACAACAGCTAGAGCTGAGCCAATCTGAAGCCAGGAGCCAGGAGCTCTGGAAGCTTCTTCCAGATCTCCCACACAGGTGCAGGGGACCAAGGACTTGGGCCATCTTCTACTGCTTCCCCAGGCCATAACAGAGAGCTGGGTCAGAAGTGGAATAGCCAGGAATTGAATAGGCACCCATATGGATTGCCGACACTGCAGGTGGGGCTTTAAACTACTGCACTACAGCACTGGCCTCTCTGACTACTTTAAATACTTCATATGTTGGAATCCTTGTCCTTGGGGGACTGATAGTTGTGGCTAATTTCACTTAGGAAAATAACCTCACTGTTCATCCATGGCATAGAATTTTCTTTTCTTCTGTGCCTGCATAACTTTCCACTGTTGAGTGCAGGCCACACTAGAAGTCTTGGCTACAGTGAATTATGCTGTGGCAAATAGTGCTAATACCTTATTTATATTGAACTTTAAATAACTTTAGATATATAATCAGAACTGAGATTATCAGATCATATAAAAATTTTATTTTCAATGTAATGAAGAACAAACTGTTTTCTGTGGTGGTTGCATCATTTTACATTACCACCGACACTGGACATGTAGCTGAAAATCTTTCTATCTTCATCAAATTATGCACCTGGGTTTTTTGTTTGTTTGTTTTTAAAGAACAGGAGCAGGAGGTCTTATTGGCCATTACTGGCCATGGTTATGAAGATCCCTCTGCATTTGCACTCAAGGTGAATCAGCATTGGGCTTCATTGTCAGTGTGGTGAAATTGCCCATCACCCAGGGAGAAGTGTATGACTCCGTTAAATACATTTTCAACCTCCTGCAGTGTTTCTAAAGCCAGGTCTGGAGGTATCCTAACCCCATCTGGCTATTAATACTCTTTCTGTTCCAGGTAACTTTCTGTTAGCAAGGTGGAGCAGAGATTTCTGTGTGAACATTTCTCTAGCTTAGGATTCACATAAAACATGAGTGCCAGCACAACATTCCTCTTCCCATTCTGCCGTCATGACCTAGATTGCAGACCTAACAGGCTGACCCAGATTTTAATTCTTCCAATAAATTGTTCCTAGATGGGACAGGACACCCTACATGAGGCTCCCAAAAAATACCCACAAAAGGGGAAGTAGTGTTGCAATGCCCAAATGGGATCAGAGTGGTGACCTTGCCTAGAGTTTCCTTCTTCGGGACAACCCATGTCACCATGGGATGCTTCCTGCCCAAATGCCCGAGGTGTCAATAGCAAGAGCTGAGTCAATATCTCAGTTATAAAGTATTTACATCCAGGAAATCTTGAGTCTGGGCCCCTGGAAAGTCAGGACAAAGCAGCAGAACAGATGGCTTTCTCTAGTGGGGCTTCAGCGAAGAAAGCTTAGACACCCTGAGTTCCAGGTCCTATTGTAGACTTTCCTCAAGAAATTGATTTCATTTCTTGGGATCCTCTTTCATGGGATTCCTCAGCAGAAAAGACCTCTCCAAAGTCTCATCCTCCATCTGCCTCATGCCATGTCCATAGTCACACACATATATGCCACATTGCCCAATCTGAAAACCCCAGGGAGTTTCCAGGTATAATCCGAACCCAGCTTTGCAGAGACAAACTGAGATCCAGGAGGGTTCCCTCTACCCTCTCAGTTATGTGACCCTGAAATATCACCATACCTCCTAAAGACTCCATAGTCTGGGCAATGGCAAGTAGAATGGCAATTGCTGGGATCTGGAGGTGGTGAAATGATAAAAAAACTTTCATTCAATGGGTAGAGAGTTTCAGTCTCATAAGGAAAAACAGTTCTGAATATTGGTCCCACAGCAATGTGCATATACTCAATACTACTCAACCATACACTCAGAAATACTTAAGATGATAAAATTCATCAGCTATATTTTTTTTTGGTCAGGACCACACTAACAGTACATTTTAAAAGTGGTCAAATGGGGGCTAGAGCTGTGGCACAACAGGTTAAAGCCCTGGCCTGCAATGTCAGCATCCCACAAGGGTGCCGGTTCAAGTCCTGGGTGCTCCACTTCGCATCCAACTCTCTGCTAATGTGCCTGGGAAAGCAGAGGAAGATGGCCCAAATACTTGGGCCCCTTCACCCACATGGGGGACCTGGAAGAAACTCCTGGCTCCTGGATTCAGATTGGCCTAGCTCGGCCCACTCTGGGCATTTGGGGAGTGAACCAGCAGATGAAGATCTCTTTCTGTCTACCTCTCTTTCTCTAACTCTGCCTTTCAAATAAACAACACAGCTCTTTTAAAAAAAAAGTTGATTTGAAAAGTGGCCAAATACACATCTCATAAAAGTTAATGTTATGCTTTCTCAGAAGTGCAGTTAATACTTATTAATTTTGTATAATCGCTTAAATTTGCCCATTTTCAAAATAGTAACATCCCTGATTCCATTTTGCTGAGTTGCTATGTCATTTTTTTTGAAATAAGAATCAGATGCAATCCTCTCTCACTAAAGACACTGATGACAGAGTGCAGAAGCCATGTTCTGTGTGGGTGTGGCCTGGGTTCCCTCCCTCCTGGCTGTGTTTGAGGGAAACATAATGTGGTCACCACTGGGCATCTTACACTTAGGTGGAAGCAGGTGTGCCTTGAGCTGAACACAGAGATGTCCATAGCCAGGGCTAAATCCTGGGCCCTATACATTCCCTCCTAAAATGTGCACCCCTGAGCCCCAACTCCTCATGCACCAATAATGCCACAGCAGGAAGAACAAGCATGACCCTTGCCCCTGCAGCAGGAGCTAGTTCTATCCTCACTTACCACTTGCACTGACAGGTGGGATGGATCCCTCCCTGAAGAAGTCCTGGAATGATGCTCTCAGTAGAAGACATGGATTTGTGCCAGGGAAATGCATCAAAGCTGGAGGATCATACAAGTCCAACCCCATTTCTGCATAACAAAATATTTCTTCTGTTGTGTTCCTTGGAGTAAAAGTTTTCTATTTGATTTTTTTCTTTTTATTCACCATTTTCTACATCTTGAAAATCGATTGATTCTTCTTCATTGTTCTATGTGTTTTTTGAATTCCTCATTTTGTTTCCATATTATTCTTGATATCCTTGCGTGTTCCTCTGTGTACTTTTCTAGGTTGAACAACATGCATACCCAACCTCAGATCATCAGAATATATAAGCAAATGTTGACAGCTCTGAAGAGATAAACAGCAAGGGAACAAGCAGAACATGTCAATACTCCACTTTCAACACAGAATAGAATACCTAGGTGGGAAATCAGTAAAGAATGGTAGATTTGAACAATATTATAAATCAACTTTTCCTAACAGTTACACAGAGAGCATTCTACCTGGCAGAGGCAGAACATGTGTTCTTCTCAACAGCTGTCTAAAGTCTCCAGGTGGGATCATCTGTTAATTCAGAAAATATGCATCAACAACATTTAGAAAATTGGAGTCATATCATTGTCTTTCATAACTCTAATAGAATAAAAACAGAAATCAATTCCAGAAAAATGGGAAAAGTCACACATATGTGGATGTCAATCCACACAGTGTCAAACAGCCATTGGCTTGAAGAGGAAATCAAAAAGGAAATCAGAGAATATTTCAGTGGGTACATTTTGAGTTTTGACCTGGGATCCATAGCCACAATCACAATCCTCAAGTCCAGGCTTGGTACAAAGAGAAACCAGGTGGACATGGAAGGTCACCAGCAGAAAAGCTCTCTGAACACTGAGAACCATGGGGATCTTTAAACAGAGCAGGCAGAAGTCTTCTTACTGCCCACAACAAATTAAGGAGACCAGGATGCTGATGCTTATGACTGAGTTCAAAGGCAGATTGCAAATTCATATATATTTTCTATACAATATAAACATTTCATAGTCGGCTGAGCTTTATTTTATAAATGGAATGATTGCACATAAGCTCCTTCATTAACATTTAGTAAATAGTTCAGTTTGTTCATTCAACAAATGATCTTCACATGTCAGTCACTAGACACTATTCTAAGTATTTGGGATGGAGCAGCAAAAAGACACACAATCAGGAAGGCTGCTTTTTAATAGGTCACACACTAGATTTGAGAAAATGAATGAAAATTCACACTGATGCTATAATAAGTACTATAAAAACATAAGTATGTACAAAGAATGGGGATATAAAGAAACTGCTTTGAGGGTCGGCACCGCAGCTCAATAGGCTAATCCTCCACCTTGCAGTGCCGGCACACTGGGTTCTAGTCCTGTTCAGGGCACCGGATACTGTCCTGGTTGCCCCTCTTCCAGGCCAGCTCTCTGCTGTGGCCAGGGAGTACAGTGGAGGATGGCCCAAGTGCTTGGGCCCTGCACCCCATGGGAGACCAGCATAAGCACCTGGCACCTGCCTTTGAGTAGGCATGGTGCACCAGCCACAGCAGCCATTGGAGGGTGAACCAATGGCAAAGGAAGACCTTTCTCTCTGTCTCTTTCTCTCACTGTCCACTCTGCCTGTCAAAAAAGAAAAAAAAAAAGAAACTGCTTTGAGTACTCTGAACAAATCAATCCACTTCTTCCTAAAGTGTAATATCCCCCAGATGCTTGATCCTGAAGGGAGATATTTTAGAGATTCATTTATTTTGCTGAAAGGCAGAGTGAGAAGGGAGATACACATACACAGGGGAGGGATAAAGAGAGAGATTTCCATTCACTGGTTCCCTCTCCTAAATGGCTTCAACAGTTGAACCTGGGCCAGACTGAAGCCAGAAGTCAAGAACCCCATCTGAGTATTTCATGTGGGTGGCAAGGAGTCAAGTAATCAGGCCATTATCTGCGAATTCCTAGGCACAGGTTAGGAGATTGGATCAGAAAGAACACAGCTAGAATTCAAGTTGGCACTCTGATAGGGGATGCAGGCATCATAAGTGATAGTTTAATGTGCTGTACCACAATGCCAGTCCCAGCAAGTGAGTTTTATGTTCATGTTCTCGATGATTATTTCCTATTCTAGATTTGCACTGGAACCTGTGAGCTAAACTGCAGTGGAAGGTGAAGAAAAGTCTATTTTCCTGAGAACAAATGTAGGTTTCAGTCAGATTTGTTCTATTTGTTCTTGGAGGATATTTAACACATCTCAGGTTGTTTCTTTGCTTGTCTTTTCTTCCAAATGTTCCAGTGTCTCAGGCTCTTTCACATATTAGTCTCCTTCTTGTGCTCCCCTCTCTGGATGGTCTGTTCCCAGGGCTCTTGTTTTCTCACCTATTAACATCCTCCCACTGTCTCTAACTCTCCTCATGGTGTAAATGAGGGCATAGGCTTTTGACTTGATGCAGGAAAAGTGCCACACATGCTACTTTAGCAGCCTCCATGTGATATCACTTATCACTTCCAGCTTTTGCATGACATGGGTAAGCTCCAGTGCAACAAAACAGCCCAACATGGACTGACCCAACAAAAAGCCCACAGACAAGTCACACACCATTCAGCGGAGATGCGCATATTTATAGATCAAGACACTAAGCATATTGCAAACCCTCAGCAATGATGTCAATGCTGCATCCCAGAATCCTTTCAACAGAAGGATAAGACTCAGGGAGATGCTCTAATTCAAGCTGTTGTAAGCAAGTATCTTTCTTAGACAACTACTGAAATTACAGGAATGTCTACTATGCAGGTCTTCATGCTTCACCAACATCCACCGACTTTTCAAAGTTTGGTTCACACTCTAAACTGTCATAGTAAATGTTACTATTGTCTGACATTTGGTGACAGTGTGCATACTCAATGTGAGATTTCTAGTACATGTAGATCTGTATGACAGATTAGCATGGTGTCTTTGGAGCAACCGTCTAACTGCTTGCTTCCAAGAAAATATGCTTTCTACATGACATCCACAGTGACCAACAGAAATCTGTGAAAACCATGTTCAGCACTGTGGTGCAAATGTTCAGCCACAACCTGCAATACCAGCATCTTGTATGAGCATTCATTTGAGTCCTTATTTCTCTTCTTCCAATCCAACTCCCTGTTAATACATGTGGGAAAGCACTGGAGTCATCACCTAAGTACTTTGGCCCCTACACTCACATGGGAGACCTGAATGGAGTTGCAGGCTCCTGGATTTGTCCTAGCTCAGCCTCAGATACTGTGGCCATTTGAATAGTAGATTAGTAGATTGAAGATCTCTCTCTCTCTCTCTCTCTCTCTCTCTCTCTCTCAACTATATCTCTCTGTCTCTCTCCTTCTGTATCACTCACCCTTTTTTAATTTTTAAAATATTTATTTGTTTCTTTTGAAAGTCAGAGTTCCACAGAGAGAGGGAGAGATACAGAGGGAGAAATCTTCCATCTGCTTGTTCCCTCCCTCCAGATGGCTACAATGGCTGGTGCTGGTTCAGGCTAAAGCCATGAGTTTGGAGATTCTTCTAGTCTCTATGTGAGTGGTTGGGGCTCAAACACTTGTGCCATCCTCTGTTGCTTTTCCCAGACCATTAACAGGGAGCTGGATTGGAATGGAGCAGCCAGAACATAAACATATGGCATGCCAGCATCACAGGCAGTGGCTTTCCCCATTACTCCACAATGCCAGCCATTCTGCCTTTCAAATAAATACATAAATAAATATTTTTTTAAATGAAATCTGTATCTTCCTGATTCTGTCTGTGAAATCATCTAGCTAACAAATGCAATGGTGTGATAACAATGCTACAATGAAGGGGAACCAAGACATTGGGAGCTGGGCCTGTGCCCAGCATGTAGAATATTTGGCAGGTTTTTTTTAATGTCCTTTTTAAAAATTTACTTATTTGAAACACAGAGTTAGAGAGAGAGAGAGAGAGAGAGAGAGAGAGAGAGAAATATGAGACAGAGAGAGACCTTCCTTGCACTGGTTCACTCCACAAATCCCTGCAAAATCCAGGATTGGGCCAAACTGAAGCCCGAACAAGGAGCTTCATCCAGATCTCCCACACGCCACACTAGCATGGAGCTGAATCAGAATGGAGCATCCAAGACTCAAATTGGCACCCACATGGGAATGCTGGCATCACAGGAAGTGGCTTAACCCACTATGCCACAACAGCATTCTCCCACCCCCCAGAAGTTTCGAGAGTTCTCCTTGGATAGCAAGTATTTGTCAAGGGGTATTATATGTGTCAGACACTACAGTACCTTAACATGTTGACAGTGTTCCTCATATTCTGAAACCGAGATACCACTCCTCCAAACCTGTTTCCTCTGAGATTCAGTTTTGAACAGGACACTGTTGCCACAAGAGCCCATCCATCCTCCAGGTCACAAGGGATGCTGAAATGACAGCTGCTGTCAGCTAGCAAGGGGTCATAGAAGACTTCAGCACTGGCTGGGGGTGCAAAAGAACATTTAAATGTTGTAGAGACCTGGAGTCTGGGGCCTGACTCTGGAGGAGAGAAGCAGCCCCTGGGCTACTGGGAGGAAACATCACAAGATTTCCCTGCTGGGACCCCAAGTTACAGAAAGATGCTGCTGCTCCCTTTTCTGAACCTCCAAAGGACAGGTTTTGTCAGCTGAAGTCTCCTCAGCCTCCCTGTGCTCCCTTAACCCACATGAGTAGGTACAAGACCCCACAGACAGGCGCCAATACTTCACTGGATGGCAGTTTTACTGCATCATCACTGTTGCTCCCTAGAGAGTTCAATTGCCACATTTTGTTGATTTTTATTTGTGGAACACTTAAAGCAAGTTTATTCTTTAGTGTAATGTATAAGCCCACTGAGAGTGGTTCTGAGTTGAGGTGCTGAGGAGTCCTTGGTGTTTAGCCCCTACCCAAACGGTAAGGATGAACCCTGGGATGCATGCCATTTATGTGTGTGTTTACCTATTGAAATAGTCTTAAGATATCAAGCATTACAGTTATTAAAAATATCTCTTGGGGCCACTGCCTGCAAGGATGACATCTTACATGGGCACGGCTTCGTGTACTAACTGCTGTATTTCTTTATTTTTTAAGATGTATTTATTTATTTGAAAGGCAGAGCTACAGAGAGACAGAGTCAGAGAGAGAGAGAAAGAGGTCTTCCATCCATTAGTTCACTCCCCAGACGGCCGCAATGATTGGGTCTGAGCTAATTCAGGAGCCAGGAGCTTTCTCTGGGTCTCCCACATGGGTGCAGGGGCCCAAGGACTTGGATCACTTTCTACTGCTTTCCCAGACTTCAGCAGAGAGCTGGATCAGTAATGGAGCAGCTGGAACTCAAACTGGAATCCATTTGGGAAGCTGGCACTGCAGGCAGTGGTTTTACCTGCTATGCCACAGCGCCAGCCCCTTCTGCACTTCTGATCTAGTTCCCTGCTAATAGGCCTGAGAATGCAGTGAAAGATGACCTAAGGCTTTGGCCCTCTGCACCCTTGTGGAGACCCAGATGGAGGTCAAGACTCCTGCTTCAACCTGTCCCAGACCTAGCCATCACTGATAGATTCATCCTCTCTCTCTTTCTGTGTGTGTGTGTGTGTGTGTTCATAACTGCCTTTCAAGTATATACAAATCTGGTCAATCAAGCTATTTCCTAAAAAAGAAAAACACTCAAAATCAATGGCTGCCCTTGTGGCACAGTGATGCCAGTTGTGATGCCAGTTGCGATGTTGGAGTCCCATATCAGAGTGGTTTGAATCCTGAATGATTGACATTTTGCCCAGTTCCCTGCTGTTGTACCTAGGAAAGCAGAAAATGACCCAAATACTTGAGTCTCTGACACTCATGTGTGAGACCTAGTTGGTGTTCCTGACTTTTGGCTTCAGCTTAGCCTAGCTTGGTTGTTGTGATCATTTGGGACATGAACCAATGGATCAAATTCTCTGTCAGTATGCCTTCCAAATAAATCATAAAAATTCAAGGAGAAAAATCACGTGATTATTTAAATTAAATGCTAGGAAGCATTTGATTAAATTCGGCATCTGGCCTTTAAAAAAAAAAAACCCTGTAAGCAGAGAAGTAAAATATCAGAATTTCTTTATTATAATTAAAATTGTCTATGATGAACCTATAGCAACCAGTATAAATAACACGACGTTGAAAGCTCTTGGGGCCAGCACCAGCATCCCATATGGGTGTCAGTTGAAATCCCAGCTGCTCCACTTCTGATTCAGCTCTCTGCTGTTGCCTGGGAATGCAGTGGAAGATGGCCCAAGCCCTTGAGCTTCTGTCCTCATGTAGGAGACACAGAAGTTCCTGGCTCCTGGCTTTGGATCAACATAGCTCTGGCCATTGAGTCCAACCAGGGAGTGAACCAGCAGATGGAAGACCTCTCTCTCTCTCTCTCTTTCTCTCTCCCTCTGCCTCTACTTCTCTGTGTGTGTGTGTAACTCTGACTTTGGAATAAATAAAATAAAATCTTAAAAAAAAAAAAACACCTCTTTTCCTGGGAGTTTACCCAAAGCTGACTCCTTAAATTCTCGTTCTCCAACATTGTACTGGAAGTGTAGTTAGGAAAGTGAAACAAAAAATGGAAGCATTAAGTAAAAGGATTAATTAATTTATGTTTAAGGTTTATTTATTTGAGAGGTAGAGTTACAGACTGAGAGAGGAAGAGACAGAGAGAAAACTCTTCCTTCCATTGGTTTACTCCCCAAATGGTTGCAATGGCTGGAGATGGGCTGATCTGAAACCAGGAGCATGAGCTTCTTCCTGGTCTCCCACATGGGTACAGGGGCCCAAGCACTTGGGCCATCTTCTACTGTTTTCCCAGGCCATAGCAGAGAGCTGGACTGGAAGAGGAGCAGCCGGGACATGGAATTCTGGCACCACAGGTGGAGGATTAACCCACTGCACCACGGTGCCAGCCCCAGATTCAATTTTTAAGCAACAAAATTTTCAATATATGTGGATCACTCTACAATCTACAGAGGCAATGCAAAACAAAATTTAAGCTAAGAGAATTAAGTGATATGAGTGAGTACAAGATCAATATAGGTCAACTGGCTTCCCATGGAGCAGCAGGAAAAAATAGAAAGCCATTTTAAAGGACACAATACAGACTAGAAAACCTCTATAGAATACCTTTAGATATTTTCTTTCTTTCTTTCTTTTTTTTTTTGACAGGCAGACTTAGTGAGAGAGAGAGAGAGAGAAAGGCCTTCCTTCCATTGGTTCACCCCCCAAATGGCCACCATAGCCAGTGTGCTGTGCTGATCTGAAGCTAGGAGCCAGGTGCCTCCTCCTGGTCTCCCATGTGGGTGTAGGGCCCAAGCACTTGGGCCATCCTTCACTGCCTTCCTGGGCCACAGCAGAGAGCTGGACAGGAAGAGGAGCAACCAGGACAGAACCAGTGCCCCAACTGGGACTAGAACCCGGAGTACCAGTGCTGCAGGCCTAGTGAGCTGTGGAGCCAGCAAATATTTTTTAATCATAAAAAAAAAAATTGAAAACCTAAAAGGAAATTAAGCCAACAACATGAAGAGGATGAAAAGCTCAACATTCAGTAAATTGTGAGTGACTTGCATCCCTTGTGAAGGAGGTTATTGGAAGCTCCAGGTCCTAAGCTCCCAGCAGGATCACAGACAGTGGAGGGAGGGTCTCCAATCTTGTGTGGTTGGGTCAGCAGGAAGGTGACAGCAGCCCTGGCTCTTAGGATAGCTAGGCCCCCCGTGAGCACCACCAGACCTGAGCCCAAGACTCAACCCTCACTTCCCCCACCAGCCACAGCCTGGATGAACTGCACCCCTCCCCCCAACCCCTCGGGGCAATCTGGTAGGTGTGACTCTGATTGGCTGCATCATCTGATGTGCTGCCTGCTCACTGGCTCAGCAAGCTGTCCAATCAGACTCATGGGAGTGAGGTCTCTTTCTGTATGCTGCTAAACAGCTTCTCCAGTCTGATGCTCATGGAGGTGCCACGATGCTCAGCCCTTCCCTCTCTGTGCACTTCTCCCAGTACAAGAGCCCTCAGAAGGATGCCTGGGCAGCTCAGAATCTGGAATGAGGTGAGTGTGTGGGGGCCAGGTGCTTCTGGCTTGCAGGATGGCAGCTGGCATGGGACCCTGGATATCTTGTTTCATTCCTGAATGTGGTGACTTTGGCTCAGCCCTAGAGCTCTGTATTTTTCCAAATTGTGTGGTTAGGGTTCGTGGGTCCTCAGGGAGAATCCAGACTTCATACACGGCATTGGGGGAGAAGCTGTGAGTTTGGGATCCCTGTCCCTTCTTTCTCCTCCTGGATCACAGAATTCCCCTCAGCTAGAAAGCAGGTCACCAAGTCCACAAGCCAGTCCTCTTAGCACAGCTCTTCCTAGGGGTGTGAGGCTGTCTCCCTGCATCAGCTCTCAGCCTGTGGCTGCTGGTTATGAGCGGACCCTGGGCAGGGATTTCAGAGACAGCCCAAGCAGAGGCCAAGAATCCTTTCTGGGAGACTCTCCCTTTTCTCCCTGCCTTGGCATCAGCTCCCTCTGAATATCTGTTGACACAAAGAAATGGTATTTGCTGGGCAGTTGAGGCTCCAAGACTGGCTAGATCAAACAGGATACTCACTGGGAATCCTCTTTCTCTGACATTTAGGTTTCATGCCATTTGGACCTGGCTTAGGTCATTTGTTCCAGTACCCACTGGTGGTAGATTTTTTTTTTTAAAGATTTTTATTTATTTATTTGAGAGGTAGAGTTACAGAGAGAGGGAGAGACAAAGAGAAAGGTCTTACATCCACTGGTTCACTTCTCAAATGGTTGCAACAGCCGGAGATGGGCTGATCTGAAGCCAGAAGCTTCTTCCAGGTCTCCCACATGGCTGCAGAGGCCAAGGACTTGGGCCATTTTTTGACTGCTTTCTCAGGCCATAGCAGAGAGCTGCATCAGAAGAGGAGCAGCCGGGAACAGAACTGGCACCCGTATGGGACACCAGCTCTAAGATGGGAGGTCGGCACCTCAGGCAGAGGCTTTAGCCTAGTGCACCACAGCCCCGGCCCTGGGGAGATGATATTCTAAGACTCTGATCAGTCCCTCCACAAGGGAAATATTGTTTGGAAGAGTCACTGTGTGAAAATTTGTTTGTCTTGGTTAAAATACAGGCAATCAATGCGGCACTCTGACTGGGACTAGAACCTGGTGTGCGGGTTCCACAGGTGGAGGATTAGCCTAGTGAGCCGTGGCGCCGGCCAAAAATATCTTTTGATTCATGCAACCTAAGTAAGCATCTGATAGGTTGTTTTAACTTGGTTGATAGATACAAATTGAAATATTGTCAGGGTTTTGTCCCTGGGTTTGCTGGTCAAGCAAAAGTCATACTTACTTTTTTTGGATACTCAGTCATAAATGTTCATTTTGGGCAAGAAAAAAGGATACAGGTTAGTGGTATAATGCAATGTTCATTAATTCCTGTTTGAAGTAAAATTTAACTCCTCGAGTTGTTCTTTGGCAAAACATGACTCAAGATTATAACCATGCTAGTCCAATATTTTAGTTTCTTAAAAAGTCTGTACTTGTTAATAATAAATTGGTAAACATAAAAGAAATGTTTTCAAACTTTTGTACTGTTGGCCTTGTAAAAGTTGTAAAAGACAATGGACTTTTGGATTTGACTACTTTAAAATAATTTGAAATTTATGTTTTATTAAAATGCTTTGTTCTTATTTTAGAGGCTTTTTAGGATCACTTTAAATTGCAAATTAAGGAACCAATAGATAGGGGAGAGAAATGTTAAGGAATCTATAAACATGAGAATGTGTCTTGGTGCTCAAGATGTGTTTTGAATAACAAAGGAAGCAAGTGATCTTTGTCTAACCTGAAATAAAACTGGTGTTTGGCAAGGAGAAGGAGGTACAAAACAATAGATAACTTAGGTAATATAAGAATGTTACAGAAGATTTGTAGCAGATAATTTTGTGTGAGATTACTTTGGCTGAGATTAGAAGGAAATTACTTCTAAATGAGTTTCTCAAAATTGAGCATTGGTAATTGTTAGGAAAAGAGTTGCAGATTTTTGCTTCCCCACACAGGACACCAAAATGTTAGGGAAAGAGGTGCAGAATAGAGAGGGGGCAGTGTACAAATTTACAGCCAGACTGAACTTATTCAGAGAAAATAAGTCTGTAGAGGTGGGTGATCAACTGCCCACATGCACACTAGTGGAGCACGGGACAGAAGGCCCCAACCCCAGGGGCTGGGCCTTTTTATATTTTGGGTAGGGGCCAGCAGGCAGAGGGGAATTCCTGGAACTGGTGTTCCTGAAGGTGTTGAGAGCAGCTGGTCTTTCAGGTGGCTGTAAGGAGTGGAGTATGAAGGCAATAGGGTATGAAATCCAGTTGAGTTTCGAGGACAAGGAATACATTCCAGTGTTTACCTATTGTGGGCAATGAGGGAGAATACCTGAGGCTTCTGCCATTGTTCCATCAATCCTGACTCTGAGTACAGATAAGGAGAGGGGTGCCAATTTCTGTCTGGCTACTTCCTGCTGAGAGGGGGCTTAGCCATGGAGCCAGGACTTGAGCAGTGACCTATACTTGGGATCAGATTGATTGGAGAAGAGCAGTCTTGCATTGCTCCTGTGAGTTGGCTTGAGATATAGCAGTTATTTGTTCCTGCAAGAACCTTTGGAATGGATTAATTATGCATGGCAGAAATAGGAGCACGATGATTATGAGGGCAAAAGGAGACACTAGAGCCATGGCCCATGGTGGAAACAACGGCCAAAATGAGGCAGAGTTACCTTGTAAATGCATCGTGTTAGTATGTCGACCTGAGCGAGGTGGGTCCTGTGGGGGTGGACTCTTATGAGGGAGATGTAACTAGTTTTAATGAAGTAAAATGCACCCAGGGAGGGTGCCCTTTGAGTTTGGCTGCGGTGGGGGTAGTCAATATCACCTGGTAGGGCCCACTCCACTTTGTTTTTAGAGCAGCCTCATTTTGTTTTAGATAAACCCAGTCACCAGGTGGAAAGATAGGAATATAGTCGGGAGGCAGAGAGTGTGGTTTGGGTAGGTGTGTGTCTGCATACATCCCTAAGTCAGAGCACATTTCAGTAAGAAGAGAGAAAGCCAGAGGAGGAGGAATAGCTTCAGTGCTCTGTAGAGGAGGGAAGCTAGGTGGAAGTGTTAGGTAGGAAGTCAGTTATGAGCTTATGTGTGTGTAACAGGCCTAAAGAGAGGACATCTATGTCCAGCATGAGATGCATCTGCATCTGAAAGTCATCATGACAATGTTTCAGGGGCAGCCCAGAGTTCGCATCCTGCCCTGCCCCCTTCTACCTGATAACCTGCCAGGTGGCGGTTCCCACCCCTTCTGCCTGATCTCAAACACCCTGCTGGCTTCCTCCTGTCTGCTAACATTTGCATCCATAAAGTCCTTTGTTTCAGACCTTCAAGAGAAGTTTTTCTATTTACATCCAAAAAGCCCTTTGTTCCAAGAGGAGCAGAGGTGGGGAAGCAAGACCCATCTCCTTAAAAACCCCCAGCTCTCTGCATCTTTGCTGAGCCGCCCGCCTGGCCTGGTCATGTGTAATCTCTCCACTCAACATGGAACCTCCCTCCTTCCTCCTCCCCCGACTCTCAGGCTCTGTCAGGAGAGGTGCCCATCCGTCCCTACAGATGTCCCTTCCTAATAAACCTTGCTATTTTACCTCCCACTACTCTCTGTCTCACGCCTGAATTCTTTCTTGCCTGAAGACAAGAACCCTGCAATTTCTCCGGTAACAGAAGGACAGGCCTTCCATAGGGAATTTCAAATGGGCTAAGCATTAAGGACTTCTTGGGAAGAGATCTGATTCTTAACAGAGCCAAAGGGAGGAGTTTTACCCAGTCCAAGTAAACCTGGGTGGAGAGTTTAGTTAGAGCCTGTTCTAAAATTCCATTCATCCATTCTACTTTGCCTGAGGAGGGGGGACGATAGGGAATGTGAAAATGCCATGAGCTATGAAGGGAGGCAGATACTATTTGAGTAATTTTAGAGGTAAACTCTGGTCCACTGTCTGACTGATGGAAGCAGGCAATCCAAATCTTGGGATAATATAAACCATAACTCCTTAGTAGCACAAAGCAGGTACAAGCAGTCTGTTGTACAAGCCCTTGTTACATCTGCATTAATCAAGTGAAACCTGGCTGGGGAGAGAACAGGGGAGGGTCACACTAAGGTTACCTTCTTGGTTCTTTATTCAGAGAAAGCAGTTCAGAGAAAGCATAACAAAAGGAGCCAAAGGAAAACAAGTGAAGCAGTTTCTAGTATTAAAGGGACAGATTTTAGATTTCTTTTCTTCCTTCAGGGTCGCTGTGTTAGCTGTCAGATCAGCCTTGTTATTAGCTTCAGATAGGGATTGTTTACCTTTCTGGTGTCCTTTGCAGTGAATAATAGCAGCTTTTGTTGGCAACTGGGCAGCATCAAGAAGAGCTTTAATCAGCTTGCCATTTATTATAGGGGTCCCTTGGGCTTGCCACATCTGGGCATTGGAGTGCATGATATGATAGGCATACTGGGAATCTGTATATATATTGACTGTCTTTCCTTTGGCAAAGGTGAAGGCTTGAACCAAGGCTAATAACTCGGCCTGTTGGGAGGTAGTGCCTTGAGGTAGGGGCCTGGCCTCTATGGCCCTATGCAGGGAAGAGGAGGAGGTGACATCAGGATGCCCCCTCAATTATTGCATATCCAGTGGGAAAAGGGGGAGCTTTAGAAGCACTACCACCAATGACCCAATCCAGGCCTCTGGGAATAGGAGTGTCTGAGATGATGAAATGTAGTTAGGAAAAGTCAAGGAAGTCAGGACAGGAATGGGGCTCGAGGGGATGAGAGAAGTGGTGGGGAGGAGAGTAGGGTTTATAAAGGTTTATAAAGGTTTATAAAGGCAAAAACTGCAAAATCGGGAGGGGAATACATGGTTGCTAGGATCGGGGGGGAATACACGGTTACTGGGGTCAAGCTGACTTAAACCTATGCAAAACTAGTATCAATTATAATCTTGACAATACCAGTTACAATCTTAACAATTTTAATTATAATCTTGACATTAATCCAGGTATTGGTTTAATCATATGTAGGACATAGACAAATTACATTTTTATTATTAACCCAGGTGTAGCCTACTCACTTCAAGCTTGAGCGATCATGGTAGGGGGTTTCTGTGCTCTGCCAAGTGTGATGTAGTGGACTGCTATTGTTCAACTGTTTTAGATCATAGTTTCAGACCAGAGTCTCACGGTGTGGGGGGGCACCTTCCCAGAATGGAGTCTCAGGTTCTCCAAAATGGAGTCCCTACTGTCAAGGTGCTACTTCATAACCTCACTCTCCCCAGTCTGAGCGACTGGGCGCTCTTTCTCTCCCTTCCATCCTGATGGATGCCCTGTCCCCAACAAAGCCTTAGCACTCTGCCCTCTGTCTCACACCTGAATTCTTTCTTGCCTGAAGATAAGAACCCACAGTTTCCATGGCCTTCCCTCCAGTAACATACATATTTGTAATAATCTTGCTGTTTCATTTTGAAATCTATTTTTAATGCAGTTTCTCCTTTTAGTAGTTTCTACTTAATTGGTGATTTTCTTTTCAAATTTCTAGGCATCTCCTGTAAGGTATTTCTTCCTCCTTAGTTCTGACTCCTGTGACCTGACATTCAAACTGTTTATCTTAGAAGCCTTAGGTTATAGGATACTTGATTCTTCTGTCTTTTCTTAATGTGTTTAAGTTTTTTCATGTAATCAGACAATTCCTTCAGCTTTTGTTTCTAAGGGTATTCTTCTATTCAAGGTTTTCATGGGGCCGGTGCCATGGCTCACTTGGCTAATCCTCCATCTGCGGGCATCTCATATGGGTGTTGGGTTCTAGTCCAGGTAGCTCCTCTTCCAGTCCAGCTCTCTGCTGTGGCCCAGGAAGGCAATGGAGGATGGTCCAGGTGCTTGGGCCCCTGCACCCACATGGGAGACCAGGAGGAAGCACCAGGCTCCTAGCTTTGGATCGGTGTAGCTTCTGCCATAGCGGCCATTTGGGGGGGTGAACCAACAGAAGGAAGACCTTTCTCTCTGTCTTTCTCACTAACTCTATCTGTCAAATAAATTAAAAAAAAAGATTTTCATGCTCTTAGTACTATTTTTAGACAGGAAGATAGAAATTAGCCTATGTGTGTGAAAGCAGCCATGGGAAACAAAACATGTGCTCTGCAGAAGGAATGCAGCAGCCTTAGAGGCAGGCCTGGGAAAGCAGCCCAGCACTTTACACTACAAAACCCTGCCCCTCCAATAAAGGCACACCAGGAGAAACCTGTTTGCTTGGTGCAAAGGAGGGTACTGAGTCTGATAACGTTACCTAATTTTGCACCTGAGAAATATTTTGTTCATGAGTGGGGTGTGTGT
Organism: Lepus europaeus; assembly: GCF_033115175.1. Lineage (NCBI taxonomy): Eukaryota > Metazoa > Chordata > Mammalia > Lagomorpha > Leporidae > Lepus > Lepus europaeus. The sequence continues at coordinate 90,676 of NW_026909028.1, read as the reverse complement.
GTGTGTGTGTGTAGAAACAGTGAGAAGTAGACACCCAACCCTGAAAAATGGAGTGGAGTTTTTGAACCACGATTTGGATGAGCAGAATAATAACAGCTAACAATCTCATCAGAAGGACAGAATCATAATCTTGTCTAGCCTGCTCTTGTTAAAACCAAAAACCTTGGGAACTATGCAATAGGCAAATTCTCTTGGTAAAACTAGGTTAGAAGGGTGGGATTGTTAACTTCCCTTCTATTCTCATGATAAAACTAGAAACTCACTGGGCTGGCCCCTTGGCTCAACACGCTAATCCTCTGCCTTGCGGCACCAGCACACCGGGTTCTAGTCCCGGTCAGGGCACTGGATTCTGTCCCGGTTGCACCTCTTCCAGGCCAGCTTTCTGCTGTGGCCAGGGAGGGCAGTGGAGGATGGCCCCAAGTGCTTGGGCCCTGCACCCCATGGGAGACCAGGGGAAGCACCTGGCTCCTGCCTTCAGATCAGGACGGTGCGCCGGCCACGGCGGCCATTGGAGGGTGAACCAATGGCCAAGGAAGACCTTTCTCTGTCTCTTTCTCTCACTGTCCACTCTGCCTGTCAAAAAAAAAAAAAAAACTAGAAACTCACTGTCTTGCTAGTAGACAGGTCTTGCCCACTCTTAAAAGGACTCCTCATTAGGTCATCTAGTCCTTACAGCAGCCACCCCCTGCATTATGACCTCTTTATAAGCCCCCAAATACCCTCCTCCAACAGAATGGTACTCCTGTAACCACAATAAATGCATTTTTCCTTTTCAAATGTTGACCTTAATGAAGACACTTGCTGTTGCTGTAATCTAGTGAATAATATTTGCATAAGAATTTCAAAAGCCCACTGAAAAAAGGAGATGATTAGGAATGGCAGGCTGTTGCCCCAACTGACAAAGAACCCTTCCCCCCTCCCCCAACTGAGGCAGAAAGCCCCTGGGGTTACACCCAGGACTCCTCTGACTGGGTGGTGGGATGTGCCTCAGAACAAAGCCTGAAAATCTGCATAATTGTCAAGTGAATAGACTGTTTTCTTTGAATCCTCACCCTCCAATTACCCTGTCTCTTTATTTATTTATTTTTTTTGACAGGCAGAGTGGACAGTGAGAGAGAGAGACAGAAAGGTCTTCCTTTGCCGGTGGTTCATCCTCCAATGGCTGCTGCAGCCGGCGTGCTGTGGCCAGCACACCATGCTGGTCATGGTCTCCCATGGGGTGCAGGGCCCAAGCACTTGGGCCATCCTCCACTGCACTCCCTGGCCACAGCAGAAAGCTGGCCTGGGAGAGGTGCAACCGGGACAGAATCTGGCGCCCCGACCAGGACTAGAACCCAGTGTGCTGGCACCGCTAGGAGGAGGATTAGCCTGTTGAGCCATGGCACCGGCCCACCCTGTCTCTTTAAAAAATCCTCTGTACTGGGTGGTTTGGTAGAAAAGCACCTGTTTGGATTGAGAGAAACTTCTTTTTCTTTCCCCAAGGCTGCTGCTGCCTTCTTGCAATAAACCTTTACCTCTGGCCATGCCTCATCTTTGGTGAATTGAAGCGGCGAGCATCAAGAGCTGGACTATTCCCTCGGTAACCACATTGGTGAGCTAGCCCAGAGGTCTAGGGTATATTCTTCAAGTGGCCTGACCCTCTCACGCTGGTAAGGAGGGCAGTGGCCACTTGTACTCCATCCCCAGAGCAGCTTGTGAGCTAATGTGGTGGTTGGGACTCTGGGGACATCCAGCAGCTGTCCTTTCTCTTCCTGCTGCGCATTAGCTACCTATTAGCACAATGGCTTCCATTGGTGTACGGAGTCAACAGCTCTGAGACTGAAATTTCTGTCTCTGCTCTTTGGGTTTATGGGATTGGGACCTGGCTTAGGTCATTTTTCGTGGTACTGGTTTGTGTGAAACTGGAGAAGACCCCATAAAATCCACACTAAATTGTAGCCCCCCCTTAAGGTTCCCTAGAAATGCTATCCGGGGTGCCACGTGTACTACCGGAATTTGGGGTGCCATACGATTTCACCACAGGCTTATTACTAAATCCCCAATATTAATAAGCCCAAGAGGGTTCTTGCCTAATATTTAGAGAAGACTTCTAAATACCAGTACAGATAAACGAGGCAGCATGGCACGTTTTAAGCTTTTATTTAGTGAGAAAGATGCATAGGAGAGTGAGAGCTATTTACAGGAGAGAGGTGAGTAGGGTTCATACCAAGCACCAGGAACCAGCCACATGGATGAGCCTCTAGGCCAGGAAGCCTAGAGCACATGGCCAGAAGGCCATGCACCCTGGAGGTGCAGGGCTACAGCAAGCCCTGTCCTGGCAAGAGGCCAGGGAAGAAGAGCAGCCGGGGCCACACCGTGGCTGGGCTTTTAACCCATTTCCAAAGGGGAGTGGTTAATTAACCTGCTTGGCTGGTGGGCACCCAGGTGTGGGCAGGTAGGGGAATGAGGCCACACAGGGGCGTGGCAAAGGCATCAGGTAGGGGCCTGAGGCCACACAGGGGCGTGGCAGAGGTGTGGTCTTCCAGCTCACAAACCTAATCTATCTTTACCTGTATGCTTGCCTGCTTCATGTGGGAGACAAGATTCCAAGATTTTTGCCTCAGCCCCTCTGTGAGGAAGATTTGGATATGGTTTGGAAGAGTACGCATGTGGTGAAATACGAGTGGTTCAATTTAATTTCCATCCAAAAGCACCTTGAGTTGCGTTGTGGCTGATTGAGCAGCTTACAGTTACCATCCTATTTCTAAGAAGAAAGTGGTGTTCTGTTGTCATACTGCATGGCCTGTGTATGTGTTAAAGTTAAGAGAAGGTGGCTGGTAAGTGGATTTTTAAAATATTTATTTCATTTGAAAGTCAGAGTTGAAGCAGGCAGGCATACAGCTTAAAATTGATTAGGTTTGTGAGCTGGAAGACCACGCCTTTGCCACGCCCCTGTGTGACCTCATCCCCCTACCTGGCCACATCTGGGTGCCTGCCAACCAGCCAATCAGGTTAATTAACCACTCCCCTTTGGAAGTGGGTGAAACTCCTAGGACATGATGTGTCTGGCCCTTCTCTTTCCCCTGACCTCTTGCCAGGAGGGGGCTTGCTGTAGCCCCGCGCCCTAGGCTTCCAGGCCTAGATACTCCTCCATGTAGCTGGTTCCTGGTGCTCAGTATGATCCCACATTTTCCTCTCTTTCTTAAATAACGCTCTCTGCCTCTGCTTTGCTGCTGGTGATAAGCGGTGGAGAGCAGCTCCAAGTGCTTGCTGCATGTGGTTTTGGCCTGCTCTCTGAGTGGTATGGATACTACCCTAGTTTCCAGACTTTTCCCCTCTCTCCTACCTGAACTAAACCCTCACTTTCCTGGCTCCTTGATCTCTTACAAACCTATTGTAAATTTCCACAGATGCCTCTGATGAAATTGACTGTGAGGAACAAGAATTAATGCAATTAAAGGTGTTTTCTGAGCAGAGTGCCCACTGAGTCTGTAATGAGGATATAGTTATCTTTATGTATGTTGGTGTCCAGTACCATTACTGGGACTAGAGTTGCTTTCCAAATTAAATGCTCAAGTAAGTTTTTCAGGTTTCAACTGTGGAACAATAGGGTTAACTGAGGTTACTAACAGCAAGAAGTAATTCTATTTAATTGATTAGAACTTTTATTCATTTTTCTTTGGGAGTTTTAAAAAGGAGGAGTAACCATAATAAAACCATCTTCCTTCCCTTTTCGTTTTCACATTTTGTATAGCAAAAACCATTTACTGATATTCTGAATTACCTGAATTTCTGAATTTCTTCTGTGTATCAGATAACACCACCATTCACAAGTTAAGCTTCTTGGTATTTGGATATCTGTTAGATGCTACTAAGAAAGTAGAGATGAGCTTTCTTTTTAAAGCTTTTGAGGTGGTGTCACAGAATAGCGTGTTGTAGATACAGTCAACTGCTTTGTTACCTTCCAACTAGGCATCTGTAAATCCTGAAACTTAAGATGGCAGGTGATGTCCTATAGACTCTGCTGTTCAAGTTGGACACAACTGACAGTTTGTTCTTTCTCTCTAAAAGTGATAGGGGATTTGTAGCTTAGTGGTTTTTTGTTTATTTCTAATTTGCTGCTGATAATGTATATGAATTTAACATTCTGTGTAAACTGTCATTTGTTACTGCACAGTTTATGCAGTGTTGCTTTGCCAAATAAAAGTTCAAAGTAAAAAAAAATCAAGTTATCAAGGATAAGAAATTTTTTTTAAGATTTATTTAAGTATTTGCAAAGCAGAATAACAGAGAGAGAGAGAGAGAGAGGTCCTCCATCCACAGGTTCCCTCCCCAGAGAGAGAGAGAGAGAGAGGTCCTCCATCCACAGGTTCCCTCCCCAGAGAGAGAGAGAGAGAGAGAGAGAGAGAGGTCCTCCATCCACAGGTTCCCTCCCCAGAGAGAGAGAGAGAGGTCCTTCATCCACAGGTTCCCTCCCAAGAGAGAGAGAGAGAGAGGTCCTCCATCCACAGGTTCCCTCCCCAGAGAGAGAGAGAGAGAGAGAGAGAGAGAGAGGTCCTCCATCCACAGGTTCCCTCCCCAGAGAGAGAGAGAGAGAAAGAGAGAGAGAGGTCCTCCATCCACAGGTTCCCTCCCCAGAGGGCTACAATGGCTGGATCTTGCTGATCTGAAGCTAAGAGCCAGGACCCTCATCCAAGTCTCCCACATGGGTGCAGTGGCCAAAGGATTTGTGCCATCCTCCACTGCTTTTCTAGGGCATTTTGAACCAGTGCTCTTATGAAGTGCCAGCACTGCAGGTGGAGGCTTAACCTACTATGCCACAGTGCTGGCCCCAATAAAAATAATTCTAAATGAACTTACCAAAATTTAGAATTGTTTAAAGTTTTATTTATGTATTTGAAAGGCTGAGTTAGAGAGTGGGACAGACATCGTCAACCTACTGGTTCCATCCCAGATCTCTGCAGCAAACAAGCACTGGGCCAGACTGAAGGCAGGAGCCTGGAGCTCCATTCAGGCCTCCTACATCAGTAGCAGGGGCCTAAACACTTGTGCCATTTTCCTCTGCTCTTCCCAGGCCATTAGCAGGGAGCTTGATCTGAAGTAGAGCAGCTGTGACATGTGACCCTATGGATGCCAGCATCACAGGTGGTGGCCTTACCCACAACATCACAATTCCAGCCCTGACATTAAAAATGTTCAAGGTTCAGCCAGCATTGTAGGTTAAGTGCAGTCTATCATACCTGCACCCCTTAAGAGTGCTTCTTTGAGTCCTGACTGCTGCACTTCTAATCCAGCACCCTGTGAATGTGCCTGGGATAGCAGAAGATGGCCCAAGTGCTGGGACCCCTGCCACACATGTGGGAGAACCACATGGATTTCCCTGGCTTCCGGCTTCTTCAATCTGTCCCAGCTCTGGCTGCAATCAGTTGGGAAGTGATCCCGATGATCACTTTCTCATTGTCTTTTTTGGAATTCTTTCAAATAAATAAAATCAGGATTTATACCCTATATTAAGTTAGTAATTTTTTTACAAAAATATAAATATTAATGATAATTTTTGCAAGAGGTTTTTTATATTTGATTTTAAAGTCGAATAACTTTCTACAACACATTTATTTATTTGAAAGGCAGAGATACAAAGAGAGAAAGAGGGAAAGAAAGAGATCTTCCATCCAATGACACTACCCAAATGACTGGGGGTTGGGTCAGGAAGAGGAGCAGCTGGGACTATACCCAGCACCCATACAGGTTGCCAGCACTGTAGGTGGAGGGTTAACCAAGTGAGCCACCAACTGCTTTTCTAGGATTAGCCTACTACGCTACAGTGCCTGGCCCCTCTATCTCCTCAACTGTAATTTTTTAAAATTTCCATTTGATTGACTCCTTCCCAACAACTAGCCATCTCTTATAAGCTATTTTCTCCTCCTTTATTGTTTAGTTATGGCCTGTCATTAAAAATGCTTGTCCTTACAGCTGACATTGTGGCACAGCAGGTTAAGATGCTGCCTGTGATGGCAGCAACCCATATGAGCACTGGTTTGATTCCTCGTGGCCCACTTCTGATTCATCTCCTAGCTAATCCACCTGGCACACAGGAGAGGATGGCCCAAATCTTTGGGACCCTGCACCCACGTGGGAGACCTGGATGAGTCTCCTGGCAGTGGCTTCTGCCAGGCCCAGTTCTGGTTGTAGTGGCCATTTGGCTAATGAACTAGCAGATGGAAGATCTTTCTCTCTCTCTGTTCTCTCTCTGTAACTCTACCTTTGAAATTAATTAATCTTAAAGAGAAATTTTTATCTTAGAGACTAGGATACTAAGAGTACCTAATTTTTTTTGTTAAAGATTTTTTCATTTGTAAGCCAGAGTTCACAGAGGGAGAGAAGAGACAGAGATCTTTGGTCTACTGGTTCATTCCCCAGATGGCCACAATGGCTGGACCCGAGCCACAATGGCCAGGAGCTTCTTCTGGGTCTCACACCTGAGTGGCAGGGGCCCAAGGACTTGGCCATTTTTCATTATGTTCCTTGGCACATTAGCAGGGATCTGGATCTGAAATGGAATAGTCAGGACTGGAACAAGTGCCCATGTAGGATGGGATGCCTGTGTCACAGGGGCTGGCTTTACACAACATGCCACAACACTGGCCCCTATACTTGACTTTTCTAGATGTATTTAAACTGTTCTATGGAGTTTTATGCTTTTGTTTCTAAGATATGGTATTGTCTTTTTTGTTAAAGATTTATATATTCATTTGAAAGGCAGAGTTACAGAGAGGCAGAGAGAGTGCTGGTTCACTCCCCAAAAGGCTGCAATGGCTGGAGTTCTGCCAATCTGAAGCCAGGAGCCAGGAACATCTTTTGGGTCTCCAACACTAGTGCAGAGAGGCTAAGTACTTGGGCCATCTACTGCTTTTCCAGGCCATAGCAGAGAGCTGGATCAGAAGTAGAGCAGTCCTATGGGAGTCAGGCACTGCAGGTGGTGGCTTTACCTGCAGTGCCACAGCACCGGCCTCGGGTGTACTTGTTTCTAAGTGTTCTCGTTCTTTTATAAGGTTGAATGCTTACAGCCTGCACACATACTATTTCAATGTCTAAGTTGGGGTATCTTTCCACTAGGTTTAACTTCTAAGTTATCTGGGGGAGCTTCCCATTAGAAGAAGCACAGTACAAAAGGATTTTCTTCATCTTTTGGTAGCTAATTACATGAGGGAAAGAAATTTTGTGTTTTGTCAAGATAATCTCATGTATTTTCTATCTTTGGGTTTAGAAAACTGAATGTTAAGAATTGATTTTTAATATCTTTTAAGTGTATCTTTCTACTAATCAACTATTAAATATACTTAATATGTAATAAATATATTTAAACATAATTTGACTCTATATAAGTGAATGATTATTATCTCATAAAATGATCAGAGATCCTATGTTAACCAAGTATTTTTTAATTTTTGATATCTTTGACATTTTTTTCAAAATCCAAGTTCTCAATTAACTGCTTTGACCTTGATTTCTTTGTGGATCCCTGGAAATCAACAAAAGATGTAGTTTTCAACTTGCAGAGATGATGGTTAATTAGGCTCCCTTTACCTGAAAAGTATTATCTAGTTGTAATATCATAAATTTCAAGTTGTTACATTGATATAGAAATGCTATTGATGTGAGTTTCCCAGGGGTTAGGTAACATGCAGAAGTCCAATGGTGAAATCTAACAAGCTGCTGTTCTTCAAAAAGCGGAGGGGGGTTCCTTGGGTACTTTAGAAGAATTTTGAAATTGCTCCAGTGCTATCATTGCCCGAAATGATGAACTGGTTTGTAAAATACTGCTGTGCTTTTTCAAATCCTGTGGGCATCTCCTTTGCTAAATTGCTAAATTACTTTAAACATTTCAATTGTGATGATTTGTCTTTGTCATTCACAGTTCTAGTTCTTCTCCAGGAAGATTTATATTCATAAGACCATTAAAAATTATTATAAATATGGGTTTCTTATGGAAGATCAATGGGGTAACCATGAATTTCTAGAATTCTGAAAAATAAAACAGAATCGTGAAACTGCTAATGGAGATCAAAAGAGAAAAAAAAGAGAAAAAAGCAATTATAGGAGACTCAATGAACTGGTGAAATTTGTGGGTTTTTAATGTCTTAGTTAAGACATTATTCTATTTTTTAAAATGATTTATTTATTTATTTGAAAAGCAGTGTTACAGAGAGGCATGGGTAGAGAGGTTTTCCATCCACTGGTTCACTCCCCAAATGGCCATAATGGCCTGAGCTGGGCCAATCCGAAACCAGTAGCCAGCAGCTTCTTCAGGGTCTCTCACATGGGTGCAGAGGCCCAAGGGCTTGAGCCATCTTCTGCTTTTCCAGACCACCCCAGAGAGTTGGATCAGAAGTGGAGCAGCCAGGACTTGATTTGAATCAGTGGCCATATGCGATGCCGGCACTGAAGGGGGAGGTTTATTTAACATTTTAGGCCACAATGAGGGCAACCTCTAATAACATTTTCGATCATCTTCTGAAGTGCAGCTTTTTTTGTTTCCATTTGATTGACTGCTTTCAAATTTCTAGTCCTCTCCTGTAAGCTATTTTCTCCTCCTTTACTGTGGCCTGAGTTAGAAACGCTTACCTTTATGACATTGTGGCATAGCAGGTTAAGCTGCTGCCAGTGACAGTAGCAACCCATATGGGCACTGGTCTGATTCCGGGTGGCCCGATTCTGATCCATCTCCTAGCTAATGCACCTGGGAAAGCAGGAGAGGATGGCCTAAGTCCTTGGGTCTCTGTACCCCTGTAGGAGACAAGGATGAAGCTTCTGTCTGTGGCTTCAGCCTGGCCCATCCCTGTAGTGGTGGCCATGGGGGAAGTGAACCAACAGATGGAAGGTCTCTTTGTTTTCTCTCTCTGTAACTCTGCCTTTAACATAAATAAATAAATGTTAAAAATGTTAATAAAAATGTTAAAATGTTTACCTTAGAAGCCTAGGACAATAAGAGGGCTTGATTATTTACATCTGTGTTTTTCAAGATTTCTTTATTTGAAAAATAAGATTTGGGTAGGGTAGCTTGATATCATGGTGCAGAGGCTGTAGGCTCTTGGTGGGAGAAGCATCCCTTGCTATGTGCCAGAAGCACAGCACTGTGTCTTTTACACAAAGTGGGGAGCGCCACACATTCCTTTCTCCACCCTACTCCACTTCACTCTTTGTTTCTTCTGCCTTTTTTGGCTCCAATTTTCTCTGATTTTGCTTTTTGGTTTCTTAAGGTAGAATTGTAGATAATTGATTTCATATCTTACTATGAAATATATATCTTTACAGCTATTTCCTCCTAAGCCTTGCTTTGCATTTATTCCATTAATTTGTGTTGTACTTTGATTCTAATCATCTTACATCTGAATTTCCCATGTGGTTTCTTCAATAAGTCACTGTCCATTTAGGAATATGATTCTTATTTACTACAAGTTTGAAGAATTCTTCAATATCTTTCTGGTTTTGGTTTCCAGGGATGTAAATTTTTAATTTTTTTTATTTGAGGAACCAAGAGACAGAGCAAAAAGGAGATCCCTGTGCTTCTCTCTCCCATCAACTGACTTTCTCCAGCTACCACAATACCTGGACTCCACTAGCCTAAGGCCTAGCACTCAGAACTCAAGCCAGGTTTGTACCATGGATAGAAAGGGCTCCAGGTACTTGGCCCATTCTTGGCTCTTTCTTTTTCTTTTAGAAAGCTTTTATTTAATGAATACACATTTCATAGGTACAGCTTTAGGAATATAGCAGTTCTTCCCCCCTTCCCACCCTCGCACCCCCACTCCTGTCCCACCTTCTACTCCCTCTGCTATCCCATTCTTCATAAAGATTCATTTGTAATTATCTTTATATACAGAAGGCCAACTCTGTACTAAGTAAAGATTTCAACAGTTTGCAGAGACACACAATGTCTAAAGTACTTTTGAAGATGAGTTTTACTGTTAATTCTCATAGCACAACTCATTAAGGACAGAGGTCCTACATAGGGAGTAAGTACACAGTGACTCCTATTGTTGATTTAACAATTGACACTTTTATTTATGATGTCAGTGATCACCTGAGGCTCTTGTCATTAGCTGCCAAGGCTATGGAAGCCTTTTGAGTCCACAAACTCTGTTACTATGTAGACAGGGCCATAAGAAAAGTGGAAAGTTCTCTCTAGCCTTCTGAAAAAGGTACCTCCTTTGATGTCCTCTTCTTTCCACTGGGGTCTCACTCACAGAGATCATTTATGTAGATTTTCTTTTTTTCTACAGTGTCTTGGATTTCCATGCCTAAAATGCTCTCATGGGATTTTTAGCTAGATGCTGATGTCATTGTGCTGTTTAGGGCATTTGTCATTCTATGAGTCTGCTGTGTGGCCTGCTTTCCATGTTGGATCATTCTCTCCTTTTTAATTCTATCTATTGTTATTAGTAGACACTTGATCTTGTTTATGTGATCCCTTTGAGCCTATCTATATGAACAGTTACACATTTGTGTTTTAAGGATTTATTTTTCTATTTAAAAGTCAGTTACGCACAGAGAAGCAGAGAGAGAGAGAGAGGGAGGTCTTCTATCCAATGGTTCACTCCCTAGTTGGCTGCAACAGCTAGAGCTCTGCTGACCCAGAGCCAGGAGCTTCTTCCAGGTCCCCCACATAGGTGCAGGGGCCCAAAGACTTGGGCCATCTTCTACTGCTTTTCCAGGGCATAACAGAACTAGATTGGAAGTGGAGCAATCGGGATTCAAACCGGTGCCCATATGGGATGCCAGCACTGGAGGTGGGACTTGAAGTGGTGCCCTTGTGGAATTCCAACACTGCAGAAGGGTGGCTTTACCCTCTAAGCCATGGCCCCAGCCCCTTCTATATGTATTGTTTTCATCATTCAGCTTTTGAACTCTTTGTATCCCTGACCTGTTTTTTTTTTTGGGGGGGGGGCACTGCTGTGTTAAACCAAGATAAACTGCAGCTTACAGCACTGGCATCCCATACAGGCCCAGGTTCAAGTCCCAGCTGCTCCATTTCCAATCCAGCTCCTGGCTAATGTGCCTGGAAAAGCAGCAGAAGATGACCCAAGTACTTGGACACCTGCACCCACATATGAGACCCAGAATAAGCCTGTGCTTCCTGGCTTTGGATTGGCACAGCTCTGTCTGTTGTGGCCATCTGGAGAGTGAACCAGTGGATGGAAGATCTATATCTCTTCTCTCTAACTCTGCCTTTCAATTTAACAAATCTTCAAGAATCATTTTTGTCCTACTGTGAAATCATTAAACATTTCTCTTTATATTAATACACATTGTATTGTTCCTAGCTTTTTTAGTGTAGCCTGGTAATCTTTGCCTTTTCTTTTTTTTGACAAGCAGTGTGGATAGTGAGAGAGGGAGAGACAGAGAGAAAGGTCTTCCTTTTTGCCGTTGGTTCACCCTCCAGTGGCCACTGCGGCCAGCACATCTCTCTGATCCGAAGCCAGGAGCCAGGTGCTTCTCCTGGTCTCCCATGCGGGTGCAGGGCCCAAGGACTTGGGCCATCCTCCACTGCCCTCCCGGGCCATAGCAGAGAGCTGGCCTGGAAGAGGGGCAATCGGGACAGAATCCGGCGCCCCAACCAGGACTAGAAGCTGGTGTGCCGGCTCCGCAAGGCGGAGGATTAGCCTGTCAAGCCATGGCGCCAGCCAATCTGCCTTTTTAAACTATTCAACTGAGAAATAGCTATAGATACCTGTGGGATACAACGCAATCATTTGATGAGTGTTAATTCTGGAATTGTCTAATCAGAATAACTCATTCATCACCTCCTATACTGTATGGTGAGTACTTTCAAAAGCCTCTCTTAACAAGCTGAAATATGAAATACAGCATTGTAGTTTCCATGCTTTGCAGTACAGCTGTAGACTCATTTCTCCTGTCTAGTGGAAACTTTGTGCCCCATGACCAATGTATCTCCTTTGTCCTTAACCCACCATTTCTCCCCTCACTCGTTGGTAACCACAATTCTCTACTGACATGCATTTCACAGGTGTACTCTGGCAAGCCCAAAATTGGGGACAGGGAGGTCGGGGCTTAGTCTCCACCCTTGGCACAGGCAAGCACCCACCGGGCCCACTGGAGTGGTGGTGCTCTGCTATCCATGTCCCTCCCCCAGCTGTGATCATGTGCCTAGGACAGCTGCTATTCTCCTATTGGAGCTCCCTCCCACAGCCATGGCTGGGCACCCAGCTGTGGCCCAGGCAAGCCATGGCAGGGTGGTTATGGATCATGGATGGATGGGAGTGATGGGTGAGGGTGTGTAGTGCAGGAAGATGAAGATGGTTAGGAATCATGGGAAGCGAGCCCTTAACCATGTTACCATTTTTCCTTGTAATAAATTTTGGGAAATCATTAAAATCCCCTAAATGTCCCACCACTCTGGTAGGTAGATTTGTAACTTCTACAGACTGCCACTATTTCTAAGGTATGCTAACTAGATACAATGTTGGGAGTTCTCTCACCTCATCTTAACTCTCACATTATGCTATCCATAGCACCCATGCTGAGTTAGGTCTTGGAATTCTTGGTAATAAAGAAGCAATAGGACTCAGAATACGGACTCAAAAATCTAGAAAAGTGAAATATTTAAAAATATGAACACTGCCAACCAAGGCTGCCTGATCACTCTGCAAAAGCCCACAACAGCCAGGGTGCTATCTATGAAAGCCAGGATGCAGGGACTCCATGTGGGTTTCCATGCAGATGGCAAAAATCCAAGTTTTTGCACCATGACCTGTTGACTCAAAAGAACACTTGTGGTGCCGGTGCTGTTGGTGTCATGAGTAAAGTCACCACCTGCATTGCCAGCAATCCATATGGGCATCAGATTGAGTTCTGGCTGCCCGCTTCCAATCTAGCTCTCTGTTATGGCCTGAGAAAGTAGAAGATGGCCCATGGCCTTGGGCCCTTGTGCCTGTGTGGGTGGGAGACCTGGAAGAAGCCCCTGGCTCCTGGTTTTGGATCAGTGTAGCTCTAGCCATTGCAGCCACCTGGGGAGTGAACCAGCAAATGGAAGACCTCTCTCTCTGTCTCTGTGTCTCTGTAACTATGCATTTCAAATAAATAACTAAAACTTTAAAAAATAACTTAAAAAAATACTTGAAGTAAGTTGGTTTGGAGGTCTGAAATAGCCAGGACACACCAAGCACTCTGATATACATGTGGTGTGTCCAGAGAAGTAGCTTAACCTAGTGTATCATGATGCCTACGCTTCCAATGTCTGGTTTGTGCAGCCTGTGACCTAGGCCCCATGTGCCCAACAGGCAAGTCTCAGGATGCTCCACATGATTACTGTACAAGAGGGCAAACTCCCAAAGGCAAAATACTTTTCAAATTATGTTGGTATCATATTGACTGTTGTCTCATGGGCTAGAACAAAAGTGAACTGGAAAATGTCAGGGGTCCCTGTGGAGAAGAATTCTATCAAGGTTTGTATACAGAGAGGAGTGTCATTGAACAGTTAAAGAAAGCTGTAATAGATATATTATGTCGATTTTTCCTATACATATAATTGTGGCCAAAAACTAACTTTGAGCTGTATACTTTAATGGAATTTTAGATACATAAAAACGAGAGATGCTGCAAGGAAAACAGTTAGTATTGCCTGAGTAATTTTCTGTGTAATATAGATACTAATGAAAACAGGTTTCTTTTTGGTGTACTGCTAATTAATTGGACAATCCTGATGAATAGTATAAATTATTTAGGCAGTGACTTTTTTTATGATTTATTTATTTATTTATTTCAAAGGCTGTTACAGAGAGGCAGAGGCAGAAAGAGAGATGGTTTTACATCTGCTGATCACTCCCCAAATGGCCTCATTGGCTGAGGCTGGGCCAATCTGAAGCCAGGAGCCTGGAGATTTTTTCCAAATCTCCCATGTTGGTGCAAGGGACCCAAGGACTTGGGTCTTCTCTCCCCTCTCCTCCTCTTCCCTCCCCTCCCCTCCCCTCCCCTCATTTGACAGGTAGGGTGTGGGGGAAGCTGAATCCGGAAAGGCCTAGAGGAACTTCCTGAGCCTGCCTCAAATTTGAAAACCTGTCTTTAAGTTTCAATTCCCTGGTAGCAAACACCCCAGCCCCAGGGTGCTTCTCCCTAAGGATCATTAAGGTGGTACAATAGGAGTTGCTAAGGCCCTTTTGCATCACAACACCCCACCCCTTGCCCACATGCCCTCATCCACTCTGTACCATCCAACCTGTACCTCAGCTATATACACCACCTCTCTTTTTTTTGACAGGCAGAGTGGGTAGTGAGAGAGAGAGAGAGAGAGAGACAGACAGAGAGAAAGGTCTTCCTTTTTTGCCGTTGGTTCACCCTCCAGTGGCCACTGCGGCCAGCACATCTCCCTGATCTGAAGCCAGGAGCCAGGTACTTCTCCTGGTCTCCCATGCGGGTGCAGGGCCCAAGGACTTGGGCCATCCTCCACTGCCCTCCCGGGCCATAGCAGAGAGCTGGCCTGGAAGAGGGGCAACCGGGAATAGAAGCTGGTGTGCTGGCGCCGCAAGGCGGAGGATTAGCCTGGTAAGCCACGGCGCCTGCCTATACAACCTCTCTTTTACAATAAAGTGAGACCCTGCTTCGACTGGGCTCCACACCGCGCCTGATTGTCCCCTGGGTTTGGGGAAGGCTGAGTGGCAGGTGGCGCACTTTCCCCTCCTCGGTTAAGGCAAGCCGTGGGCAGCCTGCCTAATTCTCCGGCAGTGGCGAGGAACAGTCACCACAGAAGGGTTATAGACCGTGAGAGAGAGAGACAAAGAGAAAGGTCTTCCTTCCATTGGTTCACCCTGCAAATGGCCACCATAGCTGGAGCTGCGCCAACCTGAAGACAGGAGCCAGGTGACCCTTTCTGGTCTCCCACATGGGTGCAGGAGCCCAAGCACCGGGGCCATTCTCCACTGCCCTCCCGGGCCATAGCAGAGAGCTGTACTGGAAGAGAAGCAACTGGGACTAGAACCAGTGCCCATGTGGGATGCCAGTCCTGCAGGTGGAAGATTAACCCAGTGTGCCACAGTGCTGGTCCCAGGACTTGGGTTTTCATCCACTGCTTTCCCAGTCCATAGCAGAGAGCTAGATCAGAAGTGGAGCAGGTAGGACTCAATTTGGTGTCCATGTGAGACGCCCACACTGCAGCAGGAAGCTTTACTCACTACCCCACAGTGATGGCCCTGGCACTGATTATTTTTTTTACAGAATTGGTAACAAATGAATATTTTAATTAGCCTAACAATAGTTTCTGTTTAACCTGAGGGATTGGTAGAGTTGTGTGTGCTCTTTCAGGGCCTTGCTGCTCTTCCCATGTGTAAAGCCTATATTCCCCCATAGGGCGGGTACTTTATTTCTGTTGCCCAGCTAATATGCCCATTTGTCTCTATGCCTTTCCTTCATGATCTTGCTAGCACAATGGAATCTAGGGAGAATCTAGACTATTTGTCTCACCACTCTCTCTGAATAATTTCTCTTGCAGATAAGATCCTGGAGAAATCTTCATGTACCCAAGACTAACAAAAAAGAATATGTTGCCAGTAAGTTGTTTATTCCTCAGCTTCTTTCACATTGTATTTATTTTTGACAGGCAGAGTTAGAAACAGGCAGAGAGAGAGAGAAAGGTTTTTCTTCCATTGGTTTACCCCCCCCCAAATGGTCGCTACGGCTGGCACGCTGTGCCAATCCGAAACCAGGAGCCAGATACTTCCTGCTGGTCTCCCATACATGTGCGGGGCCCAAGGACTTGGGCCATCCTCCACTGCCTTCCCAGGCCACAGCAGAGAGCTGGACTGAAAGAGGAGCAAGCGGGACAGAATCTGGCACCCCAACCGGGACTAGAACCCAGGGTACCAGCACCGCAGGCAGAGGATTACCCTAGTGAGCTGCGGTTCCGGCCTACATTGTATTTTAAGATGTTTATAAGATTTAGTTAGGTTGGAAAAGCATAAAGAAATATAATTCAGAATCAGGACAAATTGAGCATGGCTGCAAGATTTAAAGCCATCTGTGCTGAATGCACATTGGTTTCAATTTTTGTTATTGTCATAGCTTCAAGATGTTTTACATGGTTCTAGTGGAAACTTACAGAAGAATCGAAGAGCTGGCGCCGTGGTACAGCAGGTTAAGGCACTGGCCTGAAGCGCCGGTATCCCATATGGGCACTAATTCTACTCCTGGATGTTCCTCTTCCAATCCAGCTCTCAGCTATAGCCTAGGATAGCAGTAGAAGATGGAAGCTGAGGGGGACCGCCGGCTCCAAAACCCAAAACGCGCTGCGGCCTCCAGGGAGGGACACAGGGGACACAAGTGGCTGTGTGGCTTGCAGTGCCCGACCAGAGGGAGGAAGGGAGGGAGGGAAGGAGGAAGGGAGGCTGGCTGCTGAGGCGCAGCCGCCACCAGCCCTTCGGGGAACTGGCAGCGGAGGCTTGGGAAGCCTGGGGCGGCAGCGGGGCTGCAGAGTCGGGCGCGCCCGCGGGTCTTGGGGGCTTCTTGCCTGTGTGCAGGGCTTCTACGCACAAGGTGGCACCTCATCCCGGCCCAAGGGTGGTGGCAGGAACCCAGGTGGCGCTCGGGGACTCAGCAGGGCCTGCCCCCGGGGCCTGCCCGCAACACCTGATTGCCCGCGGGTGTGTCCATCCACCCTCAAAAAGTTCTGCTGGGACAGCCCTGACCGAGCTCCGAGCTCCTCGCCCTTGGACCGCCCCAGTGGGCTTCAGGAGTGGGTGTGTGGCAGCAGCAGCCCTCCCCAGTCAACCACCTTGCGTCGGCCCCACCCGACAAGCACCTAGGGTGGGCGGGGCTTCCCGGGGGGCCTATTTGCAACGCCGGGAAGCGCAGGGCAGTTCGTGTGCGGCCCGGGGACACCCGCAGGTGTGTGTGCTCCCCCCGTGGCCGGCCGAGGCGGCTAGCCAGCACCTGGGGGCTGTTGGCAGCGCCCCTGGGCAGCCTCCTAGAGCCAGGGGTCTGGCAGGCTCCGGGGGCAAATGGACTACGGAAGCCGAGAGGGGCCCGTCCGCGCCAAAACCCAAAACGCGCTGCGGCCTCCAGGGAGGGACACAGGGGACACAAGTGGCTGTGTGGCGTGCAGTGCCCGACCAGAGGGAGGGAGGTTGGCTGGCTGCTGAGGCGCAGCAGGTGTCAGCCCTTCGGGAAGTGCCCGTGGATGCTTCGGGAATGGGGCCTGCCAACTCAGAACCCCCGTTCCCTGTGGCTGCATCCGGCCAGGGGGCTCCAGGGTCGGGTGCGCCGCGGGCCTGGGGGGCTTCTTGCCTGTGTGCAGGGCTTCTACGCACAAGGTGGCACCTCATCCCGGCCCAAGGGTGGTGGCAGGAACCCAGGTGGCGCTCGGGGACTCAGCAGGGCCTGCCCCCGGGGCCTACCCGCAACACCTGATTGCCCGCGGGCGTGTCCGTCCACCCTCAAAAAGTTCTGCTGGAACAGCCCTGACCGAGCTCCGAGCTCCTCGCCCTTGGACCGCCCCAGTGGGCTTCAGGAGTGGGTGTGTGCCAGCAGCAGCCCTCCCCAGTCAACCACCTTGCGTCGGCCCCACCCGACAAGCCCCTAGGGCGTGCGGGGCTTCCCGGGGGGCCTATTTGCAACGCCGGGAAGCGCGGGGCAGTTCGTGTGTGCGGCCCGGGGACACCCGCAGGTGTGTGTGCTCCCCCCGTGGCCGGCCGAGGCGGCTAGCCAGCACCTGGGGGCTGTTGGCAGCGCCCCTGGGCAGCCTCCTAGAGCCAGGGGTCTGGCAGGCTCCGGGGGCAAATGGACTACGGAAGCCGAGAGGGGCCCGTCCGCGCCAAAACCCAAAACGCGCTGCGGCCTCCAGGGAGGGACACAGGGGACACAAGTGGCTGTGTGGCGTGCAGTGCCCGACCAGAGGGAGGGAGGTTGGCTGGCTGCTGAGGCGCAGCAGGTGTCAGCCCTTCGGGAAGTGCCCGTGGATGCTTCGGGAATGGGGCCTGCCAACTCAGAACCCCCGTTCCCTGTGGCTGCATCCGGCCAGGGGGCTCCAGGGTCGGGTGCGCCGCAGGCCTGGGGGGCTTCTTGCCTGTGTGCAGGGCTTCTACGCACAAGGTGGCACCTCATCCCGGCCCAAGGGTGGTGGCAGGAACCCAGGTGGCGCTCGGGGACTCAGCAGGGCCTGCCCCCGGGGCCTGCCCGCAACACCTGATTGCCCGCGGGCGTGTCCGTCCACCCTCAAAAAGTTCTGCTGGGACAGCCCTGACCGAGCTCCGAGCTCCTCGCCCTTGGACCGCCCCAGTGGGCTTCAGGAGTGGGTGTGTGGCAGCAGCAGCCCTCCCCAGTCAACCACCTTGCGTCGGCCCCACCTGACAAGCCCCTAGGGCGGGCGGGGCTTCCCGGGGGGCCTATTTGCAACGCCGGGAAGCGCGGGGCAGTTTGTGTGTGCGGCCCGGGGACACCCGCAGGTGTGTGTGCTCCCCCCGTGGCCGTCCGCTGCGGCTAGCCAGCACCTAGGGGCTGTTGGCAGCGCCCCTGGGCAGCCTCCTAGAGCCAGGGGTCTGGCAGGCTCCGGGGGCAAATGGACTACGGAAGCCGAGAGGGGCCCGTCCGCGCCAAAACCCAAAACGCGCTGCGGCCTCCAGGGAGGGACACAGGGGACACAAGTGGCTGTGTGGCGTGCAGTGCCCGACCAGAGGGAGGGAGGTTGGCTGGCTGCTGAGGCGCAGCAGGTGTCAGCCCTTCGGGAAGTGCCCGTGGATGCTTCGGGAATGGGGCCTGCCAACTCAGAACCCCCGTTCCCTGTGGCTGCATCCGGCCAGGGGGCTCCAGGGTCGGGTGCGCCGCGGGCCTGGGGGGCTTCTTGCCTGTGTGCAGGGCTTCTACGCACAAGGTGGCACCTCATCCCGGCCCAAGGGTGGTGGCAGGAACCCAGGTGGCGCTCGGGGACTCAGCAGGGCCTGCCCCCGGGGCCTGCCCGCAACACCTGATTGCCCGCGGGTGTGTCCATCCACCCTCAAAAAGTTCTGCTGGGACAGCCCTGACCGAGCTCCGAGCTCCTCGCCCTTGGACCGCCCCAGTGGGCTTCAGGAGTGGGTGTGTGGCAGCAGCAGCCCTCCCCAGTCAACCACCTTGCGTCGGCCCCACCCGACAAGCACCTAGGGTGGGCGGGGCTTCCCGGGGGGCCTATTTGCAACGCCGGGAAGCGCAGGGCAGTTCGTGTGTGCGGCCCGGGGACACCCGCAGGTGTGTGTGCTCCCCCCGTGGCCGGCCGAGGCGGCTAGCCAGCACCTGGGGGCTGTTGGCAGCGCCCCTGGGCAGCCTCCTAGAGCCAGGGGTCTGGCAGGCTCCGGGGGCAAATGGACTACGGAAGCCGAGAGGGGCCCGTCCGCGCCAAAACCCAAAACGCGCTGCGGCCTCCAGGGAGGGACACAGGGGACACAAGTGGCTGTGTGGCGTGCAGTGCCCGACCAGAGGGAGGGAGGTTGGCTGGCTGCTGAGGCGCAGCAGGTGTCAGCCCTTCGGGAAGTGCCCGTGGATGCTTCGGGAATGGGGCCTGCCAACTCAGAACCCCCGTTCCCTGTGGCTGCATCCGGCCAGGGGGCTCCAGGGTCGGGTGCGCCGCGGGCCTGGGGGGCTTCTTGCCTGTGTGCAGGGCTTCTACGCACAAGGTGGCACCTCATCCCGGCCCAAGGGTGGTGGCAGGAACCCAGGTGGCGCTCGGGGACTCAGCAGGGCCTGCCCCCGGGGCCTGCCCGCAACACCTGATTGCCCGCGGGCGTGTCCGTCCACCCTCAAAAAGTTCTGCTGGGACAGCCCTGACCGAGCTCCGAGCTCCTCGCCCTTGGACCGCCCCAGTGGGCTTCAGGAGTGGGTGTGTGGCAGCAGCAGCCCTCCCCAGTCAACCACCTTGCGTCGGCCCCACCCGACAAGCCCCTAGGGCGTGCGGGGCTTCCCGGGGGGCCTATTTGCAACGCCGGGAAGCGCGGGGCAGTTCGTGTGTGCGGCCCGGGGACACCCGTAGCTGTGTGTGCTCCCCCCGTGGCCGGCCGAGGCGGCTAGCCAGCACCTGGGGGCTGTTGGCAGCGCCCCTGGGCAGCCTCCTAGAGCCAGGGGTCTGGCAGGCTCCGGGGGCAAATGGACTACGGAAGCCGAGAGGGGCCCGTCCGCGCCAAAACCCAAAACGCGCTGCGGCCTCCAGGGAGGGACACAGGGGACACAAGTGGCTGTGTGGCGTGCAGTGCCCGACCAGAGGGAGGGAGGTTGGCTGGCTGCTGAGGCGCAGCAGGTGTCAGCCCTTCGGGAAGTGCCCGTGGATGCTTCGGGAATGGGGCCTGCCAACTCAGAACCCCCGTTCCCTGTGGCTGCATCCGGCCAGGGGGCTCCAGGGTCGGGTGCGCCGCGGGCCTGGGGGGCTTCTTGCCTGTGTGCAGGGCTTCTACGCACAAGGTGGCACCTCATCCCGGCCCAAGGGTGGTGGCAGGAACCCAGGTGGCGCTCGGGGACTCAGCAGGGCCTGCCCCCGGGGCCTACCCGCAACACCTGATTGCCCGCGGGCGTGTCCGTCCACCCTCAAAAAGTTCTGCTGGAACAGCCCTGACCGAGCTCCGAGCTCCTCGCCCTTGGACCGCCCCAGTGGGCTTCAGGAGTGGGTGTGTGCCAGCAGCAGCCCTCCCCAGTCAACCACCTTGCGTCGGCCCCACCCGACAAGCCCCTAGGGCGTGCGGGGCTTCCCGGGGGGCCTATTTGCAACGCCGGGAAGCGCGGGGCAGTTCGTGTGTGCGGCCCGGGGACACCCGCAGGTGTGTGTGCTCCCCCCGTGGCCGGCCGAGGCGGCTAGCCAGCACCTGGGGGCTGTTGGCAGCGCCCCTGGGCAGCCTCCTAGAGCCAGGGGTCTGGCAGGCTCCGGGGGCAAATGGACTACGGAAGCCGAGAGGGGCCCGTCCGCGCCAAAACCCAAAACGCGCTGCGGCCTCCAGGGAGGGACACAGGGGACACAAGTGGCTGTGTGGCGTGCAGTGCCCGACCAGAGGGAGGGAGGTTGGCTGGCTGCTGAGGCGCAGCAGGTGTCAGCCCTTCGGGAAGTGCCCGTGGATGCTTCGGGAATGGGGCCTGCCAACTCAGAACCCCCGTTCCCTGTGGCTGCATCCGGCCAGGGGGCTCCAGGGTCGGGTGCGCCGCGGGCCTGGGGGGCTTCTTGCCTGTGTGCAGGGCTTCTACGCACAAGGTGGCACCTCATCCCGGCCCAAGGGTGGTGGCAGGAACCCAGGTGGCGCTCGGGGACTCAGCAGGGCCTGCCCCCGGGGCCTGCCCGCAACACGTGATTGCGATTGCCCGCGGGCGTGTCCGTCCACCCTCAAAAAGTTCTGCTGGGACAGCCCTGACCGAGCTCCGAGCTCCTCGCCCTTGGACCGCCCCAGTGGGCTTCAGGAGTGGGTGTGTGGCAGCAGCAGCCCTCCCCAGTCAACCACCTTGCGTCGGCCCCACCCGACAAGCCCCTAGGGCGGGCGGGGCTTCCCGGGGGGCCTATTTGCAACGCCGGGAAGCGCAGGGCAGTTCGTGTGTGCGGCCCGGGGACACCCGTAGCTGTGTGTGCTCCCCCCGTGGCCGGCCGAGGCAGCTAGCCAGCACCTGGGGGCTGTTGGCAGCGCCCCTGGGCAGCCTCCTAGAGCCAGGGGTCTGGCAGGCTCCGGGGGCAAATGGACTACGGAAGCCGAGAGGGGCCCGTCCGCGCCAAAACCCAAAACGCGCTGCGGCCTCCAGGGAGGGACACAGGGGACACAAGTGGCTGTGTGGCTTGCAGTGCCCGACCAGAGGGAGGGAGGTTGGCTGGCTGCTGAGGCGCAGCAGGTGTCAGCCCTTCGGGAAGTGCCCGTGGATGCTTCGGGAATGGGGCCTGCCAACTCAGAACCCCCGTTCCCTGTGGCTGCATCCGGCCAGGGGGCTCCAGGGTCGGGTGCGCCGCGGGCCTGGGGGGCTTCTTGCCTGTGTGCAGGGCTTCTACGCACAAGGTGGCACCTCATCCCGGCCCAAGGGTGGTGGCAGGAACCCAGGTGGCGCTCGGGGACTCAGCAGGGCCTGCCCCCGGGGCCTGCCCGCAACACCTGATTGCCCGCGGGCGTGTCCGTCCACCCTCAAAAAGTTCTGCTGGGACAGCCCTGACCGAGCTCCGAGCTCCTCGCCCTTGGACCGCCCCAGTGGGCTTCAGGAGTGGGTGTGTGGCAGCAGCAGCCCTCCCTAGTCAACCACCTTGCGTCGGCCCCACCCGACAAGCCCCTAGGGCGGGCGGGGCTTCCCAGGGGGCCTATTTGCAACGCCGGGAAGCGCGGGGCAGTTCGTGTGTGCGGCCCGGGGACACCCGCAGGTGTGTGTGCTCCCCCCGTGGCCGGCCGAGGCGGCTAGCCAGCACCTGGGGGCTGTTGGCAGCGCCCCTGGGCAGCCTCCTAGAGCCAGGGGTCTGGCAGGCTCCAGGGGCAAATGGACTACGGAAGCCGAGAGGGGCCCGTCCGCGCCAAAACCCAAAACGCGCTGCGGCCTCCAGGGAGGGACACAGGGGACACAAGTGGCTGTGTGGCGTGCAGTGCCCGACCAGAGGGAGGGAGGTTGGCTGGCTGCTGAGGCGCAGCAGGTGTCAGCCCTTCGGGAAGTGCCCGTGGATGCTTCGGGAATGGGGCCTGCCAACTCAGAACCCCCGTTCCCTGTGGCTGCATCCGGCCAGGGGGCTCCAGGGTCGGGTGCGCCGCGGGCCTGGGGGGCTTCTTGCCTGTGTGCAGGGCTTCTACGCACAAGGTGGCACCTCATCCCGGCCCAAGGGTGGTGGCAGGAACCCAGGTGGCGCTCGGGGACTCAGCAGGGCCTGCCCCCGGGGCCTGCCCGCAACACCTGATTGCCCGCGGGCGTGTCTGTCCACCCTCAAAAAGTTCTGCTGGGACAGCCCTGACCGAGCTCCGAGCTCCTCGCCCTTGGACCGCCCCAGTGGGCTTCAGGAGTGGGTGTGTGGCAGCAGCAGCCCTCCCCAGTCAACCACCTTGCGTCGGCCCCACCCGACAAGCCCCTAGGGCGGGCGGGGCTTCCCGGGGGGCCTATTTGCAACTTCGGGAAGCGCAGGGCAGTTCGTGTGTGCGGCCCGGGGACACCCGTAGCTGTGTGTGCTCCCCCCGTGGCCGGCCGAGGCGGCTAGCCAGCACCTGGGGGCTGTTGGCAGCGCCCCTGGGCAGCCTCCTAGAGCCAGGGGTCTGGCAGGCTCCGGGGCCAAATGGACTACGGAAGCCGAGAGGGGCCCGTCCGCGCCAAAACCCAAAACGCGCTGCGGCCTCCAGGGAGGGACACAGGGGACACAAGTGGCTGTGTGGCGTGCAGTGCCCGACCAGAGGGAGGGAGGTTGGCTGGCTGCTGAGGCGCAGCAGGTGTCAGCCCTTCGGGAAGTGCCCGTGGATGCTTCGGGAATGGGGCCTGCCAACTCAGAACCCCCGTTCCCTGTGGCTGCATCCGGCCAGGGGGCTCCAGGGTCGGGTGCGCCGCGGGCCTGGGGGGCTTCTTGCCTGTGTGCAGGGCTTCTACGCACAAGGTGGCACCTCATCCCGGCCCAAGGGTGGTGGCAGGAACCCAGGTGGCGCTCGGGGACTCAGCAGGGCCTGCCCCCGGGGCCTGCCCGCAACACCTGATTGCCCGCGGGCGTGTCCGTCCACCCTCAAAAAGTTCTGCTGGGACAGCCCTGACCGAGCTCCGAGCTCCTCGCCCTTGGACCGCCCCAGTGGGCTTCAGGAGTGGGTGTGTGCCAGCAGCAGCCCTCCCCACTCACCCACCGTGCGTCGGCCCCGCCCGACAAGCCCCTAGGGCCGGCGGGGCTTCCCGGGGGACCTATTTGCAACGCCGGGAAGCGCGGGGCAGTTCGTGTGTGAGGCCCGGGGACACCCGCAGGTGTGTGTGCTCCCCCCGTGGCCGGCCGAGGCGGCTAGCCAGCACCTGGGGGCTGTTGGCAGCGCCCCTGGGCAGCCTCCTAGAGCCAGGGGTCTGGCAGGCTCCGGGGCCAAATGGATTACGGAAGCCGAGAGGGGCCCGTCCGCGCCAAAACCCAAAACGCGCTGCGGCCTCCAGGGAGGGACACAGGGGACACAAGTGGCTGTGTGGCTTGCAGTGCCCGACCAGAGGGAGGGAGGTTGGCTGGCTGCTGAGGCGCAGCAGGTGTCAGCCCTTCGGGAAGTGCCCGTGGATGCTTCGGGAATGGGGCCCGCCAACTCAGAACCCCCGTTCCCTGTGGCTGCAGCCGGCCAGGGGGCTCCAGGGTCGGGTGCGCCGCGGGCCTGGGGGGCTTCTTGCCTGTGTGCAGGGCTTCTACGCACAAGGTGGCACCTCATCCCGGCCCAAGGGTGGTGGCAGGAACCCAGGTGGCGCTCGGGGACTCAGCAGGGCCTGCCCCCGGGGCCTGCCCGCAACACCTGATTGCCCGCGGGCGTGTCCGTCCACCCTCAAAAAGTTCTGCTGGGACAGCCCTGACCGAGCTCCGAGCTCCTCGCCCTTGGACCGCCCCAGTGGGCTTCAGGAGTGGGTGTGTGGCAGCAGCAGCCCTCCCCACTCACCCACCGTGCGTCGGCCCCGCCCGACAAGCCCCTAGGGCCGGCGGGGCTTCCCGGGGGACCTATTTGCAACGCCGGGAAGCGCGGGGCAGTTCGTGTGTGCGGCCCGGGGACACCCGCAGGTGTGTGTGCTCCCCCCGTGGCCGGCCGAGGCGGCTAGCCAGCACCTGGGGGCTGTTGGCAGCGCCCCTGGGCAGCCTCCTAGAGCCAGGGGTCTGGCAGGCTCCGGGGCCAAATGGACTACGGAAGCCGAGAGGGGCCCGTCCGCGCCAAAACCCAAAACGCGCTGCGGCCTCCAGGGAGGGACACAGGGGACACAAGTGGCTGTGTGGCTTGCAGTGCCCGACCAGAGGGAGGGAGGTTGGCTGGCTGCTGAGGCGCAGCAGGTGTCAGCCCTTCGGGAAGTGCCCGTGGATGCTTCGGGAATGGGGCCCGCCAACTCAGAACCCCCGTTCCCTGTGGCTGCAGCCGGCCAGGGGGCTCCAGGGTCGGGTGCGCCGCGGGCCTGGGGGGCTTCTTGCCTGTGTGCAGGGCTTCTACGCACAAGGTGGCACCTCATCCCGGCCCAAGGGTGGTGGCAGGAACCCAGGTGGCGCTCGGGGACTCAGCAGGGCCTGCCCCCGGGGCCTGCCCGCAACACCTGATTGCCCGCGGGCGTGTCCGTCCACCCTCAAAAAGTTCTGCTGGGACAGCCCTGACCGAGCTCCGAGCTCCTCGCCCTTGGACCGCCCCAGTGGGCTTCAGGAGTGGGTGTGTGCCAGCAGCAGCCCTCCCCACTCACCCACCGTGCGTCGGCCCCGCCCGACAAGCCCCTAGGGCCGGCGGGGCTTCCCGGGGGGCCTATTTGCAACGCCGGGAAGCGCGGGGCAGTTCGTGTGTGCGGCCCGGGGACACCCGCAGGTGTGTGTGCTCCCCCCGTGGCCGGCCGAGGCGGCTAGCCAGCACCAGGGGGCTGTTGGCAGCGCCCCTGGGCAGCCTCCTAGAGCCAGGGGTCTGGCAGGCTCCGGGGCCAAATGGACTACGGAAGCCGAGAGGGGCCCGTCCGCGCCAAAACCCAAAACGCGCTGCGGCCTCCAGGGAGGGACACAGGGGACACAAGTGGCTGTGTGGCTTGCAGTGCCCGACCAGAGGGAGGGAGGTTGGCTGGCTGCTGAGGCGCAGCAGGTGTCAGCCCTTCGGGAAGTGCCCGTGGATGCTTCGGGAATGGGGCCCGCCAACTCAGAACCCCCGTTCCCTGTGGCTGCATCCGGCCAGGGGGCTCCAGGGTCGGGTGCGCCGCGGGCCTGGGGGGCTTCTTGCCTGTGTGCAGGGCTTCTACGCACAAGGTGGCACCTCATCCCGGCCCAAGGGTGGTGGCAGGAACCCAGGTGGCGCTCGGGGACTCAGCAGGGCCTGCCCCCGGGGCCTGCCCGCAACACCTGATTGCCCGCGGGCGTGTCCGTCCACCCTCAAAAAGTTCTGCTGGGACAGCCCTGACCGAGCTCCGAGCTCCTCGCCCTTGGACCGCCCCAGTGGGCTTCAGGAGTGGGTGTGTGCCAGCAGCAGCCCTCCCCACTCACCCACCGTGCGTCGGCCCCGCCCGACAAGCCCCTAGGGCCGGCGGGGCTTCCCGGGGGACCTATTTGCAACGCCGGGAAGCGCGGGGCAGTTCGTGTGTGAGGCCCGGGGACACCCGCAGGTGTGTGTGCTCCCCCCGTGGCCGGCCGAGGCGGCTAGCCAGCACCTGGGGGCTGTTGGCAGCGCCCCTGGGCAGCCTCCTAGAGCCAGGGGTCTGGCAGGCTCCGGGGCCAAATGGATTACGGAAGCCGAGAGGGGCCCGTCCGCGCCAAAACCCAAAACGCGCTGCGGCCTCCAGGGAGGGACACAGGGGACACAAGTGGCTGTGTGGCTTGCAGTGCCCGACCAGAGGGAGGGAGGTTGGCTGGCTGCTGAGGCGCAGCAGGTGTCAGCCCTTCGGGAAGTGCCCGTGGATGCTTCGGGAATGGGGCCCGCCAACTCAGAACCCCCGTTCCCTGTGGCTGCAGCCGGCCAGGGGGCTCCAGGGTCGGGTGCGCCGCGGGCCTGGGGGGCTTCTTGCCTGTGTGCAGGGCTTCTACGCACAAGGTGGCACCTCATCCCGGCCCAAGGGTGGTGGCAGGAACCCAGGTGGCGCTCGGGGACTCAGCAGGGCCTGCCCCCGGGGCCTGCCCGCAACACCTGATTGCCCGCGGGCGTGTCCGTCCACCCTCAAAAAGTTCTGCTGGGACAGCCCTGACCGAGCTCCGAGCTCCTCGCCCTTGGACCGCCCCAGTGGGCTTCAGGAGTGGGTGTGTGCCAGCAGCAGCCCTCCCCACTCACCCACCGTGCGTCGGCCCCGCCCGACAAGCCCCTAGGGCCGGCGGGGCTTCCCGGGGGACCTATTTGCAACGCCGGGAAGCGCGGGGCAGTTCGTGTGTGCGGCCCGGGGACACCCGCAGGTGTGTGTGCTCCCCCCGTGGCCGGCCGAGGCGGCTAGCCAGCACCTGGGGGCTGTTGGCAGCGCCCCTGGGCAGCCTCCTAGAGCCAGGGGTCTGGCAGGCTCCGGGGCCAAATGGACTACGGAAGCCGAGAGGGGCCCGTCCGCGCCAAAACCCAAAACGCGCTGCGGCCTCCAGGGAGGGACACAGGGGACACAAGTGGCTGTGTGGCTTGCAGTGCCCGACCAGAGGGAGGGAGGTTGGCTGGCTGCTGAGGCGCAGCAGGTGTCAGCCCTTCGGGAAGTGCCCGTGGATGCTTCGGGAATGGGGCCCGCCAACTCAGAACCCCCGTTCCCTGTGGCTGCAGCCGGCCAGGGGGCTCCAGGGTCGGGTGCGCCGCGGGCCTGGGGGGCTTCTTGCCTGTGTGCAGGGCTTCTACGCACAAGGTGGCACCTCATCCCGGCCCAAGGGTGGTGGCAGGAACCCAGGTGGCGCTCGGGGACTCAGCAGGGCCTGCCCCCGGGGCCTGCCCGCAACACCTGATTGCCCGCGGGCGTGTCCGTCCACCCTCAAAAAGTTCTGCTGGGACAGCCCTGACCGAGCTCCGAGCTCCTCGCCCTTGGACCGCCCCAGTGGGCTTCAGGAGTGGGTGTGTGCCAGCAGCAGCCCTCCCCACTCACCCACCGTGCGTCGGCCCCGCCCGACAAGCCCCTAGGGCCGGCGGGGCTTCCCGGGGGACCTATTTGCAACGCCGGGAAGCGCGGGGCAGTCCGTGTGTGCGGCCCGGGGACACCCGCAGGTGTGTGTGCTCCCCCCGTGGCCGGCCGAGGCGGCTAGCCAGCACCTGGGGGCTGTTGGCAGCGCCCCTGGGCAGCCTCCTAGAGCCAGGGGTCTGGCAGGCTCCGGGGCCAAATGGACTACGGAAGCCGAGAGGGGCCCGTCCGCGCCAAAACCCAAAACGCGCTGCGGCCTCCAGGGAGGGACACAGGGGACACAAGTGGCTGTGTGGCTTGCAGTGCCCGACCAGAGGGAGGGAGGTTGGCTGGCTGCTGAGGCGCAGCAGGTGTCAGCCCTTCGGGAAGTGCCCGTGGATGCTTCGGGAATGGGGCCCGCCAACTCAGAACCCCCGTTCCCTGTGGCTGCAGCCGGCCAGGGGGCTCCAGGGTTGGGTGCGCCGCGGGCCTGGGGGGCTTCTTGCCTGTGTGCAGGGCTTCTACGCACAAGGTGGCACCTCATCCCGGCCCAAGGGTGGTGGCAGGAACCCAGGTGGCGCTCGGGGACTCAGCAGGGCCTGCCCCCGGGGCCTGCCCGCAACACCTGATTGCCCGCGGGCGTGTCCGTCCACCCTCAAAAAGTTCTGCTGGGACAGCCCTGACCGAGCTCCGAGCTCCTCGCCCTTGGACCGCCCCAGTGGGCTTCAGGAGTGGGTGTGTGCCAGCAGCAGCCCTCCCCACTCACCCACCGTGCGTCGGCCCCGCCCGACAAGCCCCTAGGGCCGGCGGGGCTTCCCGGGGGACCTATTTGCAACGCCGGGAAGCGCGGGGCAGTTCGTGTGTGCGGCCCGGGGACACCCGCAGGTGTGTGTGCTCCCCCCGTGGCCGGCCGAGGCGGCTAGCCAGCACCTGGGGGCTGTTGGCAGCGCCCCTGGGCAGCCTCCTAGAGCCAGGGGTCTGGCAGGCTCCGGGGCCAAATGGACTACGGAAGCCGAGAGGGGCCCGTCCGCGCCAAAACCCAAAACGCGCTGCGGCCTCCAGGGAGGGACACAGGGGACACAAGTGGCTGTGTGGCTTGCAGTGCCCGACCAGAGGGAGGGAGGTTGGCTGGCTGCTGAGGCGCAGCAGGTGTCAGCCCTTCGGGAAGTGCCCGTGGATGCTTCGGGAATGGGGCCCGCCAACTCAGAACCCCCGTTCCCTGTGGCTGCAGCCGGCCAGGGGGCTCCAGGGTCGGGTGCGCCGCGGGCCTGGGGGGCTTCTTGCCTGTGTGCAGGGCTTCTACGCACAAGGTGGCACCTCATCCCGGCCCAAGGGTGGTGGCAGGAACCCAGGTGGCGCTCGGGGACTCAGCAGGGCCTGCCCCCGGGGCCTGCCCGCAACACCTGATTGCCCGCGGGCGTGTCCGTCCACCCTCAAAAAGTTCTGCTGGGACAGCCCTGACCGAGCTCCGAGCTCCTCGCCCTTGGACCGCCCCAGTGGGCTTCAGGAGTGGGTGTGTGCCAGCAGCAGCCCTCCCCACTCACCCACCGTGCGTCGGCCCCGCCCGACAAGCCCCTAGGGCCGGCGGGGCTTCCCGGGGGACCTATTTGCAACGCCGGGAAGCGCGGGGCAGTTCGTGTGTGCGGCCCGGGGACACCCGCAGGTGTGTGTGCTCCCCCCGTGGCCGGCCGAGGCGGCTAGCCAGCACCTGGGGGCTGTTGGCAGCGCCCCTGGGCAGCCTCCTAGAGCCAGGGGTCTGGCAGGCTCCGGGGCCAAATGGACTACGGAAGCCGAGAGGGGCCCGTCCGCGCCAAAACCCAAAACGCGCTGCGGCCTCCAGGGAGGGACACAGGGGACACAAGTGGCTGTGTGGCTTGCAGTGCCCGACCAGAGGGAGGGAGGTTGGCTGGCTGCTGAGGCGCAGCAGGTGTCAGCCCTTCGGGAAGTGCCCGTGGATGCTTCGGGAATGGGGCCCGCCAACTCAGAACCCCCGTTCCCTGTGGCTGCAGCCGGCCAGGGGGCTCCAGGGTCGGGTGCGCCGCGGGCCTGGGGGGCTTCTTGCCTGTGTGCAGGGCTTCTACGCACAAGGTGGCACCTCATCCCGGCCCAAGGGTGGTGGCAGGAACCCAGGTGGCGCTCGGGGACTCAGCAGGGCCTGCCCCCGGGGCCTGCCCGCAACACCTGATTGCCCGCGGGCGTGTCCGTCCACCCTCAAAAAGTTCTGCTGGGACAGCCCTGACCGAGCTCCGAGCTCCTCGCCCTTGGACCGCCCCAGTGGGCTTCAGGAGTGGGTGTGTGCCAGCAGCAGCCCTCCCCACTCACCCACCGTGCGTCGGCCCCGCCCGACAAGCCCCTAGGGCCGGCGGGGCTTCCCGGGGGACCTATTTGCAACGCCGGGAAGCGCGGGGCAGTCCGTGTGTGCGGCCCGGGGACACCCGCAGGTGTGTGTGCTCCCCCCGTGGCCGGCCGAGGCGGCTAGCCAGCACCTGGGGGCTGTTGGCAGCGCCCCTGGGCAGCCTCCTAGAGCCAGGGGTCTGGCAGGCTCCGGGGCCAAATGGACTACGGAAGCCGAGAGGGGCCCGTCCGCGCCAAAACCCAAAACGCGCTGCGGCCTCCAGGGAGGGACACAGGGGACACAAGTGGCTGTGTGGCTTGCAGTGCCCGACCAGAGGGAGGGAGGTTGGCTGGCTGCTGAGGCGCAGCAGGTGTCAGCCCTTCGGGAAGTGCCCGTGGATGCTTCGGGAATGGGGCCCGCCAACTCAGAACCCCCGTTCCCTGTGGCTGCAGCCGGCCAGGGGGCTCCAGGGTTGGGTGCGCCGCGGGCCTGGGGGGCTTCTTGCCTGTGTGCAGGGCTTCTACGCACAAGGTGGCACCTCATCCCGGCCCAAGGGTGGTGGCAGGAACCCAGGTGGCGCTCGGGGACTCAGCAGGGCCTGCCCCCGGGGCCTGCCCGCAACACCTGATTGCCCGCGGGCGTGTCCGTCCACCCTCAAAAAGTTCTGCTGGGACAGCCCTGACCGAGCTCCGAGCTCCTCGCCCTTGGACCGCCCCAGTGGGCTTCAGGAGTGGGTGTGTGCCAGCAGCAGCCCTCCCCACTCACCCACCGTGCGTCGGCCCCGCCCGACAAGCCCCTAGGGCCGGCGGGGCTTCCCGGGGGACCTATTTGCAACGCCGGGAAGCGCGGGGCAGTTCGTGTGTGCGGCCCGGGGACACCCGCAGGTGTGTGTGCTCCCCCCGTGGCCGGCCGAGGCGGCTAGCCAGCACCTGGGGGCTGTTGGCAGCGCCCCTGGGCAGCCTCCTAGAGCCAGGGGTCTGGCAGGCTCCGGGGCCAAATGGACTACGGAAGCCGAGAGGGGCCCGTCCGCGCCAAAACCCAAAACGCGCTGCGGCCTCCAGGGAGGGACACAGGGGACACAAGTGGCTGTGTGGCTTGCAGTGCCCGACCAGAGGGAGGGAGGTTGGCTGGCTGCTGAGGCGCAGCAGGTGTCAGCCCTTCGGGAAGTGCCCGTGGATGCTTCGGGAATGGGGCCCGCCAACTCAGAACCCCCGTTCCGTGTGGCTGCAGCCGGCCAGGGGGCTCCAGGGTGGGGTGCGCCGCGGGCCTGGGGGGCTTCTTGCCTGTGTGCAGGGCTTCTACGCACAAGGTGGCACCTCATCCCGGCCCAAGGGTGGTGGCAGGAACCCAGGTGGCGCTCGGGGACTCAGCAGGGCCTGCCCCCGGGGCCTGCCCGCAACACCTGATTGCCCGCGGGCGTGTCCGTCCACCCTCAAAAAGTTCTGCTGGGACAGCCCTGACCGAGCTCCGAGCTCCTCGCCCTTGGACCGCCCCAGTGGGCTTCAGGAGTGGGTGTGTGCCAGCAGCAGCCCTCCCCACTCACCCACCGTGCGTCGGCCCCGCCCGACAAGCCCCTAGGGCCGGCGGGGCTTCCCGGGGGACCTATTTGCAACGCCGGGAAGCGCGGGGCAGTCCGTGTGTGCGGCCCGGGGACACCCGCAGGTGTGTGTGCTCCCCCCGTGGCCGGCCGAGGCGGCTAGCCAGCACCTGGGGGCTGTTGGCAGCGCCCCTGGGCAGCCTCCTAGAGCCAGGGGTCTGGCAGGCTCCGGGGCCAAATGGACTACGGAAGCCGAGAGGGGCCCGTCCGCGCCAAAACCCAAAACGCGCTGCGGCCTCCAGGGAGGGACACAGGGGACACAAGTGGCTGTGTGGCTTGCAGTGCCCGACCAGAGGGAGGGAGGTTGGCTGGCTGCTGAGGCGCAGCAGGTGTCAGCCCTTCGGGAAGTGCCCGTGGATGCTTCGGGAATGGGGCCCGCCAACTCAGAACCCCCGTTCCCTGTGGCTGCAGCCGGCCAGGGGGCTCCAGGGTCGGGTGCGCCGCGGGCCTGGGGGGCTTCTTGCCTGTGTGCAGGGCTTCTACGCACAAGGTGGCACCTCATCCCGGCCCAAGGGTGGTGGCAGGAACCCAGGTGGCGCTCGGGGACTCAGCAGGGCCTGCCCCCGGGGCCTGCCCGCAACACCTGATTGCCCGCGGGCGTGTCCGTCCACCCTCAAAAAGTTCTGCTGGGACAGCCCTGACCGAGCTCCGAGCTCCTCGCCCTTGGACCGCCCCAGTGGGCTTCAGGAGTGGGTGTGTGCCAGCAGCAGCCCTCCCCACTCACCCACCGTGCGTCGGCCCCGCCCGACAAGCCCCTAGGGCCGGCGGGGCTTCCCGGGGGACCTATTTGCAACGCCGGGAAGCGCGGGGCAGTTCGTGTGTGCGGCCCGGGGACACCCGCAGGTGTGTGTGCTCCCCCCGTGGCCGGCCGAGGCGGCTAGCCAGCACCTGGGGGCTGTTGGCAGCGCCCCTGGGCAGCCTCCTAGAGCCAGGGGTCTGGCAGGCTCCGGGGGCAAATGGACTACGGAAGCCGAGAGGGGCCCGTCCGCGCCAAAACCCAAAACGCGCTGCGGCCTCCAGGGAGGGACACAGGGGACACAAGTGGCTGTGTGGCTTGCAGTGCCCGACCAGAGGGAGGGAGGTTGGCTGGCTGCTGAGGCGCAGCAGGTGTCAGCCCTTCGGGAAGTGCCCGTGGATGCTTCGGGAATGGGGCCCGCCAACTCAGAACCCCCGTTCCCTGTGGCTGCAGCCGGCCAGGGGGCTCCAGGGTGGGGTGCGCCGCGGGCCTGGGGGGCTTCTTGCCTGTGTGCAGGGCTTCTACGCACAAGGTGGCACCTCATCCCGGCCCAAGGGTGGTGGCAGGAACCCAGGTGGCGCTCGGGGACTCAGCAGGGCCTGCCCCCGGGGCCTGCCCGCAACACCTGATTGCGATTGCCCGCGGGCGTGTCCGTCCACCCTCAAAAAGTTCTGCTGGGACAGCCCTGACCGAGCTCCGAGCTCATCGCCCTTTGACCGCCCCAGTGGGCTTCAGGAGTGGGTGTGTGCCAGCAGCAGCCCTCCCCACTCACCCACCGTGCATCGGCCCCGCCCGACAAGCCCCTAGGGCCGGCGGGGCTTCCCGGGGGACCTATTTGCAACGCCGGGAAGCGCGGGGCAGTCCGTGTGTGCGGCCCGGGGACACCCGCAGGTGTGTGTGCTCCCCCCGTGGCCGGCCGAGGCGGCTAGCCAGCACCTGGGGGCTGTTGGCAGCGCCCCTGGGCAGCCTCCTAGAGCCAGGGGTCTGGCAGGCTCCGGGGCCAAATGGACTACGGAAGCCGAGAGGGGCCCGTCCGCGCCAAAACCCAAAACGCGCTGCGGCCTCCAGGGAGGGACACAGGGGACACAAGTGGCTGTGTGGCTTGCAGTGCCCGACCAGAGGGAGGGAGGTTGGCTGGCTGCTGAGGCGCAGCAGGTGTCAGCCCTTCGGGAAGTGCCCGTGGATGCTTCGGGAATGGGGCCCGCCAACTCAGAACCCCCGTTCCCTGTGGCTGCAGCCGGCCAGGGGGCTCCAGGGTCGGGTGCGCCGCGGGCCTGGGGGGCTTCTTGCCTGTGTGCAGGGCTTCTACGCACAAGGTGGCACCTCATCCCGGCCCAAGGGTGGTGGCAGGAACCCAGGTGGCGCTCGGGGACTCAGCAGGGCCTGCCCCCGGGGCCTGCCCGCAACACCTGATTGCCCGCGGGCGTGTCCGTCCACCCTCAAAAAGTTCTGCTGGGACAGCCCTGACCGAGCTCCGAGCTCCTCGCCCTTGGACCGCCCCAGTGGGCTTCAGGAGTGGGTGTGTGCCAGCAGCAGCCCTCCCCACTCACCCACCGTGCGTCGGCCCCGCCCGACAAGCCCCTAGGGCCGGCGGGGCTTCCCGGGGGACCTATTTGCAACGCCGGGAAGCGCGGGGCAGTTCGTGTGTGAGGCCCGGGGACACCCGCAGGTGTGTGTGCTCCCCCCGTGGCCGGCCGAGGCGGCTAGCCAGCACCTGGGGGCTGTTGGCAGCGCCCCTGGGCAGCCTCCTAGAGCCAGGGGTCTGGCAGGCTCCGGGGCCAAATGGACTACGGAAGCCGAGAGGGGCCCATCCGCGCCAAAACCCAAAACGCGCTGCGGCCTCCAGGGAGGGACACAGGGGACACAAGTGGCTGTGTGGCTTGCAGTGCCCGACCAGAGGGAGGGAGGTTGGCTGGCTGCTGAGGCGCAGCAGGTGTCAGCCCTTCGGGAAGTGCCCGTGGATACTTCGGGAATGGGGCCCGCCAACTCAGAACCCCCGTTCCCTGTGGCTGCAGCCGGCCAGGGGGCTCCAGGGTCGGGTGCGCCGCGGGCCTGGGGGGCTTCTTGCCTGTGTGCAGGGCTTCTACGCACAAGGTGGCACCTCATCCCGGCCCAAGGGTGGTGGCAGGAACCCAGGTGGCGCTCGGGGACTCAGCAGGGCCTGCCCCCGGGGCCTGCCCGCAACACCTGATTGCGATTGCCCGCGGGCGTGTCCGTCCACCCTCAAAAAGTTCTGCTGGGACAGCCCTGACCGAGCTCCGAGCTCATCGCCCTTTGACCGCCCCAGTGGGCTTCAGGAGTGGGTGTGTGCCAGCAGCAGCCCTCCCCACTCACCCACCGTGCATCGGCCCCGCCCGACAAGCCCCTAGGGCCGGCGGGGCTTCCCGGGGGACCTATTTGCAACGCCGGGAAGCGCGGGGCAGTTCGTGTGTGCGGCCCGGGGACACCCGCAGGTGTGTGTGCTCCCCCCGTGGCCGGCCGAGGCGGCTAGCCAGCACCTGGGGGCTGTTGGCAGCGCCCCTGGGCAGCCTCCTAGAGCCAGGGGTCTGGCAGGCTCTGGGGCCAAATGGACTACGGAAGCCGAGAGGGGCCCGTCCGCGCCAAAACCCAAAACGCGCTGCGGCCTCCAGGGAGGGACACAGGGGACACAAGTGGCTGTGTGGCTTGCAGTGCCCGACCAGAGGGAGGGAGGTTGGCTGGCTGCTGAGGCGCAGCAGGTGTCAGCCCTTCGGGAAGTGCCCGTGGATGCTTCGGGAATGGGGCCCGCCAACTCAGAACCCCCGTTCCCTGTGGCTGCAGCCGGCCAGGGGGCTCCAGGGTCGGGTGCGCCGCGGGCCTGGGGGGCTTCTTGCCTGTGTGCAGGGCTTCTACGCACAAGGTGGCACCTCATCCCGGCCCAAGGGTGGTGGCAGGAACCCAGGTGGCGCTCGGGGACTCAGCAGGGCCTGCCCCCGGGGCCTGCCCGCAACACCTGATTGCCCGCGGGCGTGTCCGTCCACCCTCAAAAAGTTCTGCTGGGACAGCCCTGACCGAGCTCCGAGCTCCTCGCCCTTGGACCGCCCCAGTGGGCTTCAGGAGTGGGTGTGTGCCAGCAGCAGCCCTCCCCACTCACCCACCGTGCGTCGGCCCCGCCCGACAAGCCCCTAGGGCCGGCGGGGCTTCCCGGGGGACCTATTTGCAATGCCGGGAAGCGCGGGGCAGTTCGTGTGTGCGGCCCGGGGACACCCGCAGGTGTGTGTGCTCCCCCCGTGGCCGGCCGAGGCGGCTAGCCAGCACCTGGGGGCTGTTGGCAGCGCCCCTGGGCAGCCTCCTAGAGCCAGGGGTCTGGCAGGCTCCGGGGCCAAATGGACTACGGAAGCCGAGAGGGGCCCGTCCGCGCCAAAACCCAAAACGCGCTGCGGCCTCCAGGGAGGGACACAGGGGACACAAGTGGCTGTGTGGCTTGCAGTGCCCGACCAGAGGGAGGGAGGTTGGCTGGCTGCTGAGGCGCAGCAGGTGTCAGCCCGTCGGGAAGTGCCCGTGGATGCTTCGGGAATGGGGCCTGACAACTCAGAACCCCCGTTCCCTGTGGCTGCAGCCGGCCAGGGGGCTCCAGGGTCGGGTGCGCCGCGGGCCTGGGGGGCTTCTTGCCTGTGTGCAGGGCTTCTACGCACAAGGTGGCACCTCATCCCGGCCCAAGGGTGGTGGCAGGAACCCAGGTGGCGCTCGGGGACTCAGCAGGGCCTGCCCCCGGGGCCTGCCCGCAACACCTGATGGCCCGCGGGCGTGTCCGTCCACCCTCAAAAAGTTCTGCTGGGACAGCCCTGACCGAGCTCCGAGCTCCTCGCCCTTGGACCGCCCCAGTGGGCTTCAGGAGTGGGTGTGTGCCAGCAGCAGCCCTCCCCACTCACCCACCGTGCGTCGGCCCCGCCCGACAAGCCCCTAGGGCCGGCGGGGCTTCCCGGGGGACCTATTTGCAACGCCGGGAAGCACGGGGCAGTTCGTGTGTGCGGCCCGGGGACACCCGCAGGTGTGTGTGCTCCCCCCGTGGCCGGCCGAGGCGGCTAGCCAGCACCTGGGGGCTGTTGGCAGCGCCCCTGGGCAGCCTCCTAGAGCCAGGGGTCTGGCAGGCTCCGGGGCCAAATGGACTACGGAAGCCGAGAGGGGCCCGTCCGCGCCAAAACCCAAAACGCGCTGCGGCCTCCAGGGAGGGACACAGGGGACACAAGTGGCTGTGTGGCTTGCAGTGCCCGACCAGAGGGAGGGAGGTTGGCTGGCTGCTGAGGCGCAGCAGGTTTCAGCCCTTCGGGAAGTGCCCGTGGATGCTTCGGGAATGGGGCCCGCCAACTCAGAACCCCCGTTCCCTGTGGCTGCAGCCGGCCAGGGGGCTCCAGGGTCGGGTGCGCCGCGGGCCTGGGGGGCTTCTTGCCTCTGTGCAGGGCTTCTACGCACAAGGTGGCACCTCATCCCGGCCCAAGGGTGGTGGCAGGAACCCAGGTGGCGCTCGGGGACTCAGCAGGGCCTGCCCCCGGGGCCTGCCCGCAACACCTGATTGCCCGCGGGCGTGTCCGTCCACCCTCAAAAAGTTCTGCTGGGACAGCCCTGACCGAGCTCCGAGCTCCTCGCCCTTGGACCGCCCCAGTGGGCTTCAGGAGTGGGTGTGTGCCAGCAGCAGCCCTCCCCACTCACCCACCGTGCGTCGGCCCCGCCCGACAAGCCCCTAGGGCCGGCGGGGCTTCCCGGGGGACCTATTTGCAACGCCGGGAAGCGCGGGGCAGTTCGTGTGTGAGGCCCGGGGACACCCGCAGGTGTGTGTGCTCCCCCCGTGGCCGGCCGAGGCGGCTAGCCAGCACCTGGGGGCTGTTGGCAGCGCCCCTGGGCAGCCTCCTAGAGCCAGGGGTCTGGCAGGCTCCGGGGCCAAATGGACTACGGAAGCCGAGAGGGGCCCGTCCGCGCCAAAACCCAAAACGCGCTGCGGCCTCCAGGGAGGGACACAGGGGACACAAGTGGCTGTGTGGCTTGCAGTGCCCGACCAGAGGGAGGGAGGTTGGCTGGCTGCTGAGGCGCAGCAGGTGTCAGCCCTTCGGGAAGTGCCCGTGGATGCTTCGGGAATGGGGCCCGCCAACTCAGAACCCCCGTTCCCTGTGGCTGCAGCCGGCCAGGGGGCTCCAGGGTCGGGTGCGCCGCGGGCCTGGGGGGCTTCTTGCCTGTGTGCAGGGCTTCTACGCACAAGGTGGCACCTCATCCCGGCCCAAGGGTGGTGGCAGGAACCCAGGTGGCGCTCGGGGACTCAGCAGGGCCTGCCCCCGGGGCCTGCCCGCAACACCTGATTGCCCGCGGGCGTGTCCGTCCACCCTCAAAAAGTTCTGCTGGGACAGCCCTGACCGAGCTCCGAGCTCCTCGCCCTTGGACCGCCCCAGTGGGCTTCAGGAGTAGGTGTGTGCCAGCAGCAGCCCTCCCCACTCACCCACCGTGCGTCGGCCCCGCCCGACAAGCCCCTAGGGCCGGCGGGGCTTCCCGGGGGACCTATTTGCAACGCCGGGAAGCGCGGGGCAGTTCGTGTGTGCGGCCCGGGGACACCCGCAGGTGTGTGTGCTCCCCCCGTGGCCGGCCGAGGCGGCTAGCCAGCACCTGGGGGCTGTTGGCAGCGCCCCTGGGCAGCCTCCTAGAGCCAGGGGTCTGGCAGGCTCCGGGGCCAAATGGACTACGGAAGCCGAGAGGGGCCCGTCCGCGCCAAAACCCAAAACGCGCTGCGGCCTCCAGGGAGGGACACAGGGGACACAAGTGGCTGTGTGGCTTGCAGTGCCCGACCAGAGGGAGGGAGGTTGGCTGGCTGCTGAGGCGCAGCAGGTGTCAGCCCTTCGGGAAGTGCCCGTGGATGCTTCGGGAATGGGGCCCGCCAACTCAGAACCCCCGTTCCCTGTGGCTGCAGCCGGCCAGGGGGCTCCAGGGTCGGGTGCGCCGCGGGCCTGGGGGGCTTCTTGCCTGTGTGCAGGGCTTCTACGCACAAGGTGGCACCTCATCCCGGCCCAAGGGTGGTGGCAGGAACCCAGGTGGCGCTCGGGGACTCAGCAGGGCCTGCCCCCGGGGCCTGCCCGCAACACCTGATTGCCCGCAGGCGTGTCCGTCCACCCTCAAAAAGTTCTGCTGGGACAGCCCTGACCGAGCTCCGAGCTCCTCGCCCTTGGACCGCCCCAGTGGGCTTCAGGAGTGGGTGTGTGCCAGCAGCAGCCCTCCCCACTCACCCACCGTGCGTCGGCCCCGCCCGACAAGCCCCTAGGGCCGGCGGGGCTTCCCGGGGGACCTATTTGCAACGCCGGGAAGCGCGGGGCAGTTCGTGTGTGCGGCCCGGGGACACCCGCAGGTGTGTGTGCTCCCCCCGTGGCCGGCCGAGGCGGCTAGCCAGCACCTGGGGGCTGTTGGCAGCGCCCCTGGGCAGCCTCCTAGAGCCAGGGGTCTGGCAGGCTCCGGGGCCAAATGGACTACGGAAGCCGAGAGGGGCCCGTCCGCGCCAAAACCCAAAACGCGCTGCGGCCTCCAGGGAGGGACACAGGGGACACAAGTGGCTGTGTGGCTTGCAGTGCCCGACCAGAGGGAGGGAGGTTGGCTGGCTGCTGAGGCGCAGCAGGTGTCAGCCCTTCGGGAAGTGCCCGTGGATGCTTCGGGAATGGGGCCCGCCAACTCAGAACCCCCGTTCCCTGTGGCTGCAGCCGGCCAGGGGGCTCCAGGGTCGGGTGCGCCGCGGGCCTGGGGGGCTTCTTGCCTGTGTGCAGGGCTTCTACGCACAAGGTGGCACCTCATCCCGGCCCAAGGGTGGTGGCAGGAACCCAGGTGGCGCTCGGGGACTCAGCAGGGCCTGCCCCCGGGGCCTGCCCGCAACACCTGATTGCGATTGCCCGCGGGCGTGTCCGTCCACCCTCAAAAAGTTCTGCTGGGACAGCCCTGACCGAGCTCCGAGCTCATCGCCCTTTGACCGCCCCAGTGGGCTTCAGGAGTGGGTGTGTGCCAGCAGCAGCCCTCCCCACTCACCCACCGTGCATCGGCCCCGCCCGACAAGCCCCTAGGGCCGGCGGGGCTTCCCGGGGGACCTATTTGCAACGCCGGGAAGCGCGGGGCAGTTCGTGTGTGCGGCCCGGGGACACCCGCAGGTGTGTGTGCTCCCCCCGTGGCCGGCCGAGGCGGCTAGCCAGCACCTGGGGGCTGTTGGCAGCGCCCCTGGGCAGCCTCCTAGAGCCAGGGGTCTGGCAGGCTCCGGGGCCAAATGGACTACGGAAGCCGAGAGGGGCCCGTCCGCGCCAAAACCCAAAACGCGCTGCGGCCTCCAGGGAGGGACACAGGGGACACAAGTGGCTGTGTGGCTTGCAGTGCCCGACCAGAGGGAGGGAGGTTGGCTGGCTGCTGAGGCGCAGCAGGTGTCAGCCCTTCGGGAAGTGCCCGTGGATGCTTCGGGAATGGGGCCCGCCAACTCAGAACCCCCGTTCCCTGTGGCTGCAGCCGGCCAGGGGGCTCCAGGGTCGGGTGCGCCGCGGGCCTGGGGGGCTTCTTGCCTGTGTGCAGGGCTTCTACGCACAAGGTGGCACCTCATCCCGGCCCAAGGGTGGTGGCAGGAACCCAGGTGGCGCTCGGGGACTCAGCAGGGCCTGCCCCCGGGGCCTGCCCGCAACACCTGATTGCCCGCGGGCGTGTCCGTCCACCCTCAAAAAGTTCTGCTGGGACAGCCCTGACCGAGCTCCGAGCTCCTCGCCCTTGGACCGCCCCAGTGGGCTTCAGGAGTGGGTGTGTGCCAGCAGCAGCCCTCCCCACTCACCCACCGTGCGTCGGCCCCGCCCGACAAGCCCCTAGGGCCGGCGGGGCTTCCCGGGGGACCTATTTGCAATGCCGGGAAGCGCGGGGCAGTTCGTGTGTGCGGCCCGGGGACACCCGCAGGTGTGTGTGCTCCCCCCGTGGCCGGCCGAGGCGGCTAGCCAGCACCTGGGGGCTGTTGGCAGCGCCCCTGGGCAGCCTCCTAGAGCCAGGGGTCTGGCAGGCTCCGGGGCCAAATGGACTACGGAAGCCGAGAGGGGCCCGTCCGCGCCAAAACCCAAAACGCGCTGCGGCCTCCAGGGAGGGACACAGGGGACACAAGTGGCTGTGTGGCTTGCAGTGCCCGACCAGAGGGAGGGAGGTTGGCTGGCTGCTGAGGCGCAGCAGGTGTCAGCCCTTCGGGAAGTGCCCGTGGATGCTTCGGGAATGGGGCCCGCCAACTCAGAACCCCCGTTCCCTGTGGCTGCATCCGGCCAGGGGGCTCCAGGGTCGGGTGCGCCGCGGGCCTGGGGGGCTTCTTGCCTGTGTGCAGGGCTTCTACGCACAAGGTGGCACCTCATCCCGGCCCAAGGGTGGTGGCAGGAACCCAGGTGGCGCTCGGGGACTCAGCAGGGCCTGCCCCCGGGGCCTGCCCGCAACACCTGATGGCCCGCGGGCGTGTCCGTCCACCCTCAAAAAGTTCTGCTGGGACAGCCCTGACCGAGCTCCGAGCTCCTCGCCCTTGGACCGCCCCAGTGGGCTTCAGGAGTGGGTGTGTGCCAGCAGCAGCCCTCCCCACTCACCCACCGTGCGTCGGCCCCGCCCGACAAGCCCCTAGGGCCGGCGGGGCTTCCCGGGGGACCTATTTGCAACGCCGGGAAGCGCGGGGCAGTTCGTGTGTGCGGCCCGGGGACACCCGCAGGTGTGTGTGCTCCCCCCGTGGCCGGCCGAGGCGGCTAGCCAGCACCTGGGGGCTGTTGGCAGCGCCCCTGGGCAGCCTCCTAGAGCCAGGGGTCTGGCAGGCTCCGGGGCCAAATGGACTACGGAAGCCGAGAGGGGCCCGTCCGCGCCAAAACCCAAAACGCGCTGCGGCCTCCAGGGAGGGACACAGGGGACACAAGTGGCTGTGTGGCTTGCAGTGCCCGACCAGAGGGAGGGAGGTTGGCTGGCTGCTGAGGCGCAGCAGGTGTCAGCCCTTCGGGAAGTGCCCGTGGATGCTTCGGGAATGGGGCCCGCCAACTC
This sequence comes from Lepus europaeus, assembly GCF_033115175.1. NCBI lineage: Eukaryota > Metazoa > Chordata > Mammalia > Lagomorpha > Leporidae > Lepus > Lepus europaeus. The sequence continues at coordinate 49,339 of NW_026909028.1, read as the reverse complement.
AGAACCCCCGTTCCCTGTGGCTGCAGCCGGCCAGGGGGCTCCAGGGTCGGGTGCGCCGCGGGCCTGGGGGGCTTCTTGCCTGTGTGCAGGGCTTCTACGCACAAGGTGGCACCTCATCCCGGCCCAAGGGTGGTGGCAGGAACCCAGGTGGCGCTCGGGGACTCAGCAGGGCCTGCCCCCGGGGCCTGCCCGCAACACCTGATTGCCCGCGGGCGTGTCCGTCCACCCTCAAAAAGTTCTGCTGGGACAGCCCTGACCGAGCTCCGAGCTCCTCGCCCTTGGACCGCCCCAGTGGGCTTCAGGAGTGGGTGTGTGCCAGCAGCAGCCCTCCCCACTCACCCACCGTGCGTCGGCCCCGCCCGACAAGCCCCTAGGTCCGGCGGGGCTTCCCGGGGGACCTACTTGCAATGCCGGGAAGCGCGGGGCAGTTCGTGTGTGCGGCCCGGGGACACCCGCAGGTGTGTGTGCTCCCCCCGTGGCCGGCCGAGGCGGCTAGCCAGCACCTGGGGGCTGTTGGCAGCGCCCCTGGGCAGCCTCCTAGAGCCAGGGGTCTGGCAGGCTCCGGGGCCAAATGGACTACGGAAGCCGAGAGGGGCCCGTCCGCGCCAAAACCCAAAACGCGCTGCGGCCTCCAGGGAGGGACACAGGGGACACAAGTGGCTGTGTGGCTTGCAGTGCCCGACCAGAGGGAGGGAGGTTGGCTGGCTGCTGAGGCGCAGCAGGTGTCAGCCCTTCGGGAAGTGCCCGTGGATGCTTCGGGAATGGGGCCCGCCAACTCAGAACCCCCGTTCCCTGTGGCTGCAGCCGGCCAGGGGGCTCCAGGGTCGGGTGCGCCGCGGGCCTGGGGGGCTTCTTGCCTGTGTGCAGGGCTTCTACGCACAAGGTGGCACCTCATCCCGGCCCAAGGGTGGTGGCAGGAACCCAGGTGGCGCTCGGGGACTCAGCAGGGCCTGCCCCCGGGGCCTGCCCGCAACACCTGATGGCCCGCGGGCGTGTCCGTCCACCCTCAAAAAGTTCTGCTGGGACAGCCCTGACCGAGCTCCGAGCTCCTCGCCCTTGGACCGCCCCAGTGGGCTTCAGGAGTGGGTGTGTGCCAGCAGCAGCCCTCCCCACTCACCCACCGTGCGTCGGCCCCGCCCGACAAGCCCCTAGGGCCGGCGGGGCTTCCCGGGGGACCTATTTGCAACGCCGGGAAGCACGGGGCAGTTCGTGTGTGCGGCCCGGGGACACCCGCAGGTGTGTGTGCTCCCCCCGTGGCCGGCCGAGGCGGCTAGCCAGCACCTGGGGGCTGTTGGCAGCGCCCCTGGGCAGCCTCCTAGAGCCAGGGGTCTGGCAGGCTCCGGGGCCAAATGGACTACGGAAGCCGAGAGGGGCCCGTCCGCGCCAAAACCCAAAACGCGCTGCGGCCTCCAGGGAGGGACACAGGGGACACAAGTGGCTGTGTGGCTTGCAGTGCCCGACCAGAGGGAGGGAGGTTGGCTGGCTGCTGAGGCGCAGCAGGTGTCAGCCCTTCGGGAAGTGCCCGTGGATGCTTCGGGAATGGGGCCCGCCAACTCAGAACCCCCGTTCCCTGTGGCTGCAGCCGGCCAGGGGGCTCCAGGGTCGGGTGCGCCGCGGGCCTGGGGGGCTTCTTGCCTGTGTGCAGGGCTTCTACGCACAAGGTGGCACCTCATCCCGGCCCAAGGGTGGTGGCAGGAACCCAGGTGGCGCTCGGGGACTCAGCAGGGCCTGCCCCCGGGGCCTGCCCGCAACACCTGATTGCCCGCGGGCGTGTCCGTCCACCCTCAAAAAGTTCTGCTGGGACAGCCCTGACCGAGCTCCGAGCTCCTCGCCCTTGGACCGCCCCAGTGGGCTTCAGGAGTGGGTGTGTGCCAGCAGCAGCCCTCCCCACTCACCCACCGTGCGTCGGCCCCGCCCGACAAGCCCCTAGGGCCGGCGGGGCTTCCCGGGGGACCTATTTGCAACGCCGGGAAGCGCGGGGCAGTTCTTGTGTGAGGCCCGGGGACACCCGCAGGTGTGTGTGCTCCCCCCGTGGCCGGCCGAGGCGGCTAGCCAGCACCTGGGGGCTGTTGGCAGCGCCCCTGGGCAGCCTCCTAGAGCCAGGGGTCTGGCAGGCTCCGGGGCCAAATGGACTACGGAAGCCGAGAGGGGCCCGTCCGCGCCAAAACCCAAAACGCGCTGCGGCCTCCAGGGAGGGACACAGGGGACACAAGTGGCTGTGTGGCTTGCAGTGCCCGACCAGAGGGAGGGAGGTTGGCTGGCTGCTGAGGCGCAGCAGGTGTCAGCCCTTCGGGAAGTGCCCGTGGATGCTTCGGGAATGGGGCCCGCCAACTCAGAACCCCCGTTCCCTGTGGCTGCAGCCGGCCAGGGGGCTCCAGGGTCGGGTGCGCCGCGGGCCTGGGGGGCTTCTTGCCTGTGTGCAGGGCTTCTACGCACAAGGTGGCACCTCATCCCGGCCCAAGGGTGGTGGCAGGAACCCAGGTGGCGCTCGGGGACTCAGCAGGGCCTGCCCCCGGGGCCTGCCCGCAACACCTGATTGCCCGCGGGCGTGTCCGTCCACCCTCAAAAAGTTCTGCTGGGACAGCCCTGACCGAGCTCCGAGCTCCTCGCCCTTGGACCGCCCCAGTGGGCTTCAGGAGTAGGTGTGTGCCAGCAGCAGCCCTCCCCACTCACCCACCGTGCGTCGGCCCCGCCCGACAAGCCCCTAGGGCCGGCGGGGCTTCCCGGGGGACCTATTTGCAACGCCGGGAAGCGCGGGGCAGTTCGTGTGTGCGGCCCGGGGACACCCGCAGGTGTGTGTGCTCCCCCCGTGGCCGGCTGAGGCGGCTAGCCAGCACCTGGGGGCTGTTGGCAGCGCCCCTGGGCAGCCTCCTAGAGCCAGGGGTCTGGCAGGCTCCGGGGCCAAATGGACTACGGAAGCCGAGAGGGGCCCGTCCGCGCCAAAACCCAAAACGCGCTGCGGCCTCCAGGGAGGGACACAGGGGACACAAGTGGCTGTGTGGCTTGCAGTGCCCGACCAGAGGGAGGGAGGTTGGCTGGCTGCTGAGGCGCAGCAGGTGTCAGCCCTTCGGGAAGTGCCCGTGGATGCTTCGGGAATGGGGCCCGCCAACTCAGAACCCCCGTTCCCTGTGGCTGCAGCCGGCCAGGGGGCTCCAGGGTCGGGTGCGCCGCGGGCCTGGGGGGCTTCTTGCCTGTGTGCAGGGCTTCTACGCACGAGGTGGCACCTCATCCCGGCCCAAGGGTGGTGGCAGGAACCCAGGTGGCGCTCGGGGACTCAGCAGGGCCTGCCCCCGGGGCCTGCCCGCAACACCTGATTGCCCGCGGGCGTGTCCGTCCACCCTCAAAAAGTTCTGCTGGGACAGCCCTGACCGAGCTCCGAGCTCCTCGCCCTTGGACCGCCCCAGTGGGCTTCAGGAGTGGGTGTGTGCCAGCAGCAGCCCTCCCCACTCACCCACCGTGCGTCGGCCCCGCCCGACAAGCCCCTAGGGCCGGCGGGGCTTCCCGGGGGACTTATTTGCAACGCCGGGAAGCGCGGGGCAGTTCGTGTGTGCGGCCCGGGGACACCCGCAGGTGTGTGTGCTCCCCCCGTGGCCGGCCGAGGCGGCTAGCCAGCACCTGGGGGCTGTTGGCAGCGCCCCTGGGCAGCCTCCTAGAGCCAGGGGTCTGGCAGGCTCCGGGGCCAAATGGACTACGGAAGCCGAGAGGGGCCCGTCCGCGCCAAAACCCAAAACGCGCTGCGGCCTCCAGGGAGGGACACAGGGGACACAAGTGGCTGTGTGGCTTGCAGTGCCCGACCAGAGGGAGGGAGGTTGGCTGGCTGCTGAGGCGCAGCAGGTGTCAGCCCTTCGGGAAGTGCCCGTGGATGCTTCGGGAATGGGGCCCGCCAACTCAGAACCCCCGTTCCCTGTGGCTGCAGCCGGCCAGGGGGCTCCAGGGTCGGGTGCGCCGCGGGCCTGGGGGGCTTCTTGCCTGTGTGCAGGGCTTCTACGCACAAGGTGGCACCTCATCCCGGCCCAAGGGTGGTGGCAGGAACCCAGGTGGCGCTCGGGGACTCAGCAGGGCCTGCCCCCGGGGCCTGCCCGCAACACCTGATTGCCCGCGGGCGTGTCCGTCCACCCTCAAAAAGTTCTGCTGGGACAGCCCTGACCGAGCTCCGAGCTCCTCGCCCTTGGACCGCCCCAGTGGGCTTCAGGAGTGGGTGTGTGCCAGCAGCAGCCCTCCCCACTCACCCACCGTGCGTCGGCCCCGCCCGACAAGCCCCTAGGGCCGGCGGGGCTTCCCGGGGGACCTATTTGCAACGCCGGGAAGCGCGGGGCAGTTCGTGTGTGCGGCCCGGGGACACCCGCAGGTGTGTGTGCTCCCCCCGTGGCCGGCCGAGGCGGCTAGCCAGCACCTGGGGGCTGTTGGCAGCGCCCCTGGGCAGCCTCCTAGAGCCAGGGGTCTGGCAGGCTCCGGGGCCAAATGGACTACGGAAGCCGAGAGGGGCCCGTCCGCGCCAAAACCCAAAACGCGCTGCGGCCTCCAGGGAGGGACACAGGGGACACAAGTGGCTGTGTGGCTTGCAGTGCCCGACCAGAGGGAGGGAGGTTGGCTGGCTGCTGAGGCGCAGCAGGTGTCAGCCCTTCGGGAAGTGCCCGTGGATGCTTCGGGAATGGGGCCCGCCAACTCAGAACCCCCGTTCCCTGTGGCTGCAGCCGGCCAGGGGGCTCCAGGGTCGGGTGCGCCGCGGGCCTGGGGGGCTTCTTGCCTGTGTGCAGGGCTTCTACGCACAAGGTGGCACCTCATCCCGGCCCAAGGGTGGTGGCAGGAACCCAGGTGGCGCTCGGGGACTCAGCAGGGCCTGCCCCCGGGGCCTGCCCGCAACACCTGATTGCCCGCGGGCGTGTCCGTCCACCCTCAAAAAGTTCTGCTGGGACAGCCCTGACCGAGCTCCGAGCTCCTCGCCCTTGGACCGCCCCAGTGGGCTTCAGGAGTAGGTGTGTGCCAGCAGCAGCCCTCCCCACTCACCCACCGTGCGTCGGCCCCGCCCGACAAGCCCCTAGGGCCGGCGGGGCTTCCCGGGGGACCTATTTGCAACGCCGGGAAGCGCGGGGCAGTTCGTGTGTGCGGCCCGGGGACACCCGCAGGTGTGTGTGCTCCCCCCGTGGCCGGCTGAGGCGGCTAGCCAGCACCTGGGGGCTGTTGGCAGCGCCCCTGGGCAGCCTCCTAGAGCCAGGGGTCTGGCAGGCTCCGGGGCCAAATGGACTACGGAAGCCGAGAGGGGCCCGTCCGCGCCAAAACCCAAAACGCGCTGCGGCCTCCAGGGAGGGACACAGGGGACACAAGTGGCTGTGTGGCTTGCAGTGCCCGACCAGAGGGAGGGAGGTTGGCTGGCTGCTGAGGCGCAGCAGGTGTCAGCCCTTCGGGAAGTGCCCGTGGATGCTTCGGGAATGGGGCCCGCCAACTCAGAACCCCCGTTCCCTGTGGCTGCAGCCGGCCAGGGGGCTCCAGGGTCGGGTGCGCCGCGGGCCTGGGGGGCTTCTTGCCTGTGTGCAGGGCTTCTACGCACGAGGTGGCACCTCATCCCGGCCCAAGGGTGGTGGCAGGAACCCAGGTGGCGCTCGGGGACTCAGCAGGGCCTGCCCCCGGGGCCTGCCCGCAACACCTGATTGCCCGCGGGCGTGTCCGTCCACCCTCAAAAAGTTCTGCTGGGACAGCCCTGACCGAGCTCCGAGCTCCTCGCCCTTGGACCGCCCCAGTGGGCTTCAGGAGTGGGTGTGTGCCAGCAGCAGCCCTCCCCACTCACCCACCGTGCGTCGGCCCCGCCCGACAAGCCCCTAGGGCCGGCGGGGCTTCCCGGGGGACCTATTTGCAACGCCGGGAAGCGCGGGGCAGTTCGTGTGTGCGGCCCGGGGACACCCGCAGGTGTGTGTGCTCCCCCCGTGGCCGGCCGAGGCGGCTAGCCAGCACCTGGGGGCTGTTGGCAGCGCCCCTGGGCAGCCTCCTAGAGCCAGGGGTCTGGCAGGCTCCGGGGCCAAATGGACTACGGAAGCCGAGAGGGGCCCGTCCGCGCCAAAACCCAAAACGCGCTGCGGCCTCCAGGGAGGGACACAGGGGACACAAGTGGCTGTGTGGCTTGCAGTGCCCGACCAGAGGGAGGGAGGTTGGCTGGCTGCTGAGGCGCAGCAGGTGTCAGCCCTTCGGGAAGTGCCCGTGGATGCTTCGGGAATGGGGCCCGCCAACTCAGAACCCCCGTTCCCTGTGGCTGCAGCCGGCCAGGGGGCTCCAGGGTCGGGTGCGCCGCGGGCCTGGGGGGCTTCTTGCCTGTGTGCAGGGCTTCTACGCACAAGGTGGCACCTCATCCCGGCCCAAGGGTGGTGGCAGGAACCCAGGTGGCGCTCGGGGACTCAGCAGGGCCTGCCCCCGGGGCCTGCCCGCAACACCTGATTGCCCGCGGGCGTGTCCGTCCACCCTCAAAAAGTTCTGCTGGGACAGCCCTGACCGAGCTCCGAGCTCCTCGCCCTTGGACCGCCCCAGTGGGCTTCAGGAGTGGGTGTGTGCCAGCAGCAGCCCTCCCCACTCACCCACCGTGCGTCGGCCCCGCCCGACAAGCCCCTAGGGCCGGCGGGGCTTCCCGGGGGACCTATTTGCAATGCCGGGAAGCGCGGGGCAGTTCGTGTGTGCGGCCCGGGGACACCCGCAGGTGTGTGTGCTCCCCCCGTGGCCGGCCGAGGCGGCTAGCCAGCACCTGGGGGCTGTTGGCAGCGCCCCTGGGCAGCCTCCTAGAGCCAGGGGTCTGGCAGGCTCCGGGGCCAAATGGACTACGGAAGCCGAGAGGGGCCCGTCCGCGCCAAAACCCAAAACGCGCTGCGGCCTCCAGGGAGGGACACAGGGGACACAAGTGGCTGTGTGGCTTGCAGTGCCCGACCAGAGGGAGGGAGGTTGGCTGGCTGCTGAGGCGCAGCAGGTGTCAGCCCTTCGGGAAGTGCCCGTGGATGCTTCGGGAATGGGGCCTGCCAACTCAGAACCCCCGTTCCCTGTGGCTGCAGCCGGCCAGGGGGCTCCAGGGTCGGGTGCGCCGCGGGCCTGGGGGGCTTCTTGCCTGTGTGCAGGGCTTCTACGCACAAGGTGGCACCTCATCCCGGCCCAAGGGTGGTGGCAGGAACCCAGGTGGCGCTCGGGGACTCAGCAGGGCCTGCCCCCGGGGCCTGCCCGCAACACCTGATTGCCCGCGGGCGTGTCCGTCCACCCTCAAAAAGTTCTGCTGGGACAGCCCTGACCGAGCTCCGAGCTCCTCGCCCTTGGACCGCCCCAGTGGGCTTCAGGAGTGGGTGTGTGCCAGCAGCAGCCCTCCCCACTCACCCACCGTGCGTCGGCCCCGCCCGACAAGCCCCTAGGGCCGGCGGGGCTTCCCGGGGGACCTATTTGCAACGCCGGGAAGCGCGGGGCAGTTCGTGTGTGCGGCCCGGGGACACCCGCAGGTGTGTGTGCTCCCCCCGTGGCCGGCCGAGGCGGCTAGCCAGCACCTGGGGGCTGTTGGCAGCGCCCCTGGGCAGCCTCCTAGAGCCAGGGGTCTGGCAGGCTCCGGGGCCAAATGGACTACGGAAGCCGAGAGGGGCCCGTCCGCGCCAAAACCCAAAACGCGCTGCGGCCTCCAGGGAGGGACACAGGGGACACAAGTGGCTGTGTGGCTTGCAGTGCCCGACCAGAGGGAGGGAGGTTGGCTGGCTGCTGAGGCGCAGCAGGTGTCAGCCCTTCGGGAAGTGCCCGTGGATGCTTCGGGAATGGGGCCCGCCAACTCAGAACCCCCGTTCCCTGTGGCTGCAGCCGGCCAGGGGGCTCCAGGGTCGGGTGCGCCGCGGGCCTGGGGGGCTTCTTGCCTGTGTGCAGGGCTTCTACGCACAAGGTGGCACCTCATCCCGGCCCAAGGGTGGTGGCAGGAACCCAGGTGGCGCTCGGGGACTCAGCAGGGCCTGCCCCCGGGGCCTGCCCGCAACACCTGATTGCCCGCGGGCGTGTCCGTCCACCCTCAAAAAGTTCTGCTGGGACAGCCCTGACCGAGCTCCGAGCTCCTCGCCCTTGGACCGCCCCAGTGGGCTTCAGGAGTGGGTGTGTGCCAGCAGCAGCCCTCCCCACTCACCCACCGTGCGTCGGCCCCGCCCGACAAGCCCCTAGGGCGGGCGGGGCTTCCCGGGGGACCTATTTGCAATGCCGGGAAGCGCGGGGCAGTTCGTGTGTGCGGCCCGGGGACACCCGCAGGTGTGTGTGCTCCCCCCGTGGCCGGCCGAGGCGGCTAGCCAGCACCTGGGGGCTGTTGGCAGCGCCCCTGGGCAGCCTCCTAGAGCCAGGGGTCTGGCAGGCTCCGGGGCCAAATGGACTACGGAAGCCGAGAGGGGCCCGTCCGCGCCAAAACCCAAAACGCGCTGCGGCCTCCAGGGAGGGACACAGGGGACACAAGTGGCTGTGTGGCTTGCAGTGCCCGACCAGAGGGAGGGAGGTTGGCTGGCTGCTGAGGCGCAGCAGGTGTCAGCCCTTCGGGAAGTGCCCGTGGATGCTTCGGGAATGGGGCCTGCCAACTCAGAACCCCCGTTCCCTGTGGCTGCAGCCGGCCAGGGGGCTCCAGGGTCGGGTGCGCCGCTGGCCTGGGGGGCTTCTTGCCTGTGTGCAGGGCTTCTACGCACAAGGTGGCACCTCATCCCGGCCCAAGGGTGGTGGCAGGAACCCAGGTGGCGCTCGGGGACTCAGCAGGGCCTGCCCCCGGGGCCTGCCCGCAACAGCTGATTGCCCGCGGGCGTGTCCGTCCACCCTCAAAAAGTTCTGCTGGGACAGCCCTGACCGAGCTCCGAGCTCCTCGCCCTTGGACCGCCCCAGTGGGCTTCAGGAGTGGGTGTGTGCCAGCAGCAGCCCTCCCCACTCACCCACCGTGCGTCGGCCCCGCCCGACAAGCCCCTAGGGCCAGCGGGGCTTCCCGGGGGACCTATTTGCAACGCCGGGAAGCGCGGGGCAGTCCGTGTGTGCGGCCCGGGGACACGCGCAGGTGTGTGTGCTCCCCCGTGGCCGGCTGCTGCGGCTAGCCAGCACCTGGGGGCTGTTGGCAGCGCCCCTGGGCAGCCTCCTAGAGCCAGGGGTCTGGCAGGCTCCGGGGCCAAATGGACTACGGAAGCCGAGAGGGGCCCGTCCGCGCCAAAACCCAAAACGCGCTGCGGCCTCCAGGGAGGGACACAGGGGACACAAGTGGCTGTGTGGCTTGCAGTGCCCGACCAGAGGGAGGGAGGTTGGCTGGCTGCTGAGGCGCAGCAGGTGTCAGCCCTTCGGGAAGTGCCCGTGGATGCTTCGGGAATGGGGCCTGCCAACTCAGAACCCCCGTTCCCTGTGGCTGCATCCGGCCAGGGGGCTCCAGGGTCGGGTGCGCCGCGGGCCTGGGGGGCTTCTTGCCTGTGTGCAGGGCTTCTACGCACAAGGTGGCACCTCATCCCGGCCCAAGGGTGGTGGCAGGAACCCAGGTGGCGCTCGGGGACTCAGCAGGGCCTGCCCCCGGGGCCTGCCCGCAACACCTGATTGCCCGCGGGCGTGTCCGTCCACCCTCAAAAAGTTCTGCTGGGACAGCCCTGACCGAGCTCCGAGCTCCTCGCCCTTGGACTGCCCCAGTGGGCTTCAGGAGTGGGTGTGTGCCAGCAGCAGCCCTCCCCACTCACCCACCGTGCGTCGGCCCCGCCCGACAAGCCCCTAGGGCCGGCGGGGCTTCCCGGGGGACCTATTTGCAACGCCGGGAAGCGCGGGGCAGTTCGTGTGTGCGGCCCGGGGACACCCGCAGGTGTGTGTGCTCCCCCCGTGGCCGGCCGAGGCGGCTAGCCAGCACCTGGGGGCTGTTGGCAGCGCCCCTGGGCAGCCTCCTAGAGCCAGGGGTCTGGCAGGCTCCGGGGCCAAATGGACTACGGAAGCCGAGAGGGGCCCGTCCGCGCCAAAACCCAAAACGCGCTGCGGCCTCCAGGGAGGGACACAGGGGACACAAGTGGCTGTGTGGCTTGCAGTGCCCGACCAGAGGGAGGGAGGTTGGCTGGCTGCTGAGGCGCAGCAGGTGTCAGCCCTTCGGGAAGTGCCCGTGGATGCTTCGGGAATGGGGCCTGCCAACTCAGAACCCCCGTTCCCTGTGGCTGCAGCCGGCCAGGGGGCTCCAGGGTCGGGTGCGCCGCGGGCCTGGGGGGCTTCTTGCCTGTGTGCAGGGCTTCTACGCACAAGGTGGCACCTCATCCCGGCCCAAGGGTGGTGGCAGGAACCCAGGTGGCGCTCGGGGACTCAGCAGGGCCTGCCCCCGGGGCCTGCCCCCAACACCTGATTGCCCGCGGGCGTGTCCGTCCACCCTCAAAAAGTTCTGCTGGGACAGCCCTGACCGAGCTCCGAGCTCCTCGCCCTTGGACCGCCCCAGTGGGCTTCAGGAGTGGGTGTGTGCCAGCAGCAGCCCTCCCCACTCACCCACCGTGCGTCGGCCCCGCCCGACAAGCCCCTAGGGCCGGCGGGGCTTCCCGGGGGACCTATTTGCAACGCCGGGAAGCGCGGGGCAGTTCGTGTGTGCGGCCCGGGGACACCCGCAGGTGTGTGTGCTCCCCCCGTGGCCGGCCGAGGCGGCTAGCCAGCACCTGGGGGCTGTTGGCAGCGCCCCTGGGCAGCCTCCTAGAGCCAGGGGTCTGGCAGGCTCCGGGGCCAAATGGACTACGGAAGCCGAGAGGGGCCCGTCCGCGCCAAAACCCAAAACGCGCTGCGGCCTCCAGGGAGGGACACAGGGGACACAAGTGGCTGTGTGGCTTGCAGTGCCCGACCAGAGGGAGGGAGGTTGGCTGGCTGCTGAGGCGCAGCAGGTGTCAGCCCTTCGGGAAGTGCCCGTGGATGCTTCGGGAATGGGGCCTGCCAACTCAGAACCCCCGTTCCCTGTGGCTGCAGCCGGCCAGGGGGCTCCAGGGTCGGGTGCGCCGCTGGCCTGGGGGGCTTCTTGCCTGTGTGCAGGGCTTCTACGCACAAGGTGGCACCTCATCCCGGCCCAAGGGTGGTGGCAGGAACCCAGGTGGCGCTCGGGGACTCAGCAGGGCCTGCCCCCGGGGCCTGCCCGCAACACCTGATTGCCCGCGGGCGTGTCCGTCCACCCTCAAAAAGTTCTGCTGGGACAGCCCTGACCGAGCTCCGAGCTCCTCGCCCTTGGACCGCCCCAGTGGGCTTCAGGAGTGGGTGTGTGCCAGCAGCAGCCCTCCCCACTCACCCACCGTGCGTCGGCCCCGCCCGACAAGCCCCTAGGGCCGGCAGGGCTTCCCGGGGGACCTATTTGCAACGCCGGGAAGCGCGGGGCAGTTCGTGTGTGCGGCCCGGGGACACCCGCAGGTGTGTGTGCTCCCCCCGTGGCCGGCCGAGGCGGCTAGCCAGCACCTGGGGGCTGTTGGCAGCGCCCCTGGGCAGCCTCCTAGAGCCAGGGGTCTGGCAGGCTCCGGGGCCAAATGGACTACGGAAGCCGAGAGGGGCCCGTCCGCGCCAAAACCCAAAACGCGCTGCGGCCTCCAGGGAGGGACACAGGGGACACAAGTGGCTGTGTGGCTTGCAGTGCCCGACCAGAGGGAGGGAGGTTGGCTGGCTGCTGAGGCGCAGCAGGTGTCAGCCCTTCGGGAAGTGCCCGTGGATGCTTCGGGAATGGGGCCTGCCAACTCAGAACCCCCGTTCCCTGTGGCTGCAGCCGGCCAGGGGGCTCCAGGGTCGGGTGCGCCGCGGGCCTGGGGGGCTTCTTGCCTGTGTGCAGGGCTTCTACGCACAAGGTGGCACCTCATCCCGGCCCAAGGGTGGTGGCAGGAACCCAGGTGGCGCTCGGGGACTCAGCAGGGCCTGCCCCCGGGGCCTGCCCGCAACACCTGATTGCCCGCGGGCGTGTCCGTCCACCCTCAAAAAGTTCTGCTGGGACAGCCCTGACCGAGCTCCGAGCTCCTCGCCCTTGGACCGCCCCAGTGGGCTTCAGGAGTGGGTGTGTGCCAGCAGCAGCCCTCCCCACTCACCCACCGTGCGTCGGCCCCGCCCGACAAGCCCCTAGGGCCGGCGGGGCTTCCCGGGGGACCTATTTGCAACGCCGGGAAGCGCGGGGCAGTTCGTGTGTGAGGCCCGGGGACACCCGCAGGTGTGTGTGCTCCCCCCGTGGCCGGCCGAGGCGGCTAGCCAGCACCTGGGGGCTGTTGGCAGCGCCCCTGGGCAGCCTCCTAGAGCCAGGGGTCTGGCAGGCTCCGGGGCCAAATGGACTACGGAAGCCGAGAGGGGCCCGTCCGCGCCAAAACCCAAAATGCGCTGCGGCCTCCAGGGAGGGACACAGGGGACACAAGTGGCTGTGTGGCTTGCAGTGCCCGACCAGAGGGAGGGAGGTTGGCTGGCTGCTGAGGCGCAGCAGGTGTCAGCCCTTCGGGAAGTGCCCGTGGATGCTTCGGGAATGGGGCCTGCCAACTCAGAACCCCCGTTCCCTGTGGCTGCAGCCGGCCAGGGGGCTCCAGGGTCGGGTGCGCCGCGGGCCTGGGGGGCTTCTTGCCTGTGTGCAGGGCTTCTACGCACAAGGTGGCACCTCATCCCGGCCCAAGGGTGGTGGCAGGAACCCAGGTGGCGCTCGGGGACTCAGCAGGGCCTGCCCCCGGGGCCTGCCCGCAACACCTGATTGCCCGCGGGCGTGTCCGTCCACCCTCAAAAAGTTCTGCTGGGACAGCCCTGACCGAGCTCCGAGCTCCTCGCCCTTGGACCGCCCCAGTGGGCTTCAGGAGTGGGTGTGTGCCAGCAGCAGCCCTCCCCACTCACCCACCGTGCGTCGGCCCCGCCCGACAAGCCCCTAGGGCCGGCGGGGCTTCCCGGGGGACCTATTTGCAACGCCGGGAAGCGCGGGGCAGTTCGTGTGTGCGGCCCGGGGACACCCGCAGGTGTGTGTGCTCCCCCCGTGGCCGGCCGAGGCGGCTAGCCAGCACCTGGGGGCTGTTGGCAGCGCCCCTGGGCAGCCTCCTAGAGCCAGGGGTCTGGCAGGCTCCGGGGGCAAATGGACTACGGAAGCCGAGAGGGGCCCGTCCGCGCCAAAACCCAAAACGCGCTGCGGCCTCCAGGGAGGGACACAGGGGACACAAGTGGCTGTGTGGCTTGCAGTGCCCGACCAGAGGGAGGGAGGTTGGCTGGCTGCTGAGGCGCAGCAGGTGTCAGCCCTTCGGGAAGTGCCCGTGGATGCTTCGGGAATGGGGCCTGCCAACTCAGAACCCCCGTTCCCTGTGGCTGCAGCCGGCCAGGGGGCTCCAGGGTCGGGTGCGCCGCGGGCCTGGGGGGCTTCTTGCCTGTGTGCAGGGCTTCTACGCACAAGGTGGCACCTCATCCCGGCCCAAGGGTGGTGGCAGGAACCCAGGTGGCGCTCGGGGACTCAGCAGGGCCTGCCCCCGGGGCCTGCCCGCAACACCTGATTGCCCGCGGGCGTGTCCGTCCACCCTCAAAAAGTTCTGCTGGGACATCCCTGACCGAGCTCCGCGCTCCTCGCCCTTGGACCGCCCCAGTGGGCTTCAGGAGTGGGTGTGTGCCAGCAGCAGCCCTCCCCACTCACCCACCGTGCGTCGGCCCCGCCCGACAAGCCCCTAGGGCCGGCGGGGCTTCCCGGGGGACCTATTTGCAACGCCGGGAAGCGCGGGGCAGTTCGTGTGTGCGGCCCGGGGACACCCGCAGGTGTGTGTGCTCCCCCCGTGGCCGGCCGAGGCGGCTAGCCAGCACCTGGGGGCTGTTGGCAGCGCCCCTGGGCAGCCTCCTAGAGCCAGGGGTCTGGCAGGCTCCGGGGCCAAATGGACTACGGAAGCCGAGAGGGGCCCGTCCGCGCCAAAACCCAAAATGCGCTGCGGCCTCCAGGGAGGGACACAGGGGACACAAGTGGCTGTGTGGCTTGCAGTGCCCGACCAGAGGGAGGGAGGTTGGCTGGCTGCTGAGGCGCAGCAGGTGTCAGCCCTTCGGGAAGTGCCCGTGGATGCTTCGGGAATGGGGCCTGCCAACTCAGAACCCCCGTTCCCTGTGGCTGCAGCCGGCCAGGGGGCTCCAGGGTCGGGTGCGCCGCGGGCCTGGGGGGCTTCTTGCCTGTGTGCAGGGCTTCTACGCACAAGGTGGCACCTCATCCCGGCCCAAGGGTGGTGGCAGGAACCCAGGTGGCGCTCGGGGACTCAGCAGGGCCTGCCCCCGGGGCCTGCCCGCAACACCTGATTGCCCGCGGGCGTGTCCGTCCACCCTCAAAAAGTTCTGCTGGGACAGCCCTGACCGAGCTCCGCGCTCCTCGCCCTTGGACCGCCCCAGTGGGCTTCAGGAGTGGGTGTGTGCCAGCAGCAGCCCTCCCCACTCACCCACCGTGCGTCGGCCCCGCCCGACAAGCCCCTAGGGCCGGCGGGGCTTCCCGGGGGACCTATTTGCAACGCCGGGAAGCGCGGGGCAGTTTGTGTGTGCGGCCCGGGGACACCCGCAGGTGTGTGTGCTCCCCCCGTGGCCGGCCGAGGCGGCTAGCCAGCACCTGGGGGCTGTTGGCAGCGCCCCTGGGCAGCCTCCTAGAGCCAGGGGTCTGGCAGGCTCCGGGGCCAAATGGACTACGGAAGCCGAGAGGGGCCCGTCCGCGCCAAAACCCAAAACGCGCTGCGGCCTCCAGGGAGGGACACAGGGGACACAAGTGGCTGTGTGGCTTGCAGTGCCCGACCAGAGGGAGGGAGGTTGGCTGGCTGCTGAGGCGCAGCAGGTGTCAGCCCTTCGGGAAGTGCCCGTGGATGCTTCGGGAATGGGGCCTGCCAACTCAGAACCCCCGTTCCCTGTGGCTGCAGCCGGCCAGGGGGCTCCAGGGTCGGGTGCGCCGCGGGCCTGGGGGGCTTCTTGCCTGTGTGCAGGGCTTCTACGCACAAGGTGGCACCTCATCCCGGCCCAAGGGTGGTGGCAGGAACCCAGGTGGCGCTCGGGGACTCAGCAGGGCCTGCCCCCGGGGCCTGCCCGCAACACCTGATTGCCCGCGGGCGTGTCCGTCCACCCTCAAAAAGTTCTGCTGGGACAGCCCTGACCGAGCTCCGAGCTCCTCGCCCTTGGACCGCCCCAGTGGGCTTCAGGAGTGGGTGTGTGCCAGCAGCAGCCCTCCCCACTCACCCACCGTGCGTCGGCCCCGCCCGACAAGCCCCTAGGGCCGGCGGGGCTTCCCGGGGGACCTATTTGCAACGCCGGGAAGCGCGGGGCAGTTCGTGTGTGCGGCCCGGGGACACCCGCAGGTGTGTGTGCTCCCCCCGTGGCCGGCCGAGGCGGCTAGCCAGCACCTGGGGGCTGTTGGCAGCGCCCCTGGGCAGCCTCCTAGAGCCAGGGGTCTGGCAGGCTCCGGGGCCAAATGGACTACGGAAGCCGAGAGGGGCCCGTCCGCGCCAAAACCCAAAACGCGCTGCGGCCTCCAGGGAGGGACACAGGGGACACAAGTGGCTGTGTGGCTTGCAGTGCCCGACCAGAGGGAGGGAGGTTGGCTGGCTGCTGAGGCGCAGCAGGTGTCAGCCCTTCGGGAAGTGCCCGTGGATGCTTCGGGAATGGGGCCTGCCAACTCAGAACCCCCGTTCCCTGTGGCTGCAGCCGGCCAGGGGGCTCCAGGGTCGGGTGCGCCGCGGGCCTGGGGGGCTTCTTGCCTGTGTGCAGGGCTTCTACGCACAAGGTGGCACCTCATCCCGGCCCAAGGGTGGTGGCAGGAACCCAGGTGGCGCTCGGGGACTCAGCAGGGCCTGCCCCCGGGGCCTGCCCGCAACACCTGATTGCCCGCGGGCGTGTCCGTCCACCCTCAAAAAGTTCTGCTGGGACAGCCCTGACCGAGCTCCGAGCTCCTCGCCCTTGGACCGCCCCAGTGGGCTTCAGGAGTGGGTGTGTGCCAGCAGCAGCCCTCCCCACTCACCCACCGTGCGTCGGCCCCGCCCGACAAGCCCCTAGGGCCGGCGGGGCTTCCCGGGGGACCTATTTGCAACGCCGGGAAGCGCGGGGCAGTTCGTGTGTGCGGCCCGGGGACACCCGCAGGTGTGTGTGCTCCCCCCGTGGCCGGCCGAGGCGGCTAGCCAGCACCTGGGGGCTGTTGGCAGCGCCCCTGGGCAGCCTCCTAGAGCCAGGGGTCTGGCAGGCTCTGGGGCCAAATGGACTACGGAAGCCGAGAGGGGCCCGTCCGCGCCAAAACCCAAAACGCGCTGCGGCCTCCAGGGAGGGACACAGGGGACACAAGTGGCTGTGTGGCTTGCAGTGCCCGACCAGAGGGAGGGAGGTTGGCTGGCTGCTGAGGCGCAGCAGGTGTCAGCCCTTCGGGAAGTGCCCGTGGATGCTTCGGGAATGGGGCCTGCCAACTCAGAACCCCCGTTCCCTGTGGCTGCAGCCGGCCAGGGGGCTCCAGGGTCGGGTGCGCCGCGGGCCTGGGGGGCTTCTTGCCTGTGTGCAGGGCTTCTACGCACAAGGTGGCACCTCATCCCGGCCCAAGGGTGGTGGCAGGAACCCAGGTGGCGCTCGGGGACTCAGCAGGGCCTGCCCCCGGGGCCTGCCCGCAACACCTGATTGCCCGCGGGCGTGTCCGTCCACCCTCAAAAAGTTCTGCTGGGACAGCCCTGACCGAGCTCCGCGCTCCTCGCCCTTGGACCGCCCCAGTGGGCTTCAGGAGTGGGTGTGTGCCAGCAGCAGCCCTCCCCACTCACCCACCGTGCGTCGGCCCCGCCCGACAAGCCCCTAGGGCCGGCGGGGCTTCCCGGGGGA
Organism: Lepus europaeus; assembly: GCF_033115175.1. Lineage (NCBI taxonomy): Eukaryota > Metazoa > Chordata > Mammalia > Lagomorpha > Leporidae > Lepus > Lepus europaeus. Next base: position 32,605 of record NW_026909028.1, on the reverse strand, counting down.
CCTATTTGCAACGCCGGGAAGCGCGGGGCAGTTCGTGTGTGCGGCCCGGGGACACCCGCAGGTGTGTGTGCTCCCCCCGTGGCCGGCCGAGGCGGCTAGCCAGCACCTGGGGGCTGTTGGCAGCGCCCCTGGGCAGCCTCCTAGAGCCAGGGGTCTGGCAGGCTCCGGGGCCAAATGGACTACGGAAGCCGAGAGGGGCCCGTCCGCGCCAAAACCCAAAACGCGCTGCGGCCTCCAGGGAGGGACACAGGGGACACAAGTGGCTGTGTGGCTTGCAGTGCCCGACCAGAGGGAGGGAGGTTGGCTGGCTGCTGAGGCGCAGCAGGTGTCAGCCCTTCGGGAAGTGCCCGTGGATGCTTCGGGAATGGGGCCTGCCAACTCAGAACCCCCGTTCCCTGTGGCTGCAGCCGGCCAGGGGGCTCCAGGGTCGGGTGCGCCGCGGGCCTGGGGGGCTTCTTGCCTGTGTGCAGGGCTTCTACGCACAAGGTGGCACCTCATCCCGGCCCAAGGGTGGTGGCAGGAACCCAGGTGGCGCTCGGGGACTCAGCAGGGCCTGCCCCCGGGGCCTGCCCGCAACACCTGATTGCCCGCGGGCGTGTCCGTCCACCCTCAAAAAGTTCTGCTGGGACAGCCCTGACTGAGCTCCGAGCTCCTCGCCCTTGGACCGCCCCAGTGGGCTTCAGGAGTGGGTGTGTGCCAGCAGCAGCCCTCCCCACTCACCCACCGTGCGTCGGCCCCGCCCGACAAGCCCCTAGGGCCGGCGGGGCTTCCCGGGGGACCTATTTGCAACGCCGGGAAGCGCGGGGCAGTTCGTGTGTGCGGCCCGGGGACACCCGCAGGTGTGTGTGCTCCCCCCGTGGCCGGCCGAGGCGGCTAGCCAGCACCTGGGGGCTGTTGGCAGCGCCCCTGGGCAGCCTCCTAGAGCCAGGGGTCTGGCAGGCTCCGGGGCCAAATGGACTACGGAAGCCGAGAGGGGCCCGTCCGCGCCAAAACCCAAAACGCGCTGCGGCCTCCAGGGAGGGACACAGGGGACACAAGTGGCTGTGTGGCTTGCAGTGCCCGACCAGAGGGAGGGAGGTTGGCTGGCTGCTGAGGCGCAGCAGGTGTCAGCCCTTCGGGAAGTGCCCGTGGATGCTTCGGGAATGGGGCCTGCCAACTCAGAACCCCCGTTCCCTGTGGCTGCAGCCGGCCAGGGGGCTCCAGGGTCGGGTGCGCCGCGGGCCTGGGGGGCTTCTTGCCTGTGTGCAGGGCTTCTACGCACAAGGTGGCACCTCATCCCGGCCCAAGGGTGGTGGCAGGAACCCAGGTGGCGCTCGGGGACTCAGCAGGGCCTGCCCCCGGGGCCTGCCCGCAACACCTGATTGCGATTGCCCGCGGGCGTGTCTGTCCACCCTCAAAAAGTTCTGCTGGGACAGCCCTGACCGAGCTCCGAGCTCCTCGCCCTTGGACCGCCCCAGTGGGCTTCAGGAGTGGGTGTGTGCCAGCAGCAGCCCTCCCCACTCACCCACCGTGCGTCGGCCCCGCCTGACAAGCCCCTAGGGCCGGCGGGGCTTCCCGGGGGACCTATTTGCAACGCCGGGAAGCGCGGGGCAGTTCGTGTGTGCGGCCCGGGGACACCCGCAGGTGTGTGTGCTCCCCCCGTGGCCGGCCGAGGCGGCTAGCCAGCACCTGGGGGCTGTTGGCAGCGCCCCTGGGCAGCCTCCTAGAGCCAGGGGTCTGGCAGGCTCCGGGGCCAAATGGACTACGGAAGCCGAGAGGGGCCCGTCCGCGCCAAAACCCAAAACGCGCTGCGGCCTCCAGGGAGGGACACAGGGGACACAAGTGGCTGTGTGGCTTGCAGTGCCCGACCAGAGGGAGGGAGGTTGGCTGGCTGCTGAGGCGCAGCAGGTGTCAGCCCTTCGGGAAGTGCCCGTGGATGCTTCGGGAATGGGGCCTGCCAACTCAGAACCCCCGTTCCCTGTGGCTGCAGCCGGCCAGGGGGCTCCAGGGTCGGGTGCGCCGCGGGCCTGGGGGGCTTCTTGCCTGTGTGCAGGGCTTCTACGCACAAGGTGGCACCTCATCCCGGCCCAAGGGTGGTGACAGGAACCCAGGTGGCGCTCGGGGACTCAGCAGGGCCTGCCCCCGGGGCCTGCCCGCAACACCTGATTGCCCGCGGGCGTGTCCGTCCACCCTCAAAAAGTTCTGCTGGGACAGCCCTGACCGAGCTCCGAGCTCCTCGCCCTTGGACCGCCCCAGTGGGCTTCAGGAGTGGGTGTGTGCCAGCAGCAGCCCTCCCCACTCACCCACCGTGCGTCGGCCCCGCCCGACAAGCCCCTAGGGCCGGCGGGGCTTCCCGGGGGACCTATTTGCAACGCCGGGAAGCGCGGGGCAGTTCGTGTGTGCGGCCCGGGGACACCCGCAGGTGTGTGTGCTCCCCCCGTGGCCGGCCGAGGCGGCTAGCCAGCACCTGGGGGCTGTTGGCAGCGCCCCTGGGCAGCCTCCTAGAGCCAGGGGTCTGGCAGGCTCCGGGGCCAAATGGACTACGGAAGCCGAGAGGGGCCCGTCCGCGCCAAAACCCAAAACGCGCTGCGGCCTCCAGGGAGGGACACAGGGGACACAAGTGGCTGTGTGGCTTGCAGTGCCCGACCAGAGGGAGGGAGGTTGGCTGGCTGCTGAGGCGCAGCAGGTGTCAGCCCTTCGGGAAGTGCCCGTGGATGCTTCGGGAATGGGGCCTGCCAACTCAGAACCCCCGTTCCCTGTGGCTGCAGCCGGCCAGGGGGCTCCAGGGTCGGGTGCGCCGCGGGCCTGGGGGGCTTCTTGCCTGTGTGCAGGGCTTCTACGCACAAGGTGGCACCTCATCCCGGCCCAAGGGTGGTGGCAGGAACCCAGGTGGCGCTCGGGGACTCAGCAGGGCCTGCCCCCGGGGCCTGCCCGCAACACCTGATTGCCCGCGGGCGTGTCCGTCCACCCTCAAAAAGTTCTGCTGGGACAGCCCTGACCGAGCTCCGCGCTCCTCGCCCTTGGACCGCCCCAGTGGGCTTCAGGAGTGGGTGTGTGCCAGCAGCAGCCCTCCCCACTCACCCACCGTGCGTCGGCCCCGCCCGACAAGCCCCTAGGGCCGGCGGGGCTTCCCGGGGGACCTATTTGCAACGCCGGGAAGCGCGGGGCAGTTTGTGTGTGCGGCCCGGGGACACCCGCAGGTGTGTGTGCTCCCCCCGTGGCCGGCCGAGGCGGCTAGCCAGCACCTGGGGGCTGTTGGCAGCGCCCCTGGGCAGCCTCCTAGAGCCAGGGGTCTGGCAGGCTCCGGGGCCAAATGGACTACGGAAGCCGAGAGGGGCCCGTCCGCGCCAAAACCCAAAACGCGCTGCGGCCTCCAGGGAGGGACACAGGGGACACAAGTGGCTGTGTGGCTTGCAGTGCCCGACCAGAGGGAGGGAGGTTGGCTGGCTGCTGAGGCGCAGCAGGTGTCAGCCCTTCGGGAAGTGCCCGTGGATGCTTCGGGAATGGGGCCTGCCAACTCAGAACCCCCGTTCCCTGTGGCTGCAGCCGGCCAGGGGGCTCCAGGGTCGGGTGCGCCGCGGGCCTGGGGGGCTTCTTGCCTGTGTGCAGGGCTTCTACGCACAAGGTGGCACCTCATCCCGGCCCAAGGGTGGTGGCAGGAACCCAGGTGGCGCTCGGGGACTCAGCAGGGCCTGCCCCCGGGGCCTGCCCGCAACACCTGATTGCCCGCGGGCGTGTCCGTCCACCCTCAAAAAGTTCTGCTGGGACAGCCCTGACCGAGCTCCGCGCTCCTCGCCCTTGGACCGCCCCAGTGGGCTTCAGGAGTGGGTGTGTGCCAGCAGCAGCCCTCCCCACTCACCCACCGTGCGTCGGCCCCGCCCGACAAGCCCCTAGGGCCGGCGGGGCTTCCCGGGGGACCTATTTGCAACGCCGGGAAGCGCGGGGCAGTTCGTGTGTGCGGCCCGGGGACACCCGCAGGTGTGTGTGCTCCCCCCGTGGCCGGCCGAGGCGGCTAGCCAGCACCTGGGGGCTGTTGGCAGCGCCCCTGGGCAGCCTCCTAGAGCCAGGGGTCTGGCAGGCTCCGGGGCCAAATGGACTACGGAAGCCGAGAGGGGCCCGTCCGCGCCAAAACCCAAAACGCGCTGCGGCCTCCAGGGAGGGACACAGGGGACACAAGTGGCTGTGTGGCTTGCAGTGCCCGACCAGAGGGAGGGAGGTTGGCTGGCTGCTGAGGCGCAGCAGGTGTCAGCCCTTCGGGAAGTGCCCGTGGATGCTTCGGGAATGGGGCCTGCCAACTCAGAACCCCCGTTCCCTGTGGCTGCAGCCGGCCAGGGGGCTCCAGGGTCGGGTGCGCCGCGGGCCTGGGGGGCTTCTTGCCTGTGTGCAGGGCTTCTACGCACAAGGTGGCACCTCATCCCGGCCCAAGGGTGGTGGCAGGAACCCAGGTGGCGCTCGGGGACTCAGCAGGGCCTGCCCCCGGGGCCTGCCCGCAACACCTGATTGCCCGCGGGCGTGTCCGTCCACCCTCAAAAAGTTCTGCTGGGACAGCCCTGACCGAGCTCCGAGCTCCTCGCCCTTGGACCGCCCCAGTGGGCTTCAGGAGTGGGTGTGTGCCAGCAGCAGCCCTCCCCACTCACCCACCGTGCGTCGGCCCCGCCCGACAAGCCCCTAGGGCCGGCGGGGCTTCCCGGGGGACCTATTTGCAACGCCGGGAAGCGCGGGGCAGTTCGTGTGTGCGGCCCGGGGACACCCGCAGGTGTGTGTGCTCCCCCCGTGGCCGGCCGAGGCGGCTAGCCAGCACCTGGGGGCTGTTGGCAGCGCCCCTGGGCAGCCTCCTAGAGCCAGGGGTCTGGCAGGCTCCGGGGCCAAATGGACTACGGAAGCCGAGAGGGGCCCGTCCGCGCCAAAACCCAAAACGCGCTGCGGCCTCCAGGGAGGGACACAGGGGACACAAGTGGCTGTGTGGCTTGCAGTGCCCGACCAGAGGGAGGGAGGTTGGCTGGCTGCTGAGGCGCAGCAGGTGTCAGCCCTTCGGGAAGTGCCCGTGGATGCTTCGGGAATGGGGCCTGCCAACTCAGAACCCCCGTTCCCTGTGGCTGCAGCCGGCCAGGGGGCTCCAGGGTCGGGTGCGCCGCGGGCCTGGGGGGCTTCTTGCCTGTGTGCAGGGCTTCTACGCACAAGGTGGCACCTCATCCCGGCCCAAGGGTGGTGGCAGGAACCCAGGTGGCGCTCGGGGACTCAGCAGGGCCTGCCCCCGGGGCCTGCCCGCAACACCTGATTGCCCGCGGGCGTGTCCGTCCACCCTCAAAAAGTTCTGCTGGGACAGCCCTGACCGAGCTCCGCGCTCCTCGCCCTTGGACCGCCCCAGTGGGCTTCAGGAGTGGGTGTGTGCCAGCAGCAGCCCTCCCCACTCACCCACCGTGCGTCGGCCCCGCCCGACAAGCCCCTAGGGCCGGCGGGGCTTCCCGGGGGACCTATTTGCAACGCCGGGAAGCGCGGGGCAGTTCGTGTGTGCGGCCCGGGGACACCCGCAGGTGTGTGTGCTCCCCCCGTGGCCGGCCGAGGCGGCTAGCCAGCACCTGGGGGCTGTTGGCAGCGCCCCTGGGCAGCCTCCTAGAGCCAGGGGTCTGGCAGGCTCCGGGGCCAAATGGACTACGGAAGCCGAGAGGGGCCCGTCCGCGCCAAAACCCAAAACGCGCTGCGGCCTCCAGGGAGGGACACAGGGGACACAAGTGGCTGTGTGGCTTGCAGTGCCCGACCAGAGGGAGGGAGGTTGGCTGGCTGCTGAGGCGCAGCAGGTGTCAGCCCTTCGGGAAGTGCCCGTGGATGCTTCGGGAATGGGGCCTGCCAACTCAGAACCCCCGTTCCCTGTGGCTGCAGCCGGCCAGGGGGCTCCAGGGTCGGGTGCGCCGCGGGCCTGGGGGGCTTCTTGCCTGTGTGCAGGGCTTCTACGCACAAGGTGGCACCTCATCCCGGCCCAAGGGTGGTGGCAGGAACCCAGGTGGCGCTCGGGGACTCAGCAGGGCCTGCCCCCGGGGCCTGCCCGCAACACCTGATTGCCCGCGGGCGTGTCCGTCCACCCTCAAAAAGTTCTGCTGGGACAGCCCTGACCGAGCTCCGAGCTCCTCGCCCTTGGACCGCCCCAGTGGGCTTCAGGAGTGGGTGTGTGCCAGCAGCAGCCCTCCCCACTCACCCACCGTGCGTCGGCCCCGCCCGACAAGCCCCTAGGGCCGGCGGGGCTTCCCGGGGGACCTATTTGCAATGCCGGGAAGCACGGGGCAGTTCGTGTGTGCGGCCCGGGGACACCCGCAGGTGTGTGTGCTCCCCCCGTGGCCGGCCGAGGCGGCTAGCCAGCACCTGGGGGCTGTTGGCAGCGCCGCCTGGGCAGCCTCCTAGAGCCAGGGGTCTGGCAGGCTCCGGGGGCAAATGGACTACGGAAGCCGAGAGGGGCCCGTCCGCGCCAAACCCAAAAGGCGCTGCGGCCTCCAGGGACACAGGGGACACAAGTGGCTGTGTGGCTTGCAGTGCCCGACCAGAGGGAGGCAGGGAGCGAGGGTGGGAGGGAGGCTGGCTGCTGAGGCGCAGCTGGTGCCAACCCTTCGTTTAACTGCCAGAGGAGGCACCTGTAGCACTGGCACCATTGGTTCTAGTCCATGTTTGTGGCCAGATTCTGTCCTGGTTTCTCCTCCTGTAGTCCAGCTTTCTGCTGTGTTCCGTGAGTGTAGTGGAGGATGGCCCAAGTACTTGGGCCCTGCACCCATGGGAGACCAGAAGGATGCACCTGGCTCCTGGCTTAGGATCTTTGCAGCACTAGCCACAGCTGCTATTTGGGTGTGAACCAATGGAAGGAAGACCTTTCTCCCTGTCTCTCTCTTTCACTATGTCTGTGAGAAAAAAAATAATAATAAAAAAAAGGATTACAACCACATATTGTACAGCTCATGCATGTGTTCATCTAACTCCAAGGATTCTCTCGAACATGTTTAGCAGCCACACACTGTGTACTAGGAAGAAAATGTCTTTGCTTTGGCAGAAATCTTATTCTCCACAGTCACATTTGGCCATCTTTACAAACCTGCCTGGGAGGCCAGCACCACAGCTCATTTGGTTAATCTTCCACCTGCGGCGCTGGCACCCCAGGTTCTAGTCCTGGTTGGGGTGCTGGATTCTGTCCTGGTTGCTCCTCTTCCAGTCCAGCTTTCTGCTGTGGCATGGGAAGGCAGTGGAAGATGGCCCAAGTCCTTGAGCCCCTGCACCCATGTAGGAGAACTGAAAGAAGCTCCTAGCTCCTGGCTTCAGATTGGTTCAGTTCTGGCTGTCGCAGCCAATAGGGGAGTAAACCATCAGAGGAAGACCTCTCTCTCTGTCTCTCTGTCTCTCTCTCTGCCTCTCTATGTAGCTCTGATTTTCAAATAAGTCAATAAATCTTTAAACAAATAAAATAAAATAAATAAAACTGGAACTAATATTGTTGGATGCATTTAGAAGTCTCAGGCCAAGATGAGACTTTTCTGTAAAGGAAGATCCATTCATAGGATTCTATTTCAATTGTATTGTCATAAACTCATCAGAGATTGGTGTATCTTCTTGTATTCTCACCAAAATACAGTGTAGAAACTAAGGAGACCAAGCTGGGGAGAGAGGAGATATTGCATTGCAGTCTTTCCCAGTATTCCTAGATGACTCTAATCATGAATCTCCACATATTTTGGAATAGCTTGCCACCAATCCTACTCACAAGCACCTGAAGAGTGACCAAAGACCAAGAGGGGGAGCCCTTTTCTTATACAAGGTCAGGTAGAAGAGGGCTTGAGTACTGTATCTCACAAGCACAGATGTCACTCTAAGGTAAGTGACATGTACATGTGTCTACACACACACACCAGATCTCTAGGATTTTTTCATCTAAAAATTCCATTTCTACTGAATAGCATACCCCCCCACCATCCATAACTACCCTTCTACTTTATGCTTCTCATATTCTATTTTTTAAAAAAGATTTATTTTATTTAATTGAAAGAGTTACAGAGAGAGGTGGAGCCAGAGAGCGATCTTCCATCCACTGGTTCACTCCCCAAATGACCACAACAGCTAGAGCTGAGCCAATCTGAAGCCAGGAGCCAGGAGCTCTGGAAGCTTCTTCCAGATCTCCCACACAGGTGCAGGGGACCAAGGACTTGGGCCATCTTCTACTGCTTCCCCAGGCCATAACAGAGAGCTGGGTCAGAAGTGGAATAGCCAGGAATTGAATAGGCACCCATATGGATTGCCGACACTGCAGGTGGGGCTTTAAACTACTGCACTACAGCACTGGCCTCTCTGACTACTTTAAATACTTCATATGTTGGAATCCTTGTCCTTGGGGGACTGATAGTTGTGGCTAATTTCACTTAGGAAAATAACCTCACTGTTCATCCATGGCATAGAATTTTCTTTTCTTCTGTGCCTGCATAACTTTCCACTGTTGAGTGCAGGCCACACTAGAAGTCTTGGCTACAGTGAATTATGCTGTGGCAAATAGTGCTAATACCTTATTTATATTGAACTTTAAATAACTTTAGATATATAATCAGAACTGAGATTATCAGATCATATAAAAATTTTATTTTCAATGTAATGAAGAACAAACTGTTTTCTGTGGTGGTTGCATCATTTTACATTACCACCGACACTGGACATGTAGCTGAAAATCTTTATATCTTCATCAAATTATGCACCTGGGTTTTTTGTTTGTTTGTTTTTAAAGAACAGGAGCAGGGGGTCTTATTGGCCATTACTGGCCATGGTTATGAAGATCCCTCTGCATTTGCACTCAAGGTGAATCAGCATTGGGCTTCATTGTCAGTGTGGTGAAATTGCCCATCACCCAGGGAGAAGTGTATGACTCCGTTAAATACATTTTCAACTTCCTGCAGTGGTTCTAAAGCCAGGTCTGGAGGTATCCTAACCCCATCTGGCTATTAATACTCTTTCTGTTCCAGGTAACTTTCTGTTAGCAAGGTGGAGCAGAGATTTCTGTGTGAACATTTCTCTAGCTTAGGATTCACATAAAACATGAGTGCCAGCACAACATTCCTCTTCCCATTCTGCCGTCATGACCTAGATTGCAGGCCTAACAGGCTGACCCAGATTTTAATTCTTCCAATAAATTGTTCCTAGATGGGACAGGACACCCTACATGAGGCTCCCAAAAAATACCCACAAAAGGGGAAGTAGTGTTGCAATGCCCAAATGGGATCAGAGTGGTGACCTTGCCTAGAGTTTCCTTCTTCGGGACAACCCATGTCACCATGGGATGCTTCCTGCCCAAATGCCCGAGGTGTCAATAGCAAGAGCTGAGTCAATATCTCAGTTATAAAGTATTCACATCCAGGAAATCTTGAGTCTGGGCCCCTGGAAAGTCAGGACAAAGCAGCAGAACAGATGGCTTTCTCTAGTGGGGCTTCAGCGAAGAAAGCTTAGACACCCTGAGTTCCAGGTCCTATTGTAGACTTTCCTCAAGAAATTGATTTCATTTCTTGGGATCCTCTTTCATGGGATTCCTCAGCAGAAAAGACCTCTCCAAAGTCTCATCCTCCATCTGCCTCATGCCATGTCCATAGTCACACACATATATGCCACATTGCCCAATCTGAAAACCCCAGGGAGTTTCCAGGTATAATCCGAACCCAGCTTTGCAGAGACAAACTGAGATCCAGGAGGGTTCCCTCTACCCTCTCAGTTATGTGACCCTGAAATATCACCATACCTCCTAAAGACTCCATAGTCTGGGCAATGGCAAGTAGAATGGCAATTGCTGGGATCTGGAGGTGGTGAAATGATAAAAAACTTTCATTCAATGGGTAGAGAGTTTCAGTCTCATAAGGAAAAACAGTTCTGAATATTGGTCCCACAGCAATGTGCATATACTCAATACTACTCAACCATACACTCAGAAATACTTAAGATGATAAAATTCATCAGCTATATTTTTTTTTGGTCAGGACCACACTAACAGTACATTTTAAAAGTGGTCAAATGGGGGCTAGAGCTGTGGCACAACAGGTTAAAGCCCTGGCCTGCAATGTCAGCATCCCACAAGGGTGCCGGTTCAAGTCCTGGGTGCTCCACTTCGCATCCAACTCTCTGCTAATGTGCCTGGGAAAGCAGAGGAAGATGGCCCAAATACTTGGGCCCCTTCACCCACATGGGGGACCTGGAAGAAACTCCTGGCTCCTGGATTCAGATTGGCCTAGCTCGGCCCACTCTGGGCATTTGGGGAGTGAACCAGCAGATGAAGATCTCTTTCTGTCTACCTCTCTTTCTCTAACTCTGCCTTTCAAATAAACAACACAGCTCTTTTAAAAAAAAAGTTGATTTGAAAAGTGGCCAAATACACATCTCATAAAAGTTAATGTTATGCTTTCTCAGAAGTGCAGTTAATACTTATTAATTTTGTATAATCGCTTATATTTGCCCATTTTCAAAATAGTAACATCCCTGATTCCATTTTGCTGAGTTGCTATGTCATTTTTTTTGAAATAAGAATCAGATGCAATCCTCTCTCACTAAAGACACTGATGACAGAGTGCAGAAGCCATGTTCTGTGTGGGTGTGGCCTGGGTTCCCTCCCTCCTGGCTGTGTTTGAGGGAAACATAATGTGGTCACCACTGGGCATCTTACACTTAGGTGGAAGCAGGTGTGCCTTGAGCTGAACACAGAGATGTCCATAGCCAGGGCTAAATCCTGGGCCCTATACATTCCCTCCTAAAATGTGCACCCCTGAGCCCCAACTCCTCATGCACCAACAATGCCACAGCAGGAAGAACAAGCATGACCCTTGCCCCTGCAGCAGGAGCTAGTTCTATCCTCACTTACCACTTGCACTGACAGGTGGGATGGATCCCTCCCTGAAGAAGTCCTGGAATGATGCTCTCAGTAGAAGACATGGATTTGTGCCAGGGAAATGCATCAAAGCTGGAGGATCATACAAGTCCAACCCCATTTCTGCATAACAAAATATTTCTTCTGTTGTGTTCCTTGGAGTAAAAGTTTTCTATTTGATTTTTTTCTTTTTATTCACCATTTTCTACATCTTGAAAATCGATTGATTCTTCTTCATTGTTCTATGTGTTTTTTGAATTCCTCATTTTGTTTCCATATTATTCTTGATATTCTTGCGTGTTCCTCTGTGTACTTTTCTAGGTTGAACAACATGCATACCCAACCTCAGATCATCAGAATATATAAGCAAATGTTGACAGCTCTGAAGAGATAAACAGCAAGGGAACAAGCAGAACATGTCAATACTCCACTTTCAACACAGAATAGAATACCTAGGTGGGAAATCAGTAAAGAATGGTAGATTTGAACAATATTATAAATCAACTTTTCCTAACAGTTACACAGAGAGCATTCTACCTGGCAGAGGCAGAACATGTGTTCTTCTCAACAGCTGTCTAAAGTCTCCAGGTGGGATCATCTGTTAATTCAGAAAATATGCATCAACAACATTTAGAAAATTGGAGTCATATCATTGTCTTTCATAACTCTAATAGAATAAAAACAGAAATCAATTCCAGAAAAATGGGAAAAGTCACACATATGTGGATGTCAATCCACACAGTGTCAAACAGCCATTGGCTTGAAGAGGAAATCAAAAAGGAAATCAGAGAATATTTCAGTAGGTACATTTTGAGTTTTGACCTGGGATCCATAGCCACAATCACAATCCTCAAGTCCAGGCTTGGTACAAAGAGAAACCAGGTGGACATGGAAGGTCACCAGCAGAAAAGCTCTCTGAACACTGAGAACCATGGGGATCTTTAAACAGAGCAGGCAGAAGTCTTCTTACTGCCCACAACAAATTAAGGAGACCAGGATGCTGATGCTTATGACTGAGTTCAAAGGCAGATTGCAAATTCATATATATTTTCTATACAATATAAACATTTCATAGTTGGCTGAGCTTTATTTTATAAATGGAATGATTGCACATAAGCTCCTTCATTAACATTTAGTAAATAGTTCAGTTTGTTCATTCAACAAATGATCTTCACATGTCAGTCACTAGACACTATTCTAAGTATTTGGGATGGAGCAGCAAAAAGACACACAATCAGGAAGGCTGCTTTTTAATAGGTCACACACTAGATTTGAGAAAATGAATGAAAATTCACACTGATGCTATAATAAGTACTATAAAAACATAAGTATGTACAAAGAATGGGGATATAAAGAAACTGCTTTGAGGGTCGGCACCGCAGCTCAATAGGCTAATCCTCCACCTTGCAGTGCCGGCACACTGGGTTCTAGTCCTGTTCAGGGCACCGGATACTGTCCTGGTTGCCCCTCTTCCAGGCCAGCTCTCTGCTGTGGCCAGGGAGTACAGTGGAGGATGGCCCAAGTGCTTGGGCCCTGCACCCCATGGGAGACCAGCATAAGCACCTGGCTCCTGCCTTTGAGTAGGCGTGGTGCACCAGCCACAGCAGCCATTGGAGGGTGAACCAATGGCAAAGGAAGACCTTTCTCTCTGTCTCTTTCTCTCACTGTCCACTCTGCCTGTCAAAAAAGAAAAAAAAAAAAAAGAAACTGCTTTGAGTACTCTGAACAAATCAATCCACTTCTTCCTAAAGTGTAATATCCCCCAGATGCTTGATCCTGAAGGGAGATATTTTAGAGATTCATTTATTTTGCTGAAAGGCAGAGTGAGAAGGGAGATACACATACATAGGGGAGGGATAAAGAGAGAGATTTCCATTCACTGGTTCCCTCTCCTAAATGGCTTCAACAGTTGAACCTGGGCCAGACTGAAGCCAGAAGTCAAGAACCCCATCTGAGTATTTTATGTGGGTGGCAAGGAGTCAAGTAATCAGGCCATTATCTGCGAATTCCTAGGCACAGGTTAGGAGATTGGATCAGAAAGAACACAGCTAGAATTCAAGTTGGCACTCTGATAGGGGATGCAGGCATCATAAGTGATAGTTTAATGTGCTGTACCACAATGCCAGTCCCAGCAAGTGAGTTTTATGTTCATGTTCTCGATGATTATTTCCTATTCTAGATTTGCACTGGAACCTGTGAGCTAAACTGCAGTGGAAGGTGAAGAAAAGTCTATTTTCCTGAGAACAAATGTAGGTTTCAGTCAGATTTGTTCTTGGAGGATATTTAACACATCTCAGGTTGTTTCTTTGCTTGTCTTTTCTTCCAAATGTTCCAGTGTCTCAGGCTCTTTCACATATTAGTCTCCTTCTTGTGCTCCCCTCTCTGGATGGTCTGTTCCCAGGGCTCTTGTTTTCTCACCTATTAACATCCTCCCACTGTCTCTAACTCTCCTCATGGTGTAAATGAGGGCATAGGCTTTTGACTTGATGCAGGAAAAGTGCCACACATGCTACTTTAGCAGCCTCCATGTGATATCACTTATCACTTCCAGCTTTTGCATGACATGGGTAAGCTCCAGTGCAACAAAACAGCCCAACATGGACTGACCCAACAAAAAGCCCACAGACAAGTCACACACCATTCAGCGGAGATGCGCATATTTATAGATCAAGACACTAAGCATATTGCAAACCCTCAGCAATGATGTCAATGCTGCATCCCAGAATCCTTTCAACAGAAGGATAAGACTCAGGGAGATGCTCTAATTCAAGCTGTTGTAAGCAAGTATCTTTCTTAGACAAATACTGAAATTACAGGAATGTCTACTATGCAGGTCTTCATGCTTCACCAACATCCACCGACTTTTCAAAGTTTGGTTCACACTCTAAACTGTCATAGTAAATGTTACTATTGTCTGACATTTGGTGACAGTGTGCATACTCAATGTGAGATTTCTAGTACATGTAGATCTGTATGACAGATTAGCATGGTGTCTTTGGAGCAACCGTCTAACTGCTTGCTTCCAAGAAAATATGCTTTCTACATGACATCCACAGTGACCAACAGAAATCTGTGAAAACCATGTTCAGCACTGTGGTGCAAATGTTCAGCCACAACCTGCAATACCAGCATCTTGTATGAGCATTCATTTGAGTCCTTATTTCTCTTCTTCCAATCCAACTCCCTGTTAATACATGTGGGAAAGCACTGGAGTCATCACCTAAGTACTTTGGCCCCTACACTCACATGGGAGACCTGAATGGAGTTGCAGGCTCCTGGATTTGTCCTAGCTCAGCCTCAGATACTGTGGCCATTTGAATAGTAGATTAGTAGATTGAAGATCTCTCTCTCTCTCTCTCTCTCTCTCTCTCAACTATATCTCTCTGTCTCTCTCCTTCTGTATCACTCACCCTTTTTTAATTTTTAAAATATTTATTTGTTTCTTTTGAAAGTCAGAGTTCCACAGAGAGAGGGAGAGATACAGAGGGAGAAATCTTCCATCTGCTTGTTCCCTCCCTCCAGATGGCTACAATGGCTGGTGCTGGTTCAGGCTAAAGCCATGAGTTTGGAGATTCTTCTAGTCTCCATGTGAGTGGTTGGGGCTCAAACACTTGTGCCATCCTCTGTTGCTTTTTCCAGACCATTAGCAGGGAGCTGGATTGGAATGGAGCAGCCAGAACATAAACATATGGCATGCCAGCATCACAGGCAGTGGCTTTCCCCATTACTCCACAATGCCAGCCATTCTGCCTTTCAAATAAATACATAAATAAATATTTTTTAAATGAAATCTGTATCTTCCTGATTGTGTCTGTGAAATCATCTAGCTAACAAATGCAATGGTGTGATAACAATGCTACAATGAAGGGGAACCAAGACATTGGGAGCTGGGCCTGTGCCCAGCATGTAGAATATTTGGCAGTTTTTTTTAATGTCCTTTTTAAAAATTTACTTATTTGAAACACAGAGTTACAGAGAGAGAGAGAGAGAGAGAGAGAGAGAGAGAGAGAGAGAGATGAGACAGAGAGAGACCTTCCTTGCACTGGTTCACTCCACAAATCCCTGCAAAATCCAGGATTGGGCCAAACTGAAGCCCGAACAAGGAGCTTCATCCAGATCTCCCACACGCCACACTAGCATGGAGCTGAATCAGAATGGAGCATCCAAGACTCAAATTGGCACCCACATGGGAATGCTGGCATCACAGGAAGTGGCTTAACCCACTATGCCACAACAGCATTCTCCCACCCCCCAGAAGTTTCGAGAGTTCTCCTTGGATAGCAAGTATTTGTCAAGGGGTGTTATATGTGTCAGACACTACAGTACCTTAACATGTTGACAGTGTTCCTCATATTCTGAAACCGAGATACCACTCCTCCAAACCTGTTTCCTCTGAGATTCAGTTTTGAACAGGACACTGTTGCCACAAGAGCCCATCCATCCTCCAGGTCACAAGGGATGCTGAAATGACAGCTGCTGTCAGCTAGCAAGGGGTCATAGAAGACTTCAGCACTGGCTGGGGGTGCAAAAGAACATTTAAATGTTGTAGAGACCTGAAATCTGGGGCCTGACTCTGGAGGAGAGAAGCAGCCCCTGGGCTACTGGGAGGAAACATCACAAGATTTCCCTGCTGGGACCCCAAGTTACAGAAAGATGCTGCTGCTCCCTTTTCTGAACCTCCAAAGGACAGGTTTTGTCAGCTGAAGTCTCCTCAGCCTCCCTGTGCTCCCTTAACCCACATGAGTAGGTACAAGACCCCACAGACAGGCGCCAATACTTCACTGGATGGCAGTTTTACTGCATCATCACTGTTGCTCCCTAGAGAGTTCAATTGCCACATTTTGTTGATTTTTATTTGTGGAACACTTAAAGCAAGTTTATTCTTTAGTGTAATGTATAAGCCCACTGAGAGTGGTTCTGAGTTGAGGTGCTGAGGAGTCCTTGGTGTTTAGCCCCTACCCAAACGGTAAGGATGAACCCTGGGATGCATGCCATTTATGTGTGTGTTTACCTATTGAAATAGTCTTAAGATATCAAGCATTACAGTTATTAAAAATATCTCTTGGGGCCACTGCCTGCAAGGATGACATCTTACATGGGCACGGCTTAGTGTACTAACTGCTGTATTTCTTTATTTTTTAAGATGTATTTATTTATTTGAAAGGCAGAGCTACAGAGAGACAGAGTCAGAGAGAGAGAGAAAGAGGTCTTCCATCCATTAGTTCACTCCCCAGACGGCCGCAATGATTGGGTCTGAGCTAATTCAGGAGCCAGGAGCTTTCTCTGGGTCTCCCACATGGGTGCAGGGGCCCAAGGACTTGGATCACTTTCTACTGCTTTCCCAGACTTCAGCAGAGAGCTGGATCAGTAATGGAGCAGCTGGAACTCAAACTGGAATCCATTTGGGAAGCTGGCACTGCAGGCAGTGGTTTTACCTGCTATGCCACAGCGCCAGCCCCTTCTGCACTTCTGATCTAGTTCCCTGCTAATAGGCCTGAGAATGCAGTGAAAGATGACCTAAGGCTTTGGCCCTCTGCACCCTTGTGGAGACCCAGATGGAGGTCAAGACTCCTGCTTCAACCTGTCCCAGACCTAGCCATCACTGATAGATTCATCCTCTCTCTCTTTCTGTGTGTGTGTGTGTGTGTGTTCATAACTGCCTTTCAAGTATATACAAATCTGGTCAATCAAGCTATTTCCTAAAAAAGAAAAACACTCAAAATCAATGGCTGCCCTTGTGGCACAGTGATGCCAGTTGTGATGCCAGTTGCGATGTTGGAGTCCCATATCAGAGTGGTTTGAATCCTGAATGATTGACATTTTGCCCAGTTCCCTGCTGTTGTACCTAGGAAAGCAGAAAATGACCCAAATACTTGAGTCTCTGACACTCATGTGTGAGACCTAGTTGGTGTTCCTGACTTTTGGCTTCAGCTTAGCCTAGCTTGGTTGTTGTGATCATTTGGGACATGAACCAATGGATCAAATTCTCTGTCAGTATGCCTTCCAAATAAATCATAAAAATTCAAGGAGAAAAATCACGTGATTATTTAAATTAAATGCTAGGAAGCATTTGATTAAATTCAGCATCTGGCCTTTAAAAAAAAAAAAACCCTGTAAGCAGAGAAGTAAAATATCAGAATTTCTTTATTATAATTAAAATTGTCTATGATGAACCTATAGCAACCAGTATAAATAACATGACATTGAAAGCTCTTGGGGCCAGCACCAGCATCCCATATGGGTGTCAGTTGAAATCCCAGCTGCTCCACTTCTGATTCAGCTCTCTGCTGTTGCCTGGGAATGCAGTGGAAGATGGCCCAAGCCCTTGAGCTTCTGTCCTCATGTAGGAGACACAGAAGTTCCTGGCTCCTGGCTTTGGATCAACATAGCTCTGGCCATTGAGTCCAACCAGGGAGTGAACCAGCAGATGGAAGACCTCTCTCTCTCTCTCTCTCTCTCTCTCTCTCTCTCTCTCTCTCTCTCTTTCTCTCTCCCTCTGCCTCTACTTCTCTCTGTGTGTGTGTAACTCTGACTTTGGAATAAATAAAATAAAATCTTAAAAAAAAAAAAAACACCTCTTTTCCTGGGAGTTTACCCAAAGCTGACTCCTTAAATTCTTGTTCTCCAACATTGTACTGGAAGTGTAGTTAGGAAAGTGAAACAAAAAATGGAAGCATTAAGTAAAAGGATTAATTAATTTATGTTTAAGGTTTATTTATTTGAGAGGTAGAGTTACAGACTGAGAGAGGAAGAGACAGAGAGAAAACTCTTCCTTCCATTGGTTTACTCCCCAAATGGTTGCAATGGCTGGAGATGGGCTGATCTGAAACCAGGAGCATGAGCTTCTTCCTGGTCTCCCACATGGGTACAGGGGCCCAAGCACTTGGGCCATCTTCTACTGTTTTCCCAGGCCATAGCAGAGAGCTGGACTGGAAGAGGAGCAGCCGGGACTGGAATTGGCACCCATGGAATGCCGGCACCACAGGTGGAGGATTAACCCACTGCACCATGGTGCCAGCCCCAGATTCAATTTTTAAGCAACAAAATTTTCAATATATGTGGATCACTCTACAATCTACAGAGGCAATGCAAAACAAAATTTAAGCTAAGAGAATTAAGTGATATGAGTGAGTACAAGATCAATATATGTCAACTGGCTTCCCATGGAGCAGCAGGAAAAAATAGAAAGCCATTTTAAAGGACACAATACAGACTAGAAAACCTCTATAGAATACCTTTAGATATTTTCTTTCTTTCTTTTTTTTTTTGACAGGCAGACTTAGTGAGAGAGAGACAGAGAGAAAGGTCTTCCTTCCATTGGTTCACCCCCCAAATGGCCGGCCACCATAGCCAGTGTGCTGTGCTGATCTGAAGCTAGGAGCCAGGTGCCTCCTCCTGGTCTCCCATGTGGGTGTAGGGCCCAAGCACTTGGGCCATCCTCCACTGCCAGGAGGGCCACAGCAGAGAGCTGGACAGGAAGAGGAGCAACCAGGACAGAACCGGTGCCCCAACTGGGACTAGAACCCGGAGTACCAGTGCTGCAGGCCTAGTGAGCTGTGGAGCCAGCAAATATTTTTTAATCATAAAAAAAAAAAATTGAAAACCTAAAAGGAAATTAAGCCAACAACATGAAGAGGATGAAAAGCTCAACATTCAGTAAATTGTGAGTGACTTGCATCCCTTGTGAAGGAGGTTATTGGAAGCTCCAGGTCCTAAGCTCCCAGCAGGATCACAGACAGTGGAGGGAGGGTCTCCAATCTTGTGTGGTTGGGTCAGCAGGAAGGTGACAGCAGCCCTGGCTCTTAGGATAGCTAGGCCCCCCGTGAGCACCACCAGACCTGAGCCCAAGACTCAACCCTCACTTCCCCCACCAGCCACAGCCTGGATGAACTGCACCCCTCCCCCCAACCCCTCGGGGCAATCTGGTAGGTGTGACTCTGATTGGCTGCATCATCTGATGTGCTGCCTGCTCACTGGCTCAGCAAGCTGTCCAATCAGACTCATGGGAGTGAGGTCTCTTTCTGTATGCTGCTAAACAGCTTCTCCAGTCTGATGCTCATGGAGGTGCCACGATGCTCAGCCCTTCCCTCTCTGTGCACTTCTGTCAGTACAAGAGCCCTCAGAAGGATGCCTGGGCAGCTCAGAATCTGGAATGAGGTGAGTGTGTGGGGGCCAGGTGCTTCTGGCTTGCAGGATGGCAGCTGGCATGGGACCCTGGATATCTTGTTTCATTCCTGAATGTGGTGACTTTGGCTCAGCCCTAGAGCTCTGTATTTTTCCAAATTGTGTGGTTAGGGTTCGTGGGTCCTCAGGGAGAATCCAGACTTCATACACGGCATTGGGGGAGAAGCTGTGAGTTTGGGATCCCTGTCCCTTCTTTCTCCTCCTGGATCACAGAATTCCCCTCAGCTAGAAAGCAGGTCACCAAGTCCACAAGCCAGTCCTCTTAGCACAGCTCTTCCTAGGGGTGTGAGGCTGTCTCCCTGCATCAGCTCTCAGCCTGTGGCTGCTGGTTATGAGCGGACCCTGGGCAGGGATTTCAGAGACAGCCCAAGCAGAGGCCAAGAATCCTTTCTGGGAGACTCTCCCTTTTCTCCCTGCCTTGGCATCAGCTCCCTCTGAATATCTGTTGACACAAAGAAATGGTATTTGCTGGGCAGTTGAGGCTCCAAGACTGGCTAGATCAAACAGGATACTCACTGGGAATCCTCTTTCTCTGACATTTAGGTTTCATGCCATTTGGACCTGGCTTAGGTCATTTGTTCCAGTACCCACTGGTGGTAGATTTTTTTTTTAAAGATTTTTATTTATTTATTTGAGAGGTAGAGTTACAGAGAGAGGGAGAGACAAAGAGAAAGGTCTTACATCCACTGGTTCACTTCTCAAATGGTTGCAACAGCCGGAGATGGGCTGATCTGAAGCCAGAAGCTTCTTCCAGGTCTCCCACATGGGTGCAGAGGCCAAGGACTTGGGGCCATTTTTGACTGCTTTCTCAGGCCATAGCAGAGAGCTGCATCAGAAGAGGAGCAGCCAGGAACAGAACTGGCACCCGTATGGGACACCAGCTCTAAGATGGGAGGTCGGCACCTCAGGCAGAGGCTTTAGCCTAGTGCACCACAGCCTCGGCCCTGGGGAGATGATATTCTAAGACTCTGATCAGTCCCTCCACAAGGGAAATATTGTTTGGAAGAGTCACTGTGTGAAAATTTGTTTGTCTTGGTTAAAATACAGGCAATCAATGCGGCACTCTGACTGGGACTAGAACCTGGTGTGCGGGTTCTACAGGTGGAGGATTAGCCTAGTGAGCTGTGGCACCGGCCAAAAATATCTTTTGATTCATGCGACCTAAGTAAGCATCTGATAGGTTGTTTTAACTTGGTTGATAGATACAAATTGAAATATTGTCAGGGTTTTGTCCCTGGGTTTGCTGGTCAAGCAAAAGTCATACTTACTTTTTTTGGATACTCAGTCATAAATGTTCAATTTGGACAAGAAAAAAATGATACAGGTTAGTGGTATAATGCAATGTTCATTAATTCCTGTTTGAAGTAAAATTTAACTCCTCGAGTTGTTCTTTGGCAAAACATGACTCAAGATTATAACCATGCTAGTCCAATATTTTAGTTTCTTAAAAAGTCTGTACTTGTTAATAATAAATTGGTAAACATAAAAGAAATGTTTTCAAACTTTTGTACTGTTGGCCTTGTAAAAGTTGTAAAAGACAATGGACTTTTGGATTTGACTACTTTAAAATAATTTGAAATTTATGTTTTATTAAAATGCTTTGTTCTTATTTTAGAGGCTTTTTAGGATCACTTTAAATTGCAAATTAAGGAACCAATAGATAGGGGAGAGAAATGTTAAGGAATCTATAAACATGAGAATGTGTTTTGGTGCTCAAGATGTGTTTTGAATAACAAAGGAAGCAAGTGATCTTTGTCTAACCTGAAATAAAACTGGTGTTTGGCAAGGAGAAGGAGGTACAAAACAATAGATAACTTAGGTAATATAAGAATGTTACAGAAGATTTGTAGCAGATAATTTTGTGTGAGATTACTTTGGCTGAGATTAGAAGGAAATTACTTCTAAATGAGTTTCTCAAAATTGAGCATTGGTAATTGTTAGGAAAAAAGTTGCCGATTTTTGCTTCCCCACACAGGGCACCAAAATGTTAGGGAAAGAGGTGCAGAATAGAGAGGGGGCAGTGTACAAATTTACAGCCAGACTGAACTTATTCAGAGAAAATAAGTCTGTAGAGGTGGGTGATCAACTGCCCACATGCACACTAGTGGAGCACGGAACAGAAGGCCCCAACCCCAGGGGCTGGGCCTTTTTATATTTTGGGTAGGGGCCAGCAGGCAGAGGGGAATTCCTGGAACTGGTCTTTCAGGTGTTGAGAGCAGCTGGTCTTTCAGGTGGCTGTAAGGAGTGGAGTATGAAGGCAATAGGGTATGAAATCCAGTTGAGTTTCGAGGACAAGGAATACATTCCAGTGTTTACCTATTGTGGGCAATGAGGGAGAATACCTGAGGCTTCTGTCATTGTTCCATCAATCCTGACTCTGAGTACAGATAAGGAGAGGGGTGCCAATTTCTGTCTGGCTACTTCCTGCTGAGAGGGGGCTTAGCCATGGAGCCAGGACTTGAGCAGTGACCTATACTTGGGATCAGATTGATTGGAGAAGAGCAGTCTTGCATTGCTCCTGTGAGTTGGCTTGAGATAGAGCAGTTATTTGTTCCTGCAAGAACCTTTGGAATGGATTAATTATGCATGGCAGAAATAGGAGCACGATGATTATGAGGGCAAAAGGAGACACTAGAGCCATGGCCCATGGTGGAAACAACGGCCAAAATGAGGCAGAGTTACCTTGTAAATGCATCGTGTTAGTATGTCGGCCTGAGCGAGATGGGTCCTGTCGGGGTGGACTCTTATGAGGGAGATGTAACTAGTTTTAATGAAGTAAAATGCACCCAGGGAGGGTGCCCTTTGAGTTTGGCTGCAGTGGGGGTAGTCAATATCACCTGGTAGGGCCCACTCCACTTTGTTTTTAGAGCAGCCTCATTTTGTTTTAGATAAACCCAGTCACCAGGTGGAAAGATAGGAATATAGTCGGGAGGCAGAGAGTGTGGTTTGGGTAGGTGTGTGTCTGCATACATCCCTAAGTCAGAGCACATTTCAGTAAGAAGAGAGAAAGCCAGAGGAGGAGGAATAGCTTCAGTGCTCTGTAGAGGAGGGAAGCTGGGTGGAAGTGTTAGGTAGGAAGTCAGTTATGAGCTTATGTGTGTGTAACAGGCCTAAAGAGAAGACATCTATGTCCAGCATGAGATGCATCTGCATCTCAAAGTCATCATGACAATGTTTCAGGGGCAGCCCAGAGTTCGCATCCTGCCCTGCCCCCTTCTACCTGATAACCTGCCAGGTGGCGGTTCCCACCCCTTCTGCCTGACAAGCTTCCACAATCTCCCAGGTGCAGCCTAGTATCTGCATCTCAAACACCCTGCTAGCTTCCTCCTGTCTGCTAACATTTGCATCCATAAAGTCCTTTGTTTCAGACCTTCAAGAGAAGTTTTTCTATTTACATCCAAAAAGCCCTTTGTTCCAAGAGGAGCAGAGGTGGGGAAGCAAGACCCATCTCCTTAAAAACCCCCAGCCTCAACTGGACGGCGCGCTCAGCTCTCTGCATCTTTGCTGAGCCGCCCGCCTGGCCTGGTCATGTGTAATCTCTCCACTCAACATGGAACCTCCCTCCTTCCTCCTCCCCCAACTCTCAGACTCTGTCAGGAGAGGTGCCCATCGGTCCCTATGAAGTAGGCAGGCATACAGGTTGGAGCTGAACTGGAAGACCACGCCCCTGTGTGACCTCATGCTCCTACCTGATGCCTTGGCCACGCCCTTGTGTGGCTTCATTCCCCTACCTGACCTTACCGGGGTGCCCACCAGCCAATCAGGTTAATTGACCACTCCCCTTTGGAGTGGGTTAAAAGCCTGGGGCACAGTGTGCCCAGCCTGCTCTTTTTCCCTGGCGTCTTGCTAGGAAGGGGCTTGCTGTAGCCCCACGCCTCCAGGGCGCATGGCCTTCGGGCCATGTGCTCTGGGCTTCCTGGCCTAGATGCTCTTCCAGGTGGCTGGTTCCTGGTGCTCGGTATGAACCCCTAATTACCTCTCTTTCTTAAATAAAGCTCTTACTCTCCTATGCATCTTTCTTACTAAATAAAAGCTTAAAACGTACCATGCTGCCTCGTTTATCTGTGCCGGTATTTAGAATTCTTCTCTAAATATTAGGCAAGAACCCTCTTGGGCTTATTAATATCAGGGATTTAGTAATAAGCCCGTGGTAAAATCGTAAGGCGCCCCAAATTTTGGTAGTACATGTGGCACCCCGGCTAGCATGTCTATGGAACTTTAAGGGGCCACGTTTTAGTGTGAATTTTAGGGGGTCTTGTCCGATATCATATGGCGAAGAATTTCTAAAACTAGGCAGCATGGTGGTGGTGAAGTTACTGTGGCTTCTGACTCTATCTCTCTGCCTGCATCCTCTGTCTCCTCCATCTTGGTTGGTGCTTTCCTGCAGGGCTCCAAAGCACCCGCCCTGGTGTGTTGCTTTCACGAACTTTGCTGGGGGAGGGGTGCGTCTTTTTCTCCTGCCCTGGTGCTGGTTGCGGGGCAGGTGGTCAAATGCCAGGCCTTTGGCCCCACGTTGCCCCAGGCTCAGCACCAGATCCAGGCGCCATACGCAGCTTTTCTGCGCTGGGGTCTCAAGGGTGGTTTCTGTGGAGCCCCCAGGGGGGCTTTGCCAGCCCAGTGGGGGCAAGTGCGATTTTCCCCAGCCCTTTAGAACATGGCCGACCCACGTGGCTTTCCCGCGCTGGGACTCCAAATGCAGTGACCTGCGGCAGCTCGGCGGGAATGCGTGTGGTTCGCGCTGGGCTCCTGGGGCTGCGCCCTACGTGGTGGTAGCATCCCAAGAGTGGGGGCTGCCCACCGCAGCTCATGGGAGCATGTGCAGCCCGCTGCAGCTCGCTCGGAGCAGGCACGGGTTCAGACTGGGTTCTCTGGGGTCGAGCCTGCCTACAGGCGGCGACCCGCCGCAGCTCAAGGGAGTGCAAGCAGCCTGCTGCAGCTCGCTCCGGAGCAGGCACGGGTTCAGACTGGGTTCTCTGGGGTCGAGCCTGCCTACAGGCGGCGACCCGCCGCAGCTCAAGGGAGTGCAAGCAGCCTGCTGCAGCTCCTTCGGAGCAGGCACGGGTTCAGCCCGTGCTCTCTGGGGTCCTGCCCGCAGGCGGCGACCCGCCGCAGCTCAGGGGAGCGAGCTCAGCCTGCTGCAGCTCCTATGGAGCAGGCACGAGTTCAGGCCAGGTTCTCTGGGGCTGAGCCTGCCTGCAGGCCGCAGGCGACCTGCAGCCTGTGGGAGCGCAGGACCCCTGCCGAGCTCCATAAGGCCAATTTGGCCAGCAGCGGCTCGGCAGAGGCGCAAACTAGCCCTGTTTTGCTGGTAGTTTCAAGAAGGAAAGACGCTGATTGAGTTTCTTTGGCAGTTTTGGCTTTAAGGAATTTTTTTTTTCTCTTGTTCTTTGGTGATGTTGTTAGTGCAAAGAGATTAGTGTGTATCAAAGACAATTTACCTGCTTTCTAGGGCTAAGTCTTAACTAGTGTCAGTGGCTAAAAAGTTTGAAACTTCTCAGTCCAGGGCGGTAACAAGTAAGCTTTCAAATGCTAATTTCAAGTTGATGAATTGCTTTGGTTGCTTAAAAACATGTGGTTCAGATGCTAATTTCAAACTGGAGAATTGATTTTGGTTGCTTAGAAACGTGTTGGCGTCAGGGAGGAGGAGTTTTAAACCTGGCTGATGCCCTACTTCCTGACAAAGTTTGGGAGTTCCGCCCCAATATGGCGGCCCACTATAGGAACTTCCGCCCTCACAGGAAGAAGGGCAATAGACTCCACCCCAAGATGGCGGCCCCCATGGCCCACCATGTGCTATATGCCTGGTTAATAGAGCCATATCTTTTAATCCATTTTATTATAGGATTTATAGTGGATGTATATATATATATATATGATATATATATATATTCCGCATAAGTATGGGATGTATATATATGTGTGTGTCTGCGGCATGCCTGGTTAATAAATATTGTATTATATATCTATAACATAGGTATATATATATATGTATATATGACATGCCCGGTTAATACAAATCATGATTTATACTGTATTGTATATATATATATATATGTATATACAGTATGGGTGTGATATGTGTGCTAAGTCGTTTTTATTACATGATTTGTAGTGTATTTTATATGTATATATATACGGCATAGGAGCAGTGTATGTGTATACATATATATGCTATGAGTCTGGTTAATAGAGCTATATATTTCAAATCATTATTATGATTTATATTGTATATGTAGTAATATACACATACAGCATAGGTGTTGTGTGCATTTGTATATACACCTACATGCCTGGTTGAGAGATATATTTTATAATTTATATTGTGTGTACAATGCCTGGTTAACAGATGTGTATTCTAGATTATATTATTATGATTAATATTGTATTATGTATAGGTGTTGCATGTATATGTATATACACATGCTACGATGCCTGGTGGATAAAGACATATTTCATATCATATTACAATTTATATTGTGATAGCTATAATATATATCATATAAGGGATAGGTATTTGTGTATACTTGCTACATTCATAGTTAATATAGTTACTATAGCTAGATAATATAAACATGTATTCTAAATTATATTTTGATTTATATTGTGTTGTGCATATATATGTGTAGTATGTATATACATATACTATTATAATAATTTATTGTATATGGTATGTGTGTATACAGCATATGTGTAGTGTGTATTGGTAAATATATATTGCATACATAGTTAATACAGTTAAATAATATTACGATTTATATTATGTTTTTTATATATAGTATATGTATGGCATATGTGTGGTGTATATATGTATATACACATGCTACTATGCTTGGTAAATAAAAATATATATTTTAGAGCATGTTATGATTTAGATTGTAATAGCTATAATATATAATACATATAGCAGAGGTGGGGTATCTAAAAATGATTTATATTATATTGTGTGTATGTGCATAGTATATATATGTCATGTGTAGAGTGTATACATATACACATGCTACATGCCTGGTCAATAGACATATTTCATATAATATTAGTATGATTTACATTGTATTTTATATATATAGTATATGCATAGTCTATGTGTGGGTATGTATGTGCATAAATATATATGCTACATGTAGTCAATAATATAGCTAGTTAATATTGCTATGTATTCTAGATCATATTATGATTTATATTGTGTTTTGTATATATATATATATATATATATAGCATGTGTAGTTTTGCATATATATATATAGCATGTTGCATGCCTGGTTAATAGAGCTATACATTTCAAATCGTAATTTATATAGCACATGTGTAGGGTGTATCTGTGTATGTACATGCTATAATATAGGTGTTGTATATGTATATAACCTACACGTAACATGTATGTGTGTTATATATATATCACTATAATTATATAACAACATTAAGTCATGTTATTATTCACTTCTTTTTGTTATTTTCATTCCTGAAGCAGAATTAGCATACTTAGCTCGTTTGTTATTTTCGTCCTCAGACGGTTATGCTCCTCGTTTGTTATTTTCGCTCTGAGGCGGTATTAGCATGGATAGGCGTTTGTTATTTTCGTCCTCAGACGGTTATCCTCCTTCGTTTTTTTATTTTCGTTCTGAGGCGGTATTAGCATGGATAGGCATTTGTTATTTTCGTCCTCAGACGGTTATCCTCCTTCGTTTTTTTATTTTCGTTCTGAGGCGGTATTAGCATGGATAGGCATTTGTTATTTTCGTCCTCAGACGGTTATCTTCCTCGTTTGTTATTTTCGCTCTGAGGCGGTATTAGCATGGATAGGCATTTGTTATTTTTGCTTCAGGACGTTTTTTTTACCTGTTTTTTCTTTTTTTAAATTTTTTTTGTTTCTGAGGAAGGATTATAACAGTCTGAAATGACACTCTCAGACTGAGAGGTTTATATATCCTTGGTATGATTTATACACTAGACAAAGTAGTTTAACATAGGCAGCTCTACATGTGCTCATTTGGAGACTCCCTAGAAGATCTACACTTAATAATTGGGAGTCCCTTCAACTAGATCTGATTAAGTATTATAGCTAATACAATATATCCATGTAAAATACTTAAGAATAATTAAGCTCGTAAAGAGCTGTGTCTGTTTTTATTTTCTCAGGTCCTGTAAAGTGGTATAGCTCTGCATGCACTCTTATGGAGTTACTTCGAAGGGTACAGTTTAAAATTTGCTATAAAATTACAAATCCCCGTGGGCTAGATGGTAATGTTAACATCTTAAGTTTTAACTGTGTTTTTAGGTATTTAAGGTTTAGTAAGTGCCTCAAATGTGAAATCTTGCATATGTGTCTCTCTGTGAAATTACTATCTAATATGTTTTAACATAGGGTCAGATATTTAAAGGTAGTTAAGGAGATTTCTGAGAATGGCAAAGTTCTATGGACTTCGGATTCCAAGATTTGGATTCCAGGCTTTTGTGTATAGCTTTAAAGATACCCTGATACAGTGCATACTGAAAAGGGGTAGCTGCAAAAGTGGTTCCAGAGAACTAAGGAGCTTCTAAATAAAAGCTCCAGTATTGGGAATTGCTGATGACAGGATTCTACGGAACTTGGATTCCAGGATATGGATTCTAAACTTTTGTGTACAGCTTTAAAAAGGCCCTGATGCAGACTCTGTACTGAGAAGGGTAGCTACAAGAGTTATGGATTCCAGGATCTGGATTCTAAGCCTTGTGTTTGCTTAAAAGCCTCTGAAACAGACACTGTGCTGGACAGGGGAGCTACAAAGTGTTCCAAGGAATCAAGGGGTTTATAACAAAAACTCCAACATTAGAAATTCCTGAGCAAGCCATTCATATGAAGAACCTCTTCAGATCAGTTTCAGCTTAAATAAAAGGGACCTGACCAGGTGCTAGTGAACATGACTACTTCTGTAAAATTAGAACTAAACTTCTACCTCTTAAGTCTTCACAGGTGTATACAAAAGACATTCCTGACTATTCCTATAAGCCAATCAAAAACCTTAGAACTAGACTTCTGGGAGAAACTGACTATGCAGGGACACAGACCTTGGCAATGATTGAGACTGCTCCAACCCACAAAGCAAATTTGTTAGACAGGATAGACAGAGACTTACAGACACTGGATAGGCAGGGACTGTACTACACCCCTCATGAACAGGAAGCAATCACAGAAGAGATGAGCTGACGGCAATCAACTCCCCTTAGGACGAAGGGGATGGAGTCTCTGAGGGGGGAATGAAGTAGGCAGGTGTACCGTAGTAGGCCAGACCTACGAGATGGGACCCTGGAAAATCCAGATGCCGAATGGTTTACTGATGGCAACAGCTATATGAAGGAAGGAGTTAGAAAGACAGACAATAGAAGCCCAAGCACTACCACACAATACTTTAGCCCAAAAGGTGGAGCTTATTGCATTGACTAGGGCTTTACAACTGGGAAAAGGTCAGTGAGTTAATATAAATAGGTAGATAGATAGATAGATAGATAGATTCCAAATATGCTTTCCTTGTGTTACATGCACATGCAGCAATCTGGAAAGAGAGGGGCTTACTGACCCCTGTTAAATATGAAAAAAAAAAAAAGATACTGGCTCTATTTCAGGCAGTACTGGAGCTTTTAGAGGTGGCTGTCATCCACTGCAAGGGACATCAGAAGGGAAATAATTATGTTAACCAGAGAAATGCATTAACAGATAGAACAGCTACACAGGAAAGTTTGAAAAGGGCCCTTATACCTCAATCTGTGGAAGTCGTTAAGGAAATGCACTATATGGAGCCTGAGTTGAATGGACCCAACAGCGAGGCTATACTAAAAATGCAAATGGATGGTACAACTAATCTCCCAAGCTTTTGGAGAAAAGGGACTAAATACAGTCATAAAGAAAATGACTCGCTCTTGGCCACTGTGTTTACAGAATAACCCTCCCCATGTAAGGCCACCTCCCCTGTTGACTCCTGTGCAGAGGAAGGGAACAGACAGGTGTAGATTGGCAGGTTGATTTTACCAATATGCTCCCAATTAGTAATTATAGGTACCTCCTAGTCTTTATTGTTACTCTTACAGGATGGATGGAGGCCTTTTCAACCTAAACGGAGAAAGCACACAAGGTGCTTAAAGCCATGTTAAAAGACATCGTGCCACACTTTGGACTCCCACGGTCACTCCAGAGTTACAATGGACCTTCATTTATATCTAAAATAACCCAGCAGAACCCGGCAACTTCTGAAAATAATTATGACCATGCAGGAGACAGTGAGAATGGCGGTGACTGAAGGAGATCCAGCTCGTGAAGTGAACTTAGATGAGATAGGCAGAACTCCCAGACCGAGAACAGGCAGGGTCTGCGCCCCTAATCAGCAGGAAGTAGCTACAGAAGATGGAGACTCAACGCTCATCAACATCCCCTTAAGATTAAGGTCTGGAGTCTCTGAGGGGGGAATGAAGTAGGCAGGCATACAGGTTGGAGCTGAACTGGAAGACCACGCCCCTGTGTGACCTCATGCTCCTACCTGATGCCTTGGCCACGCCCTTGTGTGGCTTCATTCCCCTACCTGACCTTACCGGGGTGCCCACCAGCCAATCAGGTTAATTGACCACTCCCCTTTGGAGTGGGTTAAAAGCCTGGGGCACAGTGTGCCCAGCCTGCTCTTTTTCCCTGGCGTCTTGCTAGGAAGGGGCTTGCTGTAGCCCCACGCCTCCAGGGCGCATGGCCTTCGGGCCATGTGCTCTGGGCTTCCTGGCCTAGATGCTCTTCCAGGTGGCTGGTTCCTGGTGCTCGGTATGAACCCCTAATTACCTCTCTTTCTTAAATAAAGCTCTTACTCTCCTATGCATCTTTCTTACTAAATAAAAGCTTAAAATGTACCATGCTGCCTCGTTTATCTGTGCCGGTATTTAGAATTCTTCTCTAAATATTAGGCAAGAACCCTCTTGGGCTTATTAATATCAGGGATTTAGTAATAAGCCCGTGGTAAAATCGTAAGGCGCCCCAAATTCTGGTAGTACATGTGGCACCCCGGCTAGCATGTCTATGGAACCTTAAGGGGCCACGTTTTAGTGTGAATTTTAGGGGGTCTTGTCCGATATCACCTACAGATGTCCCTTCCTAATAAACCTTGCTATTTTACCTCCCACTACTCTCTGTCTCACGCCTGAATTCTTTCTTGCGTGAAGACAAGAACCCTGCAATTTCTCCGGTAACAGAAGGACAGGCCTTCCATAGGGAATTTCAAATGGGCTAAGCATTAAGGACTTCTTGGGAAGAGATCTGATTCTTAACAGAGCTAAAGGGAGGAGTTTTACCCAGTCCAAGTAAACCTGGGTGGAGAGTTTAGTTAGAGCCTGTTCTAAAATTCCATTCATCCATTCTACTTTGCCTGAGGAGGGGGGACGATAGGGAATGTGAAAATGCCATGAGCTATGAAGGGAGGCAGATACTATTTGAGTAATTTTAGAGGTAAACTCTGGTCCACTGTCTGACTGATGGAAGCAGGCAATCCAAATCTTGGGATAATATAAACCATAACTCCTTAGTAGCACAAAGCAGGTACAAGCAGTCTGTTGTACAAGCCCTTGTTACATCTGCATTAATCAAGTGAAACCTGGCTGGGGAGAGAACAGGGGAGGGTCACACTAAGGTTACTTTCTTGGTTCTTTATTCAGAGAAAGCAGTTCAGAGAAAGCATAACAAAAGGAGCCAAAGGAAAACAAGTGAAGCAGTTTCTAGTATTAAAGGGACAGATTTTAGATTTCTTTTCTTCCTTCAGGGTCGCTGTGTTAGCTGTCAGATCAGCCTTGTTATTAGCTTCAGATAGGGATTGTTTACCTTTCTGGTGTCCTTTGCAGTGAATAATAGCAGCTTTTGTTGGCAACTGGGCAGCATCAAGAAGAGCTTTAATCAGCTTGCCATTTATTATAGGGGTCCCTCGGGCTTGCCACATCTGGGCTTTGGAGTGCATGATATGATAGGCATATCAGGAATCTGTATATATAATTGACTGTCTTTCCTTTGGCTAAGGGGAAGGCTTGAACCAAGGCTAATAACTCGGCCTGTTGGGAGGTAGTGCCTTGAGGTAGGGGCCTGGCCTCCATGGCCCTATGCAGGGAAGAGGAGGAGGTGACATCAGGATGCCCCCTCAATTATTGCATATCCAGTGGGAAAAGGGGGAGCTTTAGAAGCACTACCACCAATGACCCAATCCAGGCCTCTGGGAATAGGAGTGTCTGAGATGGTGAAATGTAGTTAGGAAAAGTCAAGGAAGTCAGGACAGGAATGGGGTTCAAGGGGATGAGAGAAGTGGTGGGGAGGAGAGTAGGGTTTATAAAGGTTTATAAAGGTTTATAAAGGCAAAAACTGCAAAATCGGGAGGGGAATACATGGTTACTGGGGTCAAGCTGACTTAAACCTATGCAAAACTAGTATCAATTATAATCTTGACAATACCAGTTACAATCTTAACAATTTTAATTATAATCTTGACATTAATCCAGGTATTGGTTTAATCATATGTAGGACATAGACAAATTACATTTTTATTATTAACCCAGGTGTAGCCTACTCACTTTCAAGCTTGAGTGATCATGGTAGGGGGTTTCTGTGCTCTGCCAAGTGTGATGTAGTGGACTGCTATTGTTCAACTGTTTTAGATCATAGTTTCAGACCAGAGTCTCACGGTGTGGGGGGGCACCTTCCCAGAATGGAGTCTCAGGTTCTCCAAAATGGAGTCCCTACTGTCAAGGTGCTACTTCATAACCTCACTCTCCCCAGTCTGAGCGACTGGGCGCTCTTTCTGTCCCTTCCATCCTGATGGATGCCCTGTCCCCAACAAAGCCTTAGCACTCTGCCCTCTGTCTCACACCTGAATTCTTTCTTGCCTGAAGATAAGAACCCACAGTTTCCATGGCCTTCCCTCCAGTAACATACATATTTGTAATAATCTTGCTGTTTCATTTTGAAATCTATTTTTAATGCAGTTTCTCCTTTTAGTAGTTTCTACTTAATTGGTGATTTTCTTTTCAAATTTCTAGGCATCTCCTGTAAGGTATTTCTTCCTCCTTAGTTCTGACTCCTGTGACCTGACATTCAAACTGTTTATCTTAGAAGCCTAAAGTCATTCTTCTGTCTTTTCTTAATGTGTTTAATTTTTTTCATGTACTCAGACAATTCCTTCAGCTTTTGTTTCTAAGGGTATTCTTCTATTCAAGGTTTTCATGGGGCCGGTGCCATGGCTCACTTGGCTAATCCTCCATCTGCGGGCATCTCATATGGGTGTTGGGTTCTAGTCCAGGTAGCTCCTCTTCCAGTCCAGCTCTCTGCTGTGTCCCAGGAAGGCAATGGAGGATGGTCCAGGTGCTTGGGCCCCTGCACCCACATGGGAGACCAGGAGGAAGCACCAGGCTCCTAGCTTTGGATTGGTGTAGCTTCTGCCATAGCGGCCATTTCGGGGGGTGAACCAACAGAAGGAAGACCTTTCTCTCTGTCTTTCTCACTAACTCTATCTGTCAAATAAATTAAAAAAAAAAGATTTTCATGCTCTTAATACTATTTTTAGACAGGAAGATAGAAATTAGCCTATGTGT